>NC_083345.1:87465287-87796031 GCF_019175385.1 Lycium barbarum | reverse complement strand
GTATATAGTTTATTTTTTAGCCTATACTCTTTAAATTTCGAAAAAAAGGGTCCCTCTCCAAATACCTCAACTTGCTATATATAGATTTTCAAAATTAGGGAATCCTAAGATAAAATGGACACCTCATCCAAACTTTTCCCCCCAAAATTCTTTAAATTGTACCCTCCTAACAAATAATTTGAAATTTTCCATATAGGACAACAAAATACAACTCATTTGTACCCTAAAATCTATCCAAATAATAAAAAAATATCTGGAAAAAAAATCAAAAATAGTACAAACAGCCTATATTAATGGTATAGTTGTAATAATTGGTCAAATAGGATAATATCCCCAATTCGTGTACCTTCACTTAGGAATTTTCTAGGAAATTTCCCCTAGGTTCGATTCTATGGTGCTAAGGTGCACAAGATGGCCAAGGGTTCGTGACCTCGCCCCTGGCAACCTTAGCCCAACTAAACCTGAATAACATCCTAGATTTAGGGACTAATTTAGATAGCAAAAACAAAAATTCGATGGGAACTGAACCTGGAAACCATGAAAGGACATGGTTGAGGTCAAAAACCCTCGAATAATTAACGAAAATAAGCCCAAAATAACCAAGAATCCAAGGGTGCAAGCAAACCCTAACCAGGTCGCCTATATTGCCTGAGAGGAGAGGAGGGTGACGGGTGAAACCAAATGAAAATTGGTCGGGGGCGGGGGGGAGGGGGGCTGGAAGTTTATTTTAATAAACTTCCATTCCCCCCGTTATTTTTACCCCACCCCCCCCCCCCCCGGATTTAAATCAAGTAGAGACTAAATGTATATATTACTAAATAAAAATAATTATTTAGGCTTATTAAAATTTAAAACTCGCAAATTTAAAATATTAGCTTTAAAACAAGACAAATATTGATATAGTTTCGGAAAATATTTAAAAATGTGAAAAAAGCGGTCAAAAATGAGTCGTAATTCATACATCGTTTTAACTAAAAATTGCCTGAATTAGACAAAGCAGGATAGACATCCTCTTTTCAAATCAAATTTGTGAGAATAGATAGCTCGTAATTTTCTTATAATTCTAAATTTTTGCGAAATAATAATAAAATGTCAATGTTTCAATTTTCTCAAAATTTTTGAAATTCTAAAATTGAAAGGAATTATCTTTACTCCGTTTTTGACTCGGGAAATTTGAAACTCAAAATTCACAACTTATAAGGTGAAAATTAGGTGTCAACAAATCATATTAGGGCCATCAAAGCTGTTAGGTAGGGATAGTTATAACAAGTATGCTGAGAAAAAGGCCCGTAAGGGTGGTAGTTTTAGTGGTTCATTCTCTCGAGGACAGAGTTCCAAGGTTTATTCGGGTGGTCCTATTATGTCAGCTATGCAAGTTTGTGTTGGAGCCCTTCAAGGGCCGGTCATTAATCTTACAGTCAGCCAGGGGGTTCACAGCCCTAATTTTCAGACCATGGTGGTTATTCGGCTAAATTTGTTTCTGTTCAGCGGCCTACGCTAGGCCGTGGATGTTTTACGTATGATGATCAGGGGCATTTCAAGAGGAACTATCCCAGACTTAGATAGGGTAGCCAGGGTGCTCAATATCAGCCTCCCAGGGCTCCATTTTCAGTAGCTAGAGAGTGAGGATCGTATGGTAGTAACCGTGCTCATACTGGGCGTGGTGGCCACACAGCTGGTAGAGGTGGCACCCAGCCCATCAGAGGCAGATCTCATTCCGACAAAGGTGGAGATCAGCCCGATAAGGGCGGAGATCAGGCAGGACAGGTTGATCATGGAAGTTCGTAGGCTAGTGGCAGACAGGTTTACGTCTACTCCTTTTCTGGCAGGTTAGAGGCTGAGGGTTCAGATCCAGTCATTACATGTAACATCTTATTCTGTCACCGGACGGCTTTTGTGTTGTTTTATCCGGTTTCTAAATTCTCTTATGTGTCTACATAATTCTCTATGGTGTCCATTATGAGGCATTCACCGATCATTACAGTCTTCAGCATGTGTTTACCCAGCGAGATCTTAATTCTAGGCACCGCAGATGGGTAGAGTTGTAAGGATTACGAATTACCATTTTATATCATCTTGGTAAGGCAAACGTGGTAGTGGATGCCTTGATCAGGAAGTCAGCTAATATTGGTAGTTTGGCCCGCTTCATCGCTTTGGAGCATCTATTAGGCATGGAGGTTCAGACACAAGCTAACAGCTTCGTGAGGCTTGATATGTCCTATTCGGGTAGGGTGTTGGCTTGTGTTAAGTCGAGATCATCACTTCTGGACTAGATTAAAGCAAAGTAGTTCGAGGATGCAAGATTGGGCAAGATTCGTGATCAAGGTTTGAGTGGTGAGGCCAAGGAGGCCATGATTAATAGTAAGGGCGTCTTGAGGATCAAGGGAAGTGTTTGTGTTCCTTGTGTTGATGACTTGATTCGAACAATTCTAGAGAAGTCCTACAGTTCTAGATATTCTAATCATCCTAGTACTACCAAGATGTATCTTGATCTGAGGTAGCATTATTGGGTGGGCTAGGATGAAGCGTGATATTATTGACTTTATTTCTCAGTGTCTGAATTGTCAGTGGGTTAAATACGAGCACTAGAGACCCGAGATACACTTCAGAGGATGCGCATTCCTGAGTGCAAGTGCGGGAGGATAGCCATGGATTTTGTCGTTGGTCTTTTGAAGACCTTGGGAAATTTTGATTTGATTTGGGTCATTATCGATAGGTTGACTAAGTCAGCTCATTTCATACCGATTTAGATTACCTACGCTACTCAGAAGTTGGCCCAGCTTTATATCCGCGAGATTTTTTGGTTGCTTGGGGTTCCTATTTCCATCATATCTGATAGAGGCCCAAAGTTTACATCTCGGTTTTGGAGGACTTTACAGGCCTAGTTCGATACCCGATTAGATCTCAATACAGTTTTCACCGTCAAACAGATGGTCAGTCTGAGTGGACGATTCAGGTTTCGAGGATATGCTTCAAGCCTGTGTGATTGACTTTGTGGTCATTGGGACCCATTCTTACCGTTAGCACAGTTTGCTTATAATAATAGTCACCACTCGAGGTAAGTCCATAGGGGTACTGACCTCTTGAGGGAGTCATTCGATAAGGTTAAGGTGATTTAAGATAAGCTCACAACGGCTCAGAGTAGACAGAAGAAGTATGCAGACCGAAAGATCCGAGATCTTTAGTTCATGGTTGGGGAACAGGTCTTGTTTAAGGCCTCACCCATAAAAGGTGTGATGAGGTTTGGGAAGAAGGGCAAGCTCAGTCTTAGGTTCATCAGTCCATTTGAGATTATTAGCTGTGTAGGGGAGGCAGCCTATGAGTTGGCATTGCCTCCAGGTTTATCGAGTGTTCAACCGGTGTTTCATGTCTCTATGTTGAATAAATCTCATGGTGACGGTTCTTACATTATTCGTTGGGATTCAGTCTTGTTGGATGAGAACTTGTCTTATGAAGAGGGTCTTATTGATATCTTAGATAGAGAGGTTCGTAACTTGAGGTCTAAGGAGATAGCGTCAGTGAAGGTCCAATGGAAGAATCGTCCAGTTCAGGAAGCTACTTGGGAGACCGAGTTCGATATATGTAATAAGTATCCCCAGCTTTTAACCCAGTCAGGTATCTTTCCTCTTGTTTCATCCCTTGTTCATTCCAAGATGAACGGTTATTTTATTATTATCTGATGTAATGATCCACTAGGTCGTTGTGTGTTTTTTCACAATTTTTCCCCTGCCGGTTCAATTATGAGACTAAGAGCGAGTCTAGTGGAAACTTAAAGATTTAGAATTCTAAAACGAAGGCATTTGATTGTATTTTGTGCACTTGTTTGATAACTTGTTTTATTAAGTTTGGGGGTTGACTTAGTAAATTAGACCTCCGTTGGGAATTCCGAGGCCACGGGTGAGTCTGTAGCATGTTTTTACATACGTGTGTATATTCGGTTTGTGTATGTGAGGCCTTAATTTGATGTCGAGATTTTTGGAAAGCTTGGTGAAAACCTAGAGGATTCTGGTTCTGGTGTGACCGCCGCAGCGGGCATGGGTCAACCGCAGCAGCGCCACCGCAGAAGCTCGGGTTTAGGGAGTTTCTTCTACTGCAGATAGTGGGCCGCCATAGGGAGACCGTTACGGCGCTGTCTTGACTGCTATGTCTAGTGGGAGCGTTTAATGAACTCCACTGTAGCACAGGGTCTGGCCGCTACAACAGGACCACTGCAGTGCACGTAGTGACCGTTGCAGCGATCGACGGGAGGCAGAAACCCACATTTATATTACTAAGTACTAGCCATTAGTCTCATAACTCCCAAAACAGTTTTCAAGATAGAAAAGGGCGATTATTCTAAAGCTTTGGTAGATTCTTTCTTAAGGGTAAGTTCTAAACTACCATTTCATTCCGTTACCTTTCTTCCTTAAGTTTCCATGGTTAGTCTTAAGGTCCATTAATGGTGGATGGGAGTTCTAGAATCCTAAATTCATGAAAGCCTTGTTGAAAATTATGGTGTAGTATTTATAGCACTGTTTATAACATCTAGAAGTGTAGGTTATCACTTTCTAGGATGGGAATTTCTTAATTATTGTGAGAATTATATATTGAGACTTAGGATTCCACCCAAAATGGAGATTTTGCCTTAAATCCGATTTGAAAGGGTTAAATTGATTAGGAACATATAAATTGGAGGATTATGATTGTTGGGACTGGGGTAGCATAAATTCACCCTTAAATGCTTGTTTCGCCCATTCGAATGGTTATGGGTGGTTTGGGGTATTCTTTCCCAATATTGATTTCTATGTTAACTAGATGACCTATTGGTTACGTAGTGTTATATTGCTAGACTTTATGCATTCAGAGGCGTTACGCAAGAGGAAAGCTCTAGCGGATTAGCTTGCATTGTTCCAATTCTACATCTGAGGTAGGTTATGGTTTACTTGAGTTAGACTTTGATTAGTTGATTATATATGTGGTAGAATTGATAGGAGAAAGCATGATTAGGTCTTCAGACATGAAGTTTGGTTGAATATTACTTAGGTTGGTATGATTGCTGATTATGTGGGCTTGTCACCATTACTTTATATACTGAAACATGAGGTGTATTTGTTTTGATATGGGAAGGAAAGAGTTGACATATATGCTCTTCTTGTTGATCGAGATGACATATGCATTTATGCTGTTGTTGAATTGATTTATCTGAGTCTTGTTGTGACTTATGGCATGGTGCCCTGTATTCCTCGACACTGATATTATTGACTAATCATGTTTCATACTTAGTGTTGAACTAGAAGTATGTTGAGATTCATCTTGTGATCAGGTACAGAAATATATATAAGGCACATTTGACAAGGGGTGAGGATGTGGCCTAGATATGAGCTCGTGATCTGAGGTCAATTCTGGAGCGAGTAGTACATGGACATCATGGGTACCCTGCAGGTCATGACTACTGTGCAAAAAATGCCTTTAGCATTTGTGTATGGTTTAGATAATATCAGTGGTTGCATTTCATTGCATTGGGTCTTACCTTATTTTTGTGATTGACAGATGATTGTTGTTGATACTATTTGGTTGTTGTGCTTGTTACACCTCGGAAATTTTTCTGTACTTGTGTGATGAGTAGAACAATGAAGGACTTGAGTGTATGGTGTTTTACTAAGTCGAGAATGGCTAATTTTGCATTTTTGGAAATAATAAAGTTGCAGAAACATTTTCACCCAGTGGTCGTATACCCTATATGGCCCGTAAAGTGATTTACGGACCGTATAGTGCAACGTCTTTCATTGCGTCAAAAATCTCAAGATTCTGTTAAGTGTTGAAATGGTTAAAGACGACTCAGAATACGGCCCGTAAACCAGGTCGTAAACCACCAGGTCCCTCAGCCAAGACTTTCGGTAAATGTTGAATATGGTTAAATACGACCCAGTTTACGGCCCGTAAACTGGTTTATGGACCGTAAACCAGGTCGTAAACTGCCATGTCCACCAGCCAAACTCTCTGTTTTTGGAATGCTTAAATACGACCACAGTGGACGACCCGTAAATCAAAATACGGTCCGTAAACTGCAGTTTACGACCACTGTTCACCCGACGAGAATTCATTACAGATCAAATTTTGGGATTATTAAAAGGGGCTTGGACTACAATTCAGTTCATTATTCATCAACACAACTCAAGAAACCTCTAGAATATTCCAAATTATTCCTCCATAAGAATCCAAGAGAATCAAGGGAAAGCTAAAGATCAACAACACAAAACCTATGAAATCAAGTGCAAGAACACATCAAGGGATCATCTAAGTCAAGTAATTCCCAAGAAGGTGAACTAGGGTTTTGTTTAAGTGAAGAATTTCAACTCAAGGGTTGTTCAACCACTAGCCAAGGTAAGTTTCATGATCATTCTATGTTGTTTGAAGTATTGAAAAGCTTAGACACCTGAAATGTAGAAGAACATAGAAATGGACCATTATTGAGTGAATAGTGCCATAAATGAATGATAGTGGGATTGAATTATGAATGTTGAAGTGTTGTGAATACAAATACGTTATAAATGATGTTTATATCATGAAACAAGCGTTAAACGCATGAAAATGCAAGGACGAGTCATAAGGCTAATTATGAGGGAAATTGGAGGAAAATGGTGGATTTTGCTAAATGTACGTAAATGACGATTGTTGATTTCGATATTGTGAGTAATGCTATGAATGTTGGGAGTTAATATAAAACATGGGAAAAATAGTATAAACAAGAGAAGCGCTGTCCGACTTCTCTTAGAATTAGCGACGCGTTCTTGTAGTTAGTATGCTACTGTTGATATGAGTTCTTTATGAAGGTAATGACGCGATATTGAAGGAGAACGAGTGAGCGATATCTTAGCTAAACGACCAAGGTATGTGAGGCTAGTCCCTTCTTTCTGATGGCATGAATCTTGTAGCACGAAATTCCTATTCTCTTCATGAGTTCTTGTAGTCCGAAAGGCTAAGAGTCTAACTCCTTAATGTCTATGTAAGATGAGGAATACGATATGATGATGCTAGTATAATGATAATGTTAATTATCGCTTACACTCACCTTATGTACTAGTTCCTTCAAGGTGAGGCAGAGTATCAATAGTTGATTCATAATAGAATCGGGGGATCATGACCTTACGTCACCCCGATAGAGTAAAGTTGATCTTGAGCCTTACGTCACCCCGACAGATGTATTCGATCTCTAAGAATATCAGACAGTTTGATAAAGGTAGTATTTTATGCCTTGATCTCTTTGTGAATATTTTCGGAAAATTATGGGATATTCAAGATATCTATTAAAGGGAATATTTGTGTCACGACCCAACCAATGAGTCATGACGAGTACCTGACTTCTACTAATCAGACACCTTTATACCTGTACTTGGATCTCACTGAAAAACAGGGTGGCCCATATATGACTTTTAGCTGAACTATACTGAATTCTGTAAGAACAATATAATATATTCTGCGTCAAGAACTCATAATCAACATATATGGATACGTGCTGAAGATAACAGTGCAAGCCGACTAGGCCTCTACATGTACTGTACAACAAAATAAGAGCCGACCGGGCTATATAACGTCTCAACTATAGACAACTGTCATATAGACCTGTAAGGGAGTACAAAGCTGTAGGAAGGACGGGATAGGGCCCCGTCATACCTGTATATACAAATTAAAATCGCATACCAAAATGAACTGCGGCTCCGAACCAAGTAGAGCGCACTGACTACTGCTGAGTCGAAGTCATACTGAGCTGGACCGTCTATCTGTCTATCTAAACTTGCGAGCATGAACGCAGCCCCCTGAGCAATAGGGGAGTCGGTACGAATAATGTACCGGGTATGTAAGGCATAAGAACAACATATACATAAGAATCATGAAAGATAACTGAAGCATGAAAACTAATCTCAACATATACTCTGGATAACTGAAAGTGCCTTTGCGGCGTATGATATGCATGTTTTTTTTCAAAACTGTATACATATATCATAGTATATCTGCTAGCGTTGTGGAGCATACAGCCCAATCCATATATCATGTCTTCCCGCGTCCGAGGTAATCTCATAATCTGTCCACTGCAGTGATGTGCACATCAACGTGCCTGCCCGTCTGACTATAGCGCGGTGCGATGTAAGAAAATAACTGTAGATATATACATGCATGAACGACTCGTAAAAGGATACTCTGAACTCCTCTTAGTAATATAGGAGCTAGTACATCTAGTATGTAAATATGATAAATATCTAGAAACTGTAAATATGGAACATATAAAATCAAGGATACAACGGATCCTATATTGTTTCGGAATAGAGTCTTTGGAACTCACTCGTTTACTTTTTTCATTCGTATCATAAAGATCATGCCAAAATGAATAAAAGCGATAGCCTTAACAAACCTGGAAGTCTATGTAAACATCCCACGTCTACTTCTTGAGCTCGTAAGTCTACAATTAAGACAATAATATCACGATTAGACCACATACACTACTCATAATCCAATTATATATGAATCGAACCTAACGAAATTCGGGCGGCATTTCCCCTATAATCATTACTCCAATCCAATTCTAAAAGAGCCCATAATATGCACAATATCACCAATAATGACAACAACATCAATATCAACATAACCAAGTAAGAATCTTCTCAAAAATCCCATCAAAAATAGCCCGCAAGGCAATCATATCAACAAACTAGTTTACGCTTTCGTAGTATCATTTCCGTTACTTTAAACTAGGGAATTTTTCCATGAATAACTCAATTAATACAACTAGGAGATAGTACATACCTTATTGTCCAAAATACTCAATCAAAATCCTGGCTCCAAGCTTCTAAAATCAGCCACACAACAAGGTAACAATACTATAGTGATCTTCCTACTAGTTCCAAGTTTATTACGGTAAATCTTGATCCAATTTGAGAAAACTAACTTTGACAACTTTGGAGTGCTCCTATGGAGTATATGGATCTGTTGGGTGAAGAAACAAGGATTAAGTCGTGGTTTAACTTAATATAGTAAAATAAAAGGGTGGCCACCGTCGACCATGCCACAGCCCCTGATTCTCCGATGGCTGGGCGTCTCTTTGCCTCTGATCACCATCAACAATGTTGACAATGACGTCAACATGTTGACGGGTCATCAACTTGCTCCATCAAGTTGCATTATGCATTATTCCGTTCACCGTTAATTCGTTTAACCTCTAATCCGTTCAATACTCGTAATACTTAAACTTAGCTATCCGTATACAAGAGTTATACTTTTCCATTATCCCATAACCCTGAAGATGAATCTTAAAACTCGAGGACGAGGTGGTTAACACACTATAGACTAATGACGTACCAAAAATTGGAGATGTAACATTCTGCCCCCCCCCCCCCCCTCCGAGAATAATCATCCTCGAATGTTTAGTTAATAGCGATTTGTAAAAATTTCGGTAGAGTCTCCTCTGTAACTATACCAATCCAACCTGTACACAGCAACCCAATAAAATGTCACACAGGGCTGCACGCTAAAATACACAACATCATGGTCTCACACGACCAATCATAGAGCTGCACATAACGTCAATAATCATGGCCTCACACGACGAAAATACAATAACTATAAGTACATCACATACTTGAAGTCTGAACTGCCTCAGAAGATTAGAATAGATGTGGATATCTGGTCTTCATGTCATTTTCTACTTTCTATGTCATTTCTTCAACATTATTATTCCTCCAAAGCACCTTAACAGAAGCCACATCCTTAGTCTGTAGCCGACAGACTTGTCTATCTAATATAGGCACAGGAATCTCCTCATATGATAACTGCTTAGTCACCTGAACATCATCTATTGGTATCACTCTCGAGGGATCTCCTACGCATTTGCGGAGCACGGACACATGGAATATTGAATGTACAGACATCAGGTCAAAAGGTAGCTCTAACGCATATGCTACCTTACCCATTGTATGAATGATTCCGTATGGCCCAATGTATCGAGGTCTTAACTTACCCATCTTGCAAAATCTCATCACTCCCTTCATAGACGAGATCTTCAGAAAGACCCAATCGCCTACCTCAAACTCAAACTTACGTCGCCGATTATCTACATAGGATTTTTGTCGACTTTGTGCTGCTAGTAGTCTTTCCTGAATCACCTTCACCTTTTCAGCCGCTTGTTGTACTAAGTCTAGACCTACTAGCCGATTCTCTACAACATCAAACCATCCTATGGGTGATCTACACCTTCGCCCATATAAGGATTCATAAGGAGCCATCTAAATACTGGACTAGTAACTGTTATTATATGCAAACTCAATAAGAGGACAGTGATCATCCCAGCTACCTCGAAATCGATCACACAATCCCTAAGCATATCCTCAAGTGTTTGTATAGTACGCTCTGCCTACCCGTCTGTCCGTGGGTGAAATGCGGTACTAAGACTCACCTATGTTCCTAATCCGTTCTGGAAATAACTCCAAAAGTTAGCTCTAAACTATGCTCCGATATCAGAAACAATGGCTGTAAGAACCCCATGAATTCGTACAATCTCTCTAAGGTAGAGCTTCGCATAATCTTCAACTGAATAAGTAGTTCTGACAGGTAGCAAGTAAGCTGACTTTGTAAGTCTATCAACTCCGACCTATATCGAATCATATTTTCGCTGAGTAAGAGGCAAACCTGTTTGAAATTCATATTAACTACTTCCCATTTCCACGTCGGAATCTCAATAGCTTGCAATAAACCTCCTGGCTTCTGGTGCTCTATCTTAACTTGCTGACAATTTAGACACTGAGTGATAAACTCTGTTATGTCCTTCTTTATACCATCCCACCAATACACTTCCTTGATATCATGGTACATTTTTATTGTGCCCGGATGAATAGAATAATGGGAATAATGGGTTTCCCCCATAACCTGCCGACGGAGTCCTACAATATTAGGAACACATAATCTACCTCAATACCTGAGTACTCTATCCCCTGAAATCGCAAAGGGCGTCTTTTCTTTCTGAGGAGTCATATCTCAATAATGTGCTAAGATAGGATCTTCGTACTGACGCTCCTTTATTTCAGTTACCAGAGATGACATCGCTGTATCCTGAACCGTAACTCCTATATCACCTGAGTCTATCAGTTGAACTCTATGGCTGGCTAGCCGACGAACTTCACAGGCTAGCTCTCTCTTCTCTGGCTGCAAATATGACAAGCTACCCATGGATTTATGACTAAGAGCATCGGCTACTACATTGGCCTTCCCAAGAAGGTACAGCATATTAACATCATAATATTTTAGCAACTTTAGCCATCGCCTCTATCGTAAATTCAAGTCCTTCTGCTTAAAGATGTACTAGAGGCTCTTATGGTCAGTGTAGATATCAACATGGACACCGTATAAGTAGTGCCTCCACATTTTCAAAGCATGGATCACTGCAGCTAACTCAAGATCATGGGTTGTATAATTCTTCTCATGCTTCCTTAGCTGTTTGGAGGCACAAGTAACAACCTTACCAAGTTTTATTAACACACAACCCAACCCAATACCCGAAGCATCACAATATAACACATAGCCATATGTCCCCTCTGGAAGAGTCAAGAAAAAAAAAACCTAAGATATTCTCTCCTAATATTTTCCATCATATTAGTAAAGGTTTGACAAGACCCGGACCCCGTAAACCCGAGATGGTGAAGAAGAAGGTTGCTTCTAGGGTTTCTTCAAGTTGTGGAGTTTAGGGAGTTGAAGTTGAAGTGATTCTTGGGATTCTGGACCCCTTAAGGTATGTACATGATTTCTACCTTTGTATTTAAGTTGGTTATCAAGAGTTTTAGTGATATTAAGTGAAGAGGGGATAGTTGTGGAAGTGGTAAGTGGATGAAAGACAAGATAGTGACTTAGGGTTATATTAAGAGATGATTGGAAGCGGGTTTACATACATCTTGATATATATATATATATATATATATATATATATATATATATATATATATATATATATATATATATATATGCGTTGGCATTGTTGATGTAAGTATTGTAGTTGATGTGGGATTGAATGAGAAGTTCTAGTGTGTAAGATTACAAAGGAAATTATTATCTATAGTTCGTTGAGCTTTATATGTATTTGAGGATGGTTAGTAAGCAAAGTAAATAGCTTAATTAAGCCATATGTTACCTTAATTGTAGATTTACAAGTTCAAGAGGTAAAGGTTGGGCGATTGGAGATACTCCAAGGTATGTTAAGGTCATTCCTTTCTTCTTTTGGCATGTTCATATGATATGATCCAACAAGCGAGTAAGCGAGCTTCCATATTACGCTACTCTTAGAAGCATTAGAAGTACTTTAATATTTGATGTTCATATACCCCATTTATGAGTAATCCTTCTATTCATAGGTCTAGTCTTATGTAGCCAGTTCCGTGCATACAATGTATTCATGCACTACATTAATTATATATTATGTATATTGACCCGTGACTAGAAGGCGTTATATACGCACACATATCAGGTGTTATATACATGAATATTTGATATATGTAAAGTATAAGAAGAGATATAAGCGTTATACACACATTACTACTATGATAATGATATTGATTATGGTCACAGAGGAGCCAATATGATAGGACGAGATGCCATAAAGGCTTACATGCGTTATATACGCACATACATTAGGCGTTATATACGCACTCATATAGATACACGACCATCATTGATAGGTATGAGCATGCATATTGTGTGCCCATAGAGGCATTGTCAGTTACGCAGATTTAGGCAGATACTAGTTCATACAAGTTCATGCAGTCAGTCATTTCAGTTATGAGTTAAGATCTTAATCATGATTCTTATGTGTATATGTTGTTCTTATGCCTTACATACTCGGTACATTATCCATACTGACTCCCCGTTGCTCGGGGGGATGCATTCATGCCCGCAGGTACAGGGAGACAGACAGGTGGTCCAGCTCAGTAGGACCTCTAGACCTAGCAGTGGTCAGTACGCTCCATTTGATCCAGAGCTACAGTCAGTTTTGGTATGCCCTTTTTGGATATGTATGCATATAGGTATGAAGAGGCCCTGTCCCGTCTTTTCTACAGCTTTTATTCTAGTAGAGGTCTGTAGATAGTTATCTGTAGTAATCAGATGATGTAGCCTTGTCGGCTTCTATTCTTTTGTGTATAGTATATATAGCAGCGTAGCTGGCTTGCGCTGTTCTTCCGCATGTGGTGTGTGTATATATATATATATATGTGTGTGTGTGTGTGTGTGCATATTGCATAGAGTTCTGATGTTTCCCTCTTATGAGATCAGTTTATGCCATTTATGGGCTTTTGATGTTCAATATGTCTCAGGTATGTGTTTCGAGGTGTTTGGTCGCTAGAGGGAAGACCCCCGTAACGGCTCATCGGTTTGGGTCGTGACAGAAGTGGTATCAGAGCAGTTTCGTCCTAGGGTTGTCTACAGAGTGTGTCTAGTAGAGTCTTGTTTATGGGCGTGTTGTGCACCACACTTGTAAACATAAGGCTACAGGACATTTAGGATGATGTCATTCCTTTTCTCTTAGATTATGCGATAGAGCCCTGTGTTAAGCGTTCGCTTCTGATGAATTGTTCTAATTTCAGTGATGCCCCGCAAGAATGCTACAGCCACCTAGAAGGGCAAGAGAGTAGCCATCGAGGCCACTAGTCGTACTCGACAGGCCACGAGGGCCTAGGAAGAGATTCAGAGTGAGGGGCCATCTAAGACATCGCATACCCCGCCTCCAGCACCAGCCCCAGTTCCTTAGCTGGATGTAGAGGGCCAGGATGTACGGGATGTTGTACGGTTATTGACCAGATCAGTGGCTGCCCAAGCACAGCGGCAGGGAGTTAGTGTTGAACCAGCAAACAGGACTAGTAGTTCGAGGGTTAAGACCTTCCTTGGATTAGGTCCTCCTGAGTTTTCTGTGGTAAAGCAAAATATGGACCCCTAGGATTTCATTGACGGTATGCAGAGGACCTTTAGGGTTACGTACGCAGATGAGGTTGATTCGGTAGAGTTGGCTTCATATAGACTCCGGGATATTTCAATACAGCGGTATCAGGCATGGGAGTTATCGAGGGGAGAAAATGCCCCTCCAACAGTGTGGCGAGAGTTCTCAGATGCTTTTCTTCGCCATTATTTGCCTCCAGAGGTCCGACAAGTCCGAGCAGACAGGTTCTTACGTATTGAGCAGGGTAGTATGAATGTGCAAGAGTATTGTGTACACTTCGATTCTTTGGCTAGGTATGCCCCATCTATGGTGGTTGAGATAGAGGATAGAGTTCATGGCTTCGTGGCTGGGTTAGGGCCACACTTGATAGATGAGTGCACGACTGCTGCATTATATCCAGGCATGGACATCTCCCATATACAGGCGCATGCACAGAATTTGGAGGATCGTAAACGCCAGCGGAGGATAGAGCGTGACCGTGACCGAAGCCGTGGTAAGAGGGATAGACCTTTTGATATGGTTGGAAAGTTCAGGGCAGGACGAAGACAGCAGCATCCCAGGTATTCTTATCAGCCGGCAGAGAGTGCACCTCTGCGGTTCCTAGGTCCGAGATTTGATCGGTCTTTTTATTATGAAGTGAGCCAGAGTTCTAGAGCGTGAGGCTCTCAGTATCGACCAAAGTCAGGTCAGATAAGGCCCCCTTTGCCGCGATGTACTCAGTGTGGCAAGTTACATGCAGGCCAGTTTCAGTTGGGTTCAGATGTTTGCTATGCTAGTGGACAGCCAGGCCACAGGATGAGGGAGTGCCCGATGGGGGTTGGTTCAGGTATGGTTCAGCCTACAGGGTCTATGGCTTGCTCATCTTCTACAGTGCACCCTCCAAGACAGTTTTTCATACGCCAGCAGGGCGAGGTAGGGGAGGAGTGGAACATCCAGCTCGAGTGGTCCTCAGCACCGCGTGTATGCACTGGCTGGTAGACAGGACCGTGAGACATCTCCTAATATTATTACAGCAAGTTTGGGATAGAGCCCGAGTTTATTAAACCTTTTGAGGTGTCTTGTTACACCTCGGAAATTTCTCCGTACTTGTATGATGAGTGGAATGATGAAAAGTTGAGTGAATGATGTTTTATTAAGTCGGGAATGGCTAATTAAGCATTTTTGGAAATAAGAAAGTCGCGAAAAATTTTCTGTCCAGTGGTCGTATATGGCACTATACGGCCCGTAAAGTGATTTACGGACCGTATAGTGCAATCGTCCCTCAACTAGCCAAAAATCTCAAGTTCTGCCCAGTGATGATATGGTTAAATACGACCCAGTTTACGACCCGTAAACTAGTTTACGGTCCGTAAACCAGGTCGTAAAATGCCATGTCCATCAGCCAAAACTTTCTGTCTTTGAAATGGTTAAATACGATTTGGAGGACGGCCCGTAAACTGGTTTACGGACCGTAAACCTCAGTCGTAAATTGCCATAATCTCCAGCCAAACTTTATGTTATTGGAATGCTTAAAAACGACCATAGTGGACGGACCGTAAATCAAAATACGGTCCGTATATGGTGGTTTACGACCACTGTTCATCCCGACAAATTTTCATTAAAGACCAGATTTTGAATTATTAAAAGGGAACTTAAGCCCATTTCACGTCATTTTTCATCCAACACTTCAAGAAAACTCTAGAGTGTTCTTCAACACTTCAACTCTAAGAATAGCAAGAAAATCCAAGGAAACCTAAGATTATCAACACCAAATTCATGAAAATAAGTGTAAGAACACATCAAAGGATCTTCTAAGTCAAGAAATTCCCAAGAAGGTGTGGAACTAGGGTTTTGGCTAAGTGAAGTATTTCAACTTAAGGATTGTTCAACCATCCTCCAAGGTAAGTTTCATGATTATTCCATATTGTTTGAAGTATTGGAAAGCTTAGACACTTGAAATGTAGAAGAACATAGAAATGGGTCATTATTGAGTGAATAGTGGCATGAATGAATGATAGTGGAATCGAACTATGAATATTGAAGTGTTGTGAGTACTAATACATTATTAATGATGTTGTTATCAAGAAACAAGCATTAAATGCATGAAAACGCAAGGATGAGCTAGAAGTAGAAATAAGGGAAAATTGGAGGAAAATGGTGGATTTTGCCAAATGTACGAAAATGACGATTGTCGATGACGATATTGCGAATAATATTATGAATGTTGGGAGTTGATATAAAACATGAGAAAAATGGTATGAGCGAAGGAAGCGTTGTCCGACTTTTCCTAGAATTAGCGATGCGTTCTTGTAGTTAGTTTACTAATGTTAACACAGATCCTCTTATGAAGGTAACGAAGTGATATCGACGGAGAACAAGTGAGAGATATCTTAGCTAAACGACCAAGGTATTTGAGGCTAGTCCTTCTTTCTAATGGCATGAATCTTTTAACTTGAATCCCTATTCCTTTCATGAGTTCTTGCATTCTAAGAAGTTAAAAGCTTATGCCTATGAATGTCTATATGAGATAAGTTATGCGATATGATGACACTCGAATGATGATGATGTTATTCCTTTCCTATACTCACCTTATGTACTAGTCCTTTCAAGGTGAGGCGGAATGTCCATGATGGTTCCATAATGTAATCGGGGGATCACGACCTTACGTCACCCCGATAGAGTAAAGTTGATCATGAGTCTTATATACACATTATGATAAGATAAGTATTTTATGATAAGCATATTACTATGAGCATTTACATTGAGCATGTCATGAGCATTTCACATCGGGCCTAGTTGGCCGGGCAGACACCGCTTCGGCGGGCGGCGATACGGATACACCACGACCTACGGGCGTGGGCAGACACCACTAGTGGGCGGCATAAGAAGGTACCCCGGACGCGGAAGGCCTGGACGCGGGCTAATATTATTGATTATCACACCGTACCGACATGGACAGGCAGCTTGCATATGATGCATACATGTTATGATGATGAGTAAGACAACATGCATTACTTCATGTATGATTATTAGTCCGATTGATGTTTTCCTCATATTATTGATGTTTCCTTTCATTATGTATGCCTCTCATACTCGGTACAATATTCGTACTGACGTCCTTTCTTCGGACGCTGTGTTCATGCCCACAGGTAGACAGGGAGGAGAGCTCGGCCCAGGTCCTCAGTAGCTGTCAGCTGATAGATAGCACTCCATCGTTCGGAGGTGCTTATGGCTATTCTTTTGATGTACATTCATATATGCATATTTTGAGCATGACGGAGTCTTGTTCCGTCTATGTATTAATTATGTTAGTAGAGGCTCGTAGATACGCAGTGTGGGTTAGATGGTCTCACAAGATGTTTTCTTATGTATGTATATTATTTTGATGGCCAAGAGGCAAATGAATATATAAAGTATTTATATTTGGTTAAATATGATTTTCCTACAGTTGGTATGTAGAATTGATAAAAGAGTATTAAATGAGTGAGATAAGTAATAGAGTGAGCGGTGCTCGGTAACTAGCTCCGGGTACCCGTCGCGGCCCCTAGCTGGGTTTTGACAGAAGTGGTATCAGAGCAGTTCGCCCTAGGAAGTGTCTACGAGCCGTGTCTAGTAGAGTCTTGTTTATGGTGTGTTGCGCGCCACGCTAATAAACAAGAGGCTACAGGGCATTTAGGAAAATGACCATCTTTCTTCTCATGAGATCGTGCGATAGAGCCATGCCTAGGATTATATCATTCCTAAAAGTGCGTTATGGTTTCAGAAAAATGCCGCCGAAAGGAAAAGCTACAGCTGCCCAGAAAGGCAAAGCTACGATGAAGAAGCGGGCAGAAAGGGAGCCTCCGGCGGGGGTAGAGGAAAGTGAATCGCAAAGTGAGGCCGTGCCCAATGTAGAAGATCACGGAGGAGCCTCATCTCCGATTCCTCCACCGGGTGCTTCGGGTCAACAAGTGTCCGAGGCTATACATTTATTGACACAGTTGGTTGCCGCTCAGGCACAACGACAGAATGTGGGCCCAAGTGATCGTTCGGCTAGTACAAGAGCCCGTGATTTCCTTACTCTAAATCCTCCAGAATTTTTCGGGTCGAGGCCGGATGAGGACCCTCAAGGTTTTATTGATGAGATGCTGCGGACGCTGAAACTTATGCATGCTTCTGAGACCGAATCTATGGAGTTGGCCTCATATAGACTTCGCGACATGGCGGTACTATGGTATAAGAATTGGTTGATAACAAGAGGGGAGAATGCACCACCTCCCGTGTGGCAAGAGTTTGTAAATGCCTTTATTCGTCACTACTTGCCACCTGAAGTCCGCCGAGCTAGAGCGGACAGGTTCTTGAATTTGAAACAAGGAAGCATGAGTGCCCGAGAGTATAGTATGCAATTCAACTCATTGGCCCGGTATGCTCCAACTATGGTGGCTGACATGGGAGACCGAGTCTATAGATTTGTGAGTGGTTTAGGACCACACTTGTTCAGAGATTGTCTGACAGCCTCTTTGCAAGACGGGATGGATATTTCCCGGATACAGGCCCATGCTCAGAACCTCAAGGAATGACAACGACAGCAGAGAAGTGATCGTGATGGTGACAGAAGACAAGGTAAGAGGGCTAGATCTATGGGGGAGAACAGTGAGTACCGAGGGGGACCGAGACAGACATATTCTAGGCACTCAGGTCTGTCAGTAACTAGTGCACCTCATAGATTCTCAGATAGGAGGGTTGATCGTTCTACTCAGTCAGGCCAGGGGCAGAGTTTGAGGGCCTCAGATTCGCAGTCCAGGGGAGACTTTAGCCAGAGGAGACCTCCAGTGCCGCGGTGTAGCCAGTGTGGCAAATTACATTCCGGACAGTGTCGTCAGAGTTCGGATTCTTGTTATGCTTGCGGGCAAGTCGGTCACATGATGAGAGATTGCCCATCAGCAAGAGATAGGGCTGGGACTCAGCCCACAGGTTCAGCAGCGGGTTCTTCTTCAGCACGCCCGACAGCACAGACTCCTCAGACTACAGCAGGCAGAGGCAGAGGTAGAGGGGGAGCATCCACTTCAGGTGCTTTTCATCCCCGTGTGTATGCTTTAGCTGGGCGACAGGATCTTGAGTCTTCCCCAGATGTTGTCACAGGTACCTTGACTATATTTTCCCGTGATGTATATGCTCTGATTGATCCAGGTTCTACCTTCTCATATATTACTCCGTATATGGCTGATTGTATTGGGGTAAGACCTGAGCCAATTAAACCCTTCGAGGTATTCACTCCGGTTGGTGATCCTGTAATAGCGAGGCAAGTATATAAGGACTGTGTAGTCATTATATGTGATCGTCAGACAAGGGCTGATTTGATTGAACTTGAGATGATAGATTGTGACGTAATTATGGGTATGGACTGGTTGGTATCATGCTATGCTAATGTTTGTTGCCGGACAAAGGTAGTTCGATTCCAATTTCCGGGAGAGCCCGTACTTGAGTGGAAGGGTAATACAGCTTCCCCAAAGGGTAGGTTTATTTCCTACCTTAAGGTGAGAAAGATGATAGCCAAGGGTTATATTTGTCATCTAGTTCAGGTTCATGACACGGAAGCGAAAGTGCCAACTTTCCAGTCTGTCCCGGTAGTGAATGAATTCCCAGATGTGTTTCCCGACGAGTTACCAGGCCTTCCTCCAGAAAGGGAGATTGATTTCGCCATTAATGTATTACCAGACACCGAGTCTATTTCTATTCCTCCTTATCGAATGGCTCCAGCAGAACTGAAAGAGCTAAAAGCACAGCTAAAAGATTTACTTGAGAAGGGGTTTATAAGGCCTAGTTCCTCGCCATGGGGAGCACCAGTCCTGTTCGTAAGGAAGAAAGACGGATCTCTACGAATGTGCATCAACTACAGGCAGTTGAACAAGGTGACAATAAAGAATAAATACCCTCTTCCCATAATCAACGATTTGTTTGATCAATTGCAGGGCGCTAAATGGTTCTCCAAGATAGATCTGAGATCGGGTTATCATCAGGTGAGAATTAGGGAAGCAGATATTCCCAAGACCGCCTTCAGGACAAGATATGGTCACTACGAGTTTCGAGTAATGTCGTTTGGGTTGACAAATGCCCCGGCAGTGTTCATGAATTTAATGAATAATGTGTTCAGGCCGTTTTTGGATATTTTTGTGATAGTGTTTATCGACGATATCCTGGTATATTCTCGCACAGAATCAGAACATGCGGATCATCTAAGAATTGTTCTTGGAGTTCTTCGAGATCGGGAATTGTATGCAAAGTTTTCGAAGTGCGAGTTTTGGCTGAACTCAGTGGCATTTCTAGGCCATGTTGTTTTAGATGATGGTATCTGAGTCGACACTCAGAAAATAGAAGCTGTGAAGACTTGGCCAAGACCTACGACGCCTACAGAAGTTCGTAGTTTCCTTGGGTTAGCGGGATACTATAGAAGATTTGTAGAGGGCTTCTCATCTATTTCAGCCCCATTGACAAAGTTAACCCAGAAGTTGGCTAAATTCCAATGGAGTGATGCCTGTGAGCGTAGCTTCCAAGAGTTGAAAAACAGGTTGACCTCAGCACCAGTGCTAACACTGCCAGAAGGATCAGATGACTATGTAGTATATTGTGATGCCTCCGGTGTGGGATTAGGATGTGTATTGATACAGAATGGGAAAGTTATTGCATATGCTTCGAGACAGTTGCGAAAACATGAACAGAATTATCCCACTCATGATCTTGAGCTAGCTGCGGTCATTCATGCATTGAGAATGTGGAGACACTATTTATATGGTGTACACGTGGACATCTATACGGATCGCAAAAGCCTTCAATATATTTTCAAACAGAAGGAGTTGAACCTGCGGCAAAGGAGATGGTTAGAATTACTGAAGGATTATGATGTGAACATTCTATATCATCCAGGGAAGGCGAATGTAGTAGCAGATGCACTTAGCCGCTGATAGATGGGTAGTTTATGTGGGGTTCCTTCGGAAAAGCGAGAAATGGTTCGTGAGGTCCATCGGTTAGCAAGTCTCGGCGTACGGCCAATTGATTCAGGAGATGCAAGTATTAGCATCCATGACCCCACAGTTTCATCATGGAATCTAGAAATGAAGGAACGACAATATGAAGATCCTCAGTTAAGCCATTATCGAGATCTATCTCAGGAAAAGGATAAGTCTCCATTCGAATTTTCCATAGAAGGGGTTCTTAGATATCGAGGTCGGCTATGTGTACCGAATGTGGCAAACTTGCGCCAACGGATTTTAGAGGAAGCACATTATTCCCGGTATTCTATTCATCCAGGTGCAACAAAGATGTACCACGATCTCAAATTGGTATATTGGTGGGATGGCATGAAGCGAGACATAGCAGAATTTGTAGCACGGTGTCTGAATTGCCAGCAAGTGAAGGCCGAGCATTAAAAGCCAGGAGGGTTATTGCAAGCAATGGAAATTCCTACGTGGAAATGGGAAGAAATTAACATGGATTTTGTGGTAGGATTACCCCGTACGCGAGGGAAGTATGATTCTATATGGGTGATCGTGGATAGACTCACGAAAGCAGCTCATTTTCTCCCCGTTAGAACCACATATTCAACGGAAGATTATGCTAAATTGTATCTCAAGGAGATTGTACGACTTCACGGTATTCCTTTGGCCATTATCATAGACAGAGGGGCACAGTTCACAGCCAAGTTTTGGAAGTCCTTTCAAGAAGGTCTGGGTACTCAAGTTAAGCTCAGCACAGCGTTCCATCCGCAGACCGACGGACAAGCCGAGCGTACTATTCAGACCTTGGAAGATATGCTACGAGCATGTATGCTGGACTTTGGTGGTAGTTGGGATGAGCATTTGCCTCTTATTGAATTTTCCTATAATAACAGCTATCATTCCAGTATTCAAATGGCCCCGTACGAGGCCTTATATGGAAGAAAATGCAGATCTCCAATTGGATGGTTTGAACCCGGAGAAGTACAATTGATAGGCCCCGACTTGATCCATCAAGCAGTTGAAAAGGTTAAGGTGATTCGAGACCGACTGTTAACAGCTCAAAGTCGACAAAAGTCTTATGCAGATAATCGCCGATGAGACTTGGAATTTCAAGTGAGCGATTGGGTGTTCCTGAAGGTATCGCCGATGAAGGGAGTGATGAGATTTGGCAAGAAGGGAAAGCTAAGTCCCAGATATATCGGACCCTACCAAATCATTCGCAAGATGGGTCGAGTAGCCTATAAATTGGACTTGCCTTCAGAACTCGAATCCGTGCATCCAGTATTCCATGTTTCGATGCTCCGCAAGTGTATTGGAGACCCAACAAGAATAGTTCCGATTGATGATGTACAAGTAACAGAGAAGCTAACATATGAGGAAATGCCCATTGCCATTTTGGATAGACAAATACGAAGGCTTCGGAATAAAGAGGTTGCTTCAGTCAAAGTTCTATGGCGGAACAATAATCGGGAAGAAATGACTTGGGAAGCGGAAGAGAAGATGAAATCCATGTACCCCCATTTGTTCCAATCCCCAGAAGAAATTCAAGATGAGACGTCGATGGTGTAAGGTATGTATGTTTTAATTTTATGTTTTTGGTCGTGTGTGGCCATAAATGTGTTGATATTGTGATATAGCCCTGTGAGGCGAAGATATTGTGGGTTGTTGTAATGGAAAGGTAGTATCCAAATTACAAAGGAAACTCTGGCAAAATATTTCCAGAATCCCCGAGTGTCGAACATTCGAGGACGAATGTTCCAAAAGGGGAGAATAATGTTACACCACGGAAATTTCTCCGTACTTGTATGATGAGTGGAATGATGAAAAGTTGAGTGAATGATGTTTTATTAAGTCGGGAATGGCTAATTAAGAATTTTTGGAAATAAGAAAGTCGCGGAAAATTTTCTGTCCAGTGGTCGTATATGGCACTATACGGCCCGTAAAGTGATTTACGGACCGTATAGTGCAATCGTCCCTCAGCTAGCCAAAAATCTCAAGTTCTGCCCAGTGATGATATGGTTAAATACGACCCAGTTTACGGCCCGTAAACTGGTATACGGTCCGTAAACCATGTCGTAAACTGCCATGTCCATCAGCCAAAACATTCTGTCTTTGAAATGGTAAAATACGACTTGGAGGACGGCCCGTAAACTAGTTTATGGACCGTAAACCTCAGTCGTAAATTGCCATAATCTCCAGCCAAACATTCTGTTATTGGAATGCTTAAAAACGACCACAGTGGACGGACCGTAAATCAAAATACGGTCCGTATATGGTGGTTTACGACCACTGTTCATCCCGACAAATTTTCATTAAAGACCAGATTTTGAATTATTAAAAGGGAACTTAAGCCCATTTCACGTCATTTTTCATCCAACATTTCAAGAAAACTCTAGAGTGTTCTTAAACACTTCAACTCTAATAATAGCAAGAAAATCCAAGGAAACCTAAGATTATCAACACCAAATTCATGAAAATAAGTGTAAGAACACATCAAAGGATCTTCTAAGTCAAGAAATTCCCAAGAAGGTGGAACTAGGGTTTTGGCTAAGTGAAGTATTTCAACTTAAGGATTGTTCAACCATCCTCCAAGGTAAGTTTCATGATTATTCCATATTGTTTGAAGTATTGGAAAGCTTAGACACTTGAAATGTAGAAGAACATAGAAATGGGTCATTATTGAGTGAATAGTGGCACGAATGAATGATAATGGAATCGAACTATGAATATTGAAGTGTTGTGAGTACTAATACATTATTAATGATGTTGTTATCAAGAAACAAGCATTAAATGCATGAAAACGCAAGGATGAGCTAGAAGTAGAAATAAGGGAAAATTGGAGGAAAATGGTGGATTTTGCCAAATGTACGAAAATGACGATATTGCGAATAATATTATGAATGTTGGGAGTTGATATAAAACATGAGAAAAATGGTATGAGCGAAGGAAGCGTTGTCCGACTTTTCCTAGAATTAGCGATGCGTTCTTGTAGTTAGTTTACTAATGTTGACACGGATTCTCTTTTGAAGGTAATGAAGTGATATCGACGGAGAACAAGTGAGCGATATCTTAGCTAAACGACCAAGGTATGTGAGGCTAGTCCTTCTTTCTAATGGCATGAATCTTTTAACTTGAATCCCTATTCCTTTCATGTGTTCTTGCATTCTAAGAAGTTAAAAGCTTATGCCTATGAATGTCTATATGAGATAAGTTATGCGATATGATGACACTCGAATGATGATGATGTTATTCCTTGCCTATACTCACCTTATGTACTAGTCCTTTCAAGGTGAGGCGGAATGTCCATGATGGTTCCATAATGTAATCGGGGGATCACGGCCTTACGTCACCCCGATAGAGTAAAGTTGATCATGAGTCTTATATACGCATTATGATAAGATAAGTATTTTATGACAAGAATATTACTATGAGCATTTACATTGAGCATGTCATGAGCATTTCACACCGGGCCTAGTTGGCCGGGCAGACACCGCTTCGGCGGGCGGCGATACGGATACACCACGACCTACGGGTGTGGGCAGACACCACTAGTGGGTGGCATGAGATGGTACCCCGGACGCGGGAGGCCTGGACGCGGGCTAATATTATTGATTATCACACCGTACCGACATGGACGGGCATCTTGCATATGATGCATACTTGTTATGATGATGAGTAAGACAGCATGCATTACTTCATGTATGATTACAGTCAGATTGATGTTTTCCTCATATTATTGATGTTTCCTTTCATTATGTATGCCTCTCATACTCGGTACAATATTCGTACTGACGTCCTTTCTTCGGACGCTGTGTTCATGCCCAGAGGTAGACAGGGAGGAGAGCTCGGCCCAGGTCCTCAGTAGCTGTCAGCTGATAGATAGCACTCCATCGTTTGGAGGTGCTTATGGCTATTCTTTTGATGTACATTCATATATGCATATTTTGAGCATGACGGAGTCTTGTTCCGTCTATGTATTCATTATGTTAGTAGAGGCTCGTAGATACGCAGTGTGGGTTAGATGGTCTCACAAGATGTTTTCTTATGTATGTATATTATTTTGATGGCCAAGAGGCAAATGTATATAAAATATTTATATTTGGTTAAATATGATTTTCCTACAATTGGTATGTAGAATTGATAAAAGAGTATTAAATAAGTAAGATAAGTAATAGACTGAGCGGTGCTCGGTAACTAGCTCCGGGTACTCGTCGCGGCCCCTAGCTGGGTCGTGACATGTCTACGCCAGTTGGTGATTCGTTTATAACTAGGCGAGTATAGCGAGACTGTGTTGTTATAGTTTGTGACCACCATACCATAGCAGATCTAATTGAGTTAGATATGATTGATTTTGATATTATCATGGGCATGGGCTGATTAGCTTCCTTTTATGCTAATGTTGATTGCAGAGCAAAGATGGTTCGATTCTAGTTTCCCAATGAGCCAGTCCTAGAATGGAAGGGCAATGTTGTTTTGCCTAGAGGTAGGTTTATTTTCTACCTTAAGGCAGAGAAGATCATCAGGAACGGGTATATTTTTCACCTAGTTCGAGTTCAAGATGTGCAAGTCGCCGACTCTTCAGTCTATTCCTGTGGTTAATGAGTTTTCAGAAGTGTTTCCAGATGAGCTTCTAGGCATTCCCCCAGAGAGGGAGATTGATTTTGCTATTGATCTATTGCCAGACACTCTGCAAATATCTATCCCTCCTTATAAGATGGCACCTGCGGAGTTGAAAGAGTTGAAGTAATAGTTAAAAGATTTGCTCGAGAAGAGCTTTATTAGGCCTAGTACATCACCGTGCGGAGCGCCAATACTATTTGTAAGAAAGAAGGATGGCTCTTTGCGAATGTATATTGATTACATGCAATTGAATAAGGTGACTGTAAAGAATAAGTATCCGCTCCCGAGGATCGATGATTTGTTCGATCAGTTGCAAGGCGCTAAATATTTCTCGAAGATAGACTTGAGATCAGGATATCACCAGGTCAGGGTCAAGGAAGTGGACATTCCGAAGACGGCATTCCGGACTAGATATGGCCACTATGAGTTTCGTGTTATGTCGTTCGGGCTAACTAATACCCCAACTGTATTCATGGATCTGATGAATCGTGTATTCAGGCCCTTTCTAGATTTGTTCATGATTGTGTTCATAGATGATATTCTGGTTTATTCGCCGTTAGAGGCCAATCATGCAGAACATCTGCGGATAGTGCTTGGAATTCTTCGAGGTAAAGAGTGGTATGCCAAGTTTTCTAAGTGTGAGTTTTGGTTGAACTCTGTGGCTTTTTTGGGTCACATCATTTCTGAGGAAGGCGTTAAAGTGGATGCCCAGAAGATTGAGGCTGTGAGGAATTGGCCAAGGCCCACGACACCAACGGAGATACATAGTTTTTTGGGCTTGGCAGGTTATTATAGGAGATTTGTAGAAGGATTTTCCTCTCTTTCTGCCCCATTGACCAAATTGACTCAGAAATCAGCTAAGTTCTAGTGGACAGATGCTTGTGAGCAGAGTTTTCAGACGATAAGCTAACTTCAGCACCAGTTTTGACTCTTCCAGAGGAAGCAGATGGCTATGTAGTATATTGTGATGCTTCAGGTGTTGGATTGGGTTGTGTGTTGATGCAGCATGGTAAGGTTGTCGCTTATGCTTCTAGACAATTGAAGAAACACGAAAAGAATTATCCAACCCATGACCTTGAGTTAGCGGTAGTGATTCATGCCTTGAAGACATGGAGGCACTACTTAGACGGTGTCCATGTTGATATCTATACTGATCATAAGAGCCTCTAGTACATCTTTACGTAGAAGGACTTGAACTTGCGCCAGAGGCGATGGTTGGAGACGTTAAAAGATTATGATGCGGATATATTCTGTAGCATCCCGGGAAGGCTAATGTGGTAGCCGATGCCCTCAGCCGTAAATCTATGGGTAGCTTGTCTCACGTGTCGCCAGAGAGAAGAGAAATGGTCCGTGAGGTTCACCGATTGGCTAGCCTCGGAGTTCGATTGCTAGATTCAGGTGATGCAGGAGTTACTGTTCAAGACACAGCGGTATCATCCTTGGTAGTAGAGATAAAGGAGCGTCAGTATGAGGATCATGTTCTAGTTCTTTAACGAGATACAGCCCCTTAGAAAGAAAAGACACCCTTTGCGATCACAGGTGATGGAGTACTCAGGTATCGAGGTAGATTGTGTATCCCTAATGTTGTAGGGCTCCGTCAGCAGATTATGGGGGAGGCACATTACTCCCGCTATTCTATAAACCCAGGCTCAACAAAGATGTACCATGATCTCAAGGAAGTTTATTGGTGGGATGGTATGAAAAAAGATGTAGCAGAAGTTGTCACTCAGTGTCCAAATTGTCAGCAGGTCAAAATAGAGCACCAGAAGCCTGGAGGTCTATTGCAGGCTATGGAGATTCTGACATGGAAGTGGGAGGTAATTAATATGGACTTTATTACAGGGTTTCCCCGTACTTAGCGAAAGTGTGATTCGATGTGGGTCATAGTGGATAGGCTTACAAAGTCAGCTCACTTTCTGCCGGTCAGAACTACTTATGCAGCCGAGGATTATGCAAAGCTTTACCTTAAGGATATTGTACGACTTCATGGTGTTCCTTCAGCCATTATTTCAGATTAAGGAACACAGTTCAAAGCTAAATTCTGGAAATCATTTTAGCAAGGATTAGGGACCGAGGTGAGTCTTAGTACGGCGTTTCACCCCCAGATAGATGGACAAGTAGAGCATACAATGGACAAGTAGAGCATAACATTACAGACCCTTGAGGATATGCTTAGATCTTGTATACTTGACTTTCAAGGCAGTTGGGATGATCATTTGCCTCTTATCGAGTTCACATATAACAACAGTTACCATTTCAGTATTCAGATGGCTCCTTATGAGGCCTTATATGGGCGGAGATGCAGATCGCCCATAGGGTGATTTGATGTCGGGGAGAATCAGTTACTAGGCCCATACATAATTCAGTGGTCAGTTGATAAGGTGAAAATGATTAGAGAGAAGTTGCTTACAGCTCAGAGCCGACAGAAATCCTATCCGGATAATCGGCGATGTAAGCTAGAGTTCGAGGTAGGCGACTCGGTGTTCCTGAAATTTTCGCCTATGAAGGGAGTGAGGAGTTTTGGTAAGAAGGGTATATTGAGCGCTCAATAAATTGGGCCATATAAGATCATTCGTATAGTGGGTACAGTGGCATATGAGCTAGAATTCCCTTCTGAGTCAGAACCTGTACATCCAGTATTTCATGTATCAATGCTTTGTAAGTATATCAGAGATCCTTCAAGAGTGATACCAGTGAATGACATCCAGGTGACCGAGCGGTCATCATATGAGGAAGTTCCAGTGGCTATATTGGACAGACAGGTCCGTCGGTTACGAACTAAGGATGTAGCCTCCGTTAAAGTATTGTAGAGGAATAAGAATGTTGAGGAAGTTACTTGGGAAGCGGAAAAATGTTGAGGAAGTGACTTGGGAAGCGGAAGGGGCAATGAAGATGGAGTACCCGCATTTGTTCCCAGCAGTACAGGAGGTTCAGTTCGTGACATCATCGCCCGCAGGTAATATTTCATTTCAGTTATCATGATTGGTCATGTGAGGCCATGGCATTATGTGTTATAGTATGTGGCCCTGTGTGGCATTATTTTGGGTTGTTGCGTGCAGGATGGATTCGTATAAGTACAGGGAAAACTTTGCCAAAATTATTATAACCTAGGACTGTTCGAACATTCGAGGACGAATATTCCTAAGGGGGAGAGAATGTTACACCCCTCATGTTCATAGTGGTAGAACCTATGATTTTTTAGACAAGTATGCCCTTGGAATAGAGACCCGAGCCCGAGTTTGGAGGTTGAAAATGTCTTACCCCGTGTACGAGGGTACCAGCAGATATTCTTGTCAATTTACAGAGTTAAAAGTTGAGCGAATCGAATCAACGCGATCTGAACTGAATCAGAAAAATCTGCAGGACACCAGTCATCGTTGACGGGTCGTCGACATATTCGACGGACCGTCGACGTGCAGCGTCAATAGGATCCTGCAGCCATACATCTGGAGGCGCAGGTCGACGGGGCAAGTCGACGGACCGTCGACATGTCAACAGGCCGTCGACCCGCTCGTCGAACCGGATGCTGTAGATATTCTCTCCCAATATTTTCCATCATATTAGTGAAGGTTTGACAAGACCCGGACCTCGTAAACCCGAGATGGTGAAGAAGAAGGTTGCTTCTAGGGTTTCTTCAAGTTGTGGAGCTTTGGGAGTTGAAGTTGAAGTGATTCTTGGGATTATGGACCCCTTAAGGTATGTACATGATTTCTACCTTTGTATTTAAGTTGGTTATCAAGATTTTTAGTGATATTAAGTGAAGAAGGGATAGTTGTGGAAGTGGTAAGTGGATGAAAGACAAGATAGTGACTTAGGGGTATATTAAGAGATGATTGGAAGCGGGTTTACATACATCTTGATATATATATGTGTTGGCATTGTTGATGTAAGTATAGTAGTTGATGTGGGATTGAATGAGAAGTTGGAGGGTTGTAAGATTACAAAGGAAATTATTTTCTATAGTTCGTTGAGCTTTATATGTATTTGAGGATGGTTAGTAAGCAAATTAAATAGCTTAATTAAGCCATATGTTACCTTAATTGTAGATTTACAAGTTCAAGAGGTAAAGGTTGGGCGATTGAAGATACTCCAAGGTATGTTAAGGTCATTCCTTTCTTCTTTTGGCATGTTCCTATGATATGATCCAACAAGCGAGTAAGCGAGCTTCCATATTACGCTACTCTTAGAAGCATTAGAAGTACTTCAATCTTTGATGTTCATATACCCCATTTATGAGTAATCCTTCTGTTCATGGGTCCAGTCTTATGTAGCCAGTTCTGTGCATACAGTTTATTCATGCATCACATTCATTATATATTATATATATTGACCTGTGACTAGAAGGCGTTATATACGCACATATATCAGGCGTTATATACGCAAATATTAGATATATGTAAAGTATGAGAAGAGATATAGGCGTTATATACGCATTACTACTATGATAATGATAGTGATTATGGCAACAGAGGAGCCAATATGATATGACGAGATGTCATAGAGTCTTACAGGCGTTATATACGCATATACATCAGGCATTATATACGTACTCATATAGATGCACGACCATCATTAATAGGTATGAGCATGCATATTATGTGCCAACAGAGGCATTGTCAGTTACGCAAATTTATGCGGATTTAGGCAGATACTAGTTCATACAAGTTCATGCAGTCGGTCATTTCAGTTATGAGTTTAGATCTTATCCATGATTCTTATGTTTATATGTTGTTCTTATGCCTTACATACTCGGTACGTTATCCGTACTGACTCCCCGTTTCTCGGGGGGCTGCGTTCATGTCCGCAGGTACAGAGAGACAGACAGGTGGTCCAGCTCAGTAGGACCTCTAGATCTAGCAGTGGTTAGTACGCTCCATTTGATCCGGAGCTACAGTCAGTTTTGGTATGCCCTTTTTGGATGTGTATGCATATGGGTATGACGGGGCCCTGTCCTGTCTTTTCTGCAGCTTTTATTCCAGTAGAGGACTGTATACAGTTGTATGTAGTAGTCAGATGATGTAGCCTTGTCGACTTCTATTCTTTTGTGTATAGTATATGTAGCAGCCTAGCTGGCTTGCACTGTTCTTCCGCATGTGGTGTATATATATATATATGCAGATTGTACAGAGTTCTGATGTTTCCCTCTTATGAGATCGGTTTATGCCATTTATGGGCTTTTGATATTCAGTATGTCTCAGGTAAGTGTTTAAGGGTGTTTGGTCGCTAGAGGTCAGACCCCCGTCACGGCTCATCAGTTTGGGTCGTGACAGCTAATTTCTGAGTCAGCTTGGTCAGTGGGGCTGAAAGAGAAGAAAATCCCTCTACGAACCTCCTATAATATCTTGCCAGACCCAAGAAACTACGTATCTCTGTAGGTGTCGTGGGCCTTGGCCAATTCCTTATAACCTCAATCTTTTGCGTATCCACTATAATGCCCTCATCTGAGATAATGTGGCCAAGAAAAGCCACAGAGTGCAACCAGAATTCACACTTAGAAAACTTTGCATATAACTCTCAATCTCGAAGAACTCTAAGCACTGCACGTAGATGATCTGCATAGTCAACATCTGACGATGAATAAACCAGAATATCATCTATAAATACAATCACAAACAAATCTAAAAAGGGTCGGAATACACGATTCATCAAGTCCATAAATACAGCTGGAGCATTTGTTAACCCGAATGACATAACACGAAACTAATAGTGCCCATATCGAGTCCTGAATGTCGTCTGGGGAATGTAATCCTCCTTCACCCTAACCTGATGATACCTCGATCTCAAGTCTATCTTTGAAAATTACTTGGCACCCTGCAACTAGTCAAATAAGTCATCAATCCTTGGGAGTGGATACTTATTCTTTATAGTCACCTTATTCAATTGCCTATAATAAATACACGTACGCAAGGAGACATCCTTCTTTCTTACAATTAATACCAGCGCTCCCCACGACAATGTACTTGGGCTCATAAAGCCCTTCTCGAGCAAAAGCCTCAATTGTTCCTTCAACTCTTTCAACTCTGCAGGTGTCATTCTATAAGGAGGAATGGATATCGGCTGAGTATCTGGTAAAATATCAATAGTGAAATCAATCTCCCGCTCCGGCGGAATATCTGGAAGTTTGTCTGGAAACACCTCCGGAAACTCATTAACTACAGGAACAGACTGAAGGGTCGGTGACTCTACTTGTACATCCTGAACTCGAACCAAGTGATAGATGTACCATTTTCTGATCACTTGCATTAAGGTAGGAAATAAACCTACCCTTCGGCGAAGCAGCATTACCCTCTCACTCTAAAACTAGCTCGCCTGAAAATTGGAATCGGACTACCTTTGTTCTACAATCAATATTAGCATAATAGGGAGCCAACCAATCATGCCCATAATAACATCAAAATCAATCATATCTAACTCAATCACATCTCCAATAGTATGACGATTACACACTATAACAACACAACCTTGATATACTCGCCTAGCTATGACTAGGTCACCAACTGGCGTAGACACCTCAAAAGGTTTAATCGACTCAGGCTCTATCCCAAATTTACCAGCAACAAATGAAGTAACATATGACAAAGTAGAACCTGGATCAACCAGTGCGTATACATCACAAGAGGAGACTGATAATATACCTGTAACAATATCAGGAGACGACTCACATTCCTATCTACCAGCTAATGCATAGATACTCCATCCCTTCATCTGCCACGTCCTGCTGGTGCCTGAGAACCTTGCCCAGAAGGGCATACAAATGAAGAAGAACCAACTACGGACCCTGTAGGCTGAACAATACCTACACCACCCCTCGACGAACACTTTCTCATCACATGACCCAGCTGGCCACAAGCATAACAAGCATCTGATCCTAATTGACACTATCCAACGTGTAATCTATCACACTGGGCACACAGTGGCCAAGGCGGCCTCATCTGGCTTGACTCCTATCTATACTGAGGACTTGAAGCTCTAGAACTCTGACTCGCTTCGAAATAAGAAGGCCGATCAAATCTCTGACCTGAGAACCGCGGAGGCGCACTCACCACTAAATGGGATGGATACCGGGAATACTGTTGTCTCTAACCTCCTCTTAACTCACCAGCAATATCAAAAAATCTAGCCCTCTTACCATGTCCCCGGTCACGCTCACGCTCTGTTCTCTGCTGATGTTTACGATCCTCCAGATCCTGTGCATATGCCTGTATGCGAGAAAAATTCATACCTGGCTGTAGCGCAGCTGTCATCCACTCATCAATCAGATGTGGTCCTAAATCGACCATAAAATAATGGACTCGATCCTCTATCTCAGTCACTATAGCTGGAGCATATCTGGCCAATGAATCGAAGATCACACTATATTCTCGAACACTCATGCTACCCTGCTGAATAAGAAAGAACCTATCTACTCGAGCATGTCGAACCTCTGGCGACAAATAATGGAAAATAAAAGCCACTGAGAACTCTTGCCAAATGGCTGGAGCGGCATACTCTCCCCTAGATAACTCCCAAGCCCGGTACCACTATACTGCAACATCACGGGGCATATTAGAAGCCAACTCCACTGACAAAACCATATTAGCATGCATGACCCTCAAAGTCCTCGGCTTGCCATCAATAAAGTCCTGAGGGTCCATATTCTGCCTCAACCCGAAAAACTCTGGGGGATCCAAACCAAGAAAAATTTTTACCCTCGTACTGACAGCTCGGTCTGCCTGATCAACACTGTCTCCCTGACGCCGAGCCTGAGCAGCTACCAACCTAGTCAACAACTGTTTAGCATCCCACATATATATCCTGACCTGATACATCTGGCTTGAGGGACTGGAGGCACTCGGGCAGGTGCTACAGCTGGGGCTGGCACCCTACTAAGCTCCTCTGGTGCAGGCAGGGTATGCGAGGTCTGAGATGGGGTCTCACTATGAGACTCGCCCCTAACCGTGGTAGTCTGCTGAGTATGACTTGTAGCCTCACCAGTCACTGCCTTGCCCTTCGTGGCCACTGTACCTTTCTTCGGAGACATCGCTGAAATCAGAACAAGTTATTAGAAGGCAGACTCTTAACACACAACTCTATCGCACGATCTAAGATAGAAAGAGTAACAATATGCAAAATATCCTGCAGCCTTCTGTCTATAAGTGTGGTGCACAACACATCTATAAATAAGACTCTATTAGACACAGTCTGTAGACAACCCTAGGAAAGAACTTCTCTGATACCACTTCTGTCACGACCCAACCGATGAGTCATGACGAGTACCTGACATTTACTAATCAGACACCCTTATACCTATACTTGGACCTCACTAAAAAACAGGATGGCCCATATATGAATTATAGCTGAACTATACTGACATCTATAAGAACAATATAATATACTCTACATCAAGAACTCATAATCAACATATATGCATACGTGTTGAAGATAATAGTGCAAGCCGATTAGGCCGCCACATATATTGTACAACAAAATAAGAGCCGACAAGGCTACATAACGTCCCAACTATATACAACTATCTACAGACCTCTAATAGAGTACAAAGTTGTAGAAAGGACGGGACAGGGCAACGTCATACCCATATATACATATCAAAATGGCATACCAAAATGAACTGCGGTTTCAAACCAAGTGGAGCGCACTGACCACTGCTGAGTGGAAGTCATACTGACCTGGACTGCCTGTCAGTCTACCTAATCCTACGGGCATGAACGTAGCCCCCCGAGCAATAGGAGAGTTAGTACGAATAATGTACCGAGTATGTAAGGCATAAGAACAACATATACATAAGAATCATGCAAGATATCTGAAACATGAAAACTAATCTCAACATATACTCTAGATAAATGAAAGTGCCTCTGTAGCGAATGATATGTATGCTTCCTTTAAAAACTGTATACATATATCATAGTATATTTTTTAGTGCTCTGGAACGTACAGCCCGATCCATATATCAGGTCATCCCGCGTTGGGGGTAATCTCATAATCTGCCCACTGTAGTGGTGTCCACATCTATGTGCCTGCTCGGCCGACTATAGCACGGCGCGGTGTAAGAAAATAACTGTACATATATACATGCATGAACGACTCATAAAAGGATATTCTGAACTCCTCTGAGTAATATAAGAGCTAGTACGTCTAGTATGTCAATATGATAAATCTCTGGAAACTATAAATATGGAACGTATGAAATCAAGGATACAATGGATCCTATATTGTCTAGGAATAGAGTCTTTGGAACTCGCTCGTTTACTTCTTTCGTTCGTATCATAAGGATCATGCCAAAATGAATAAAAGGGATAGCCTTAACAAACCAGGAAGTCTATGTAAACATCCCATGTCTACTTCTCGAGCTAGTAAGTCTACAATTAAGACAATAATAACACAATTAGACCACATACACTACTCATAATCCAATTATATACGAATGGAACCTAACGAAATTCGGGCAGCATTTCCCGTATAATATTTACTCTAATCCTATTCTAAAACAACCCATAATATGCACAATATCACCAACAGTGACAACAACATCAAATATCAACATAACCAAGTAAGAATATTCTAAAAATATCCCATCAAAAACAGCTTGCAAGGCAATCATATCAACAAACTAGTTTACGCTTTCGTAGTATCATTTCCGTTACTTTAAACTAGGGAATTCTTCCATTAATAACTCAATTAATACAACTAGGAGATAGTACATACCTTATGTCCATAATACTCAATCAAAATCCTAACTCCAAGCTTCCAAAATCAACCACACAACAAGGTAACAATACTATAGTGATCTTCTTACTAGTTCCAAGTTTATATGGGTAAATCTTGATCCAATTTGAGAAAACTAACTTTGAGAACTTTGGAGAGCTTCTATGGAGTATATGGATCATTTTGGGTGAAGAAATGAGGATTAAGTCGTGGTTTAACTTAATATAGCAAAATAAAAGGGTGGCCACCGCCTCTAAGGACGATGGCGTTGAGCAGTTCGATAACGGCATCAACGTGGTCGATGACCGTCGACCTGCCACCGTCGACCATGCCACAGCCCCTAATTCTACAATGGCTAGGGTTCCCTTTGCCTCTGATCACCGTCAACAATGTTGATGATGGCGTCAACATGTTGATGGGTCATTAACTTGCTCCATCAAGTTGCATTATGCATTATTCCGTTCGACGTCGATTTGTTAAACCTCTAATCCGTTCAATACTCGTAATACTTAAACTTAGCTATCCATATACAAGAGTTATACTTGTCCATTATCCCATAACCCTGAAGACGAATCTTGAAACTTGAGGCCAAGGTGGTTAACACACTATAGACTAATGACATACCAAAAATGGGAGATCTAACAATTTGCCCTCCTTTATAGGCATGATGTATAGTTTAGGCTAGAGTATCCTCCAAGAAATCCTAACCGGCCTTAGAGTTTAGTGATGAATTGAACTCATCTTGTAGAGTCCTATTTCAAATCCAGAAAAATTTTGTTGTCTACAAATGCCCCCTACTTCAAGGCTTGTCGTAGCCTCGCCAAAACTCAAAAATGAGACTTGAAGTACCCATAAAAATAGAGCTTCCATCTTAGCGGTTTTATGGCTCCAGATTTTGCAAATTTGATTTGGGAGAGAAGATATGAAGGGTAGATTTGGTCCCAGTGGACATGCCAATTTATTTACACCAAATTTTCATATGTAGAAAATAAACTGTAACCACTAACAAAATATGAAGAATCAAGAATATTTTATGAGAAAAAATACAACAATGATAACAACATACCCACTGTAATTCCACAAGTGGAGTGTGTGCGCAAACTTTACCTCTATATTGGGAAGGTAGAGGAGGTTTGTTTTAGGAGACCCTTAGCTCATAGTAGGATGAAAACTTTGCAGTAGAAACAAGCAAAAATAATAGCAAGATAATAAGATAGGCAAGCCTAAATACCAACATATAGTAATAGAAATCTAAAAATAAGAAAATACAAGAATAATGCTAATTAAAACTTCGCAAATAGAAAAGAAATACACCCAATTACCCACTACCCTTCTATCCTAATTCTTTACCTCAACACTTTTCTCCGTAATTTGAGGGATGTTAGTAATGTATTTCTCGAACATAGGATGATTTGGTCCTCTTTGAGATGTATTTGATCGCCAAGATCATCCCGAAGCACTTCGTTATTTTGAGTTGAAAGACAATATGGGATGTCTCGAGATCTTCATTAATACCCATGAGTTTATGGGATATTTGAATCTTCAAGGGAATATGTGTCCTTATTTATAGGCGTGAGCTAGGTTTTAGGGTAGAGTAGCCTCCAAGAAACTGTCACGGACCTTAAAGTTTGAAGATAAATTGGACTAATCTTGTGGAGTCCTATTTTAAATCCGCTACAATTTCAATGTCCACAAATTCCCCTTACTTCTAGGCTTCTCAAAGTAATGGCTTTGTAAAACTCAAAGATAAGATTTGAAGTACCCATAAAAATTGTGCTTCCATCTTTGAGATTTTATGGCTCCAGATTTTGTAGATCTTATTTATGAGAGAAGAGATGAAGGCATAGTTTGTCCCACTGGGCATGCCAGTTTGTTTGCAACTAATTTTAGATATGCAAAAAAAAAAAAAACTGCAACCACACACCAAATATGAAGAAATAATAATATTTTATTGATAAATAGTTGGGATACAATTCTACTTTTTTCCCTTAATTTTTCTCTCCTGAATCTTTTCCATATTTCGAGGGCCGTTAATAGCGTATTTCTCGAATGTTGGATGAAATCCTTGTGATGTATTTGATTTCCAAGAATGTCGGACAACACTTCAGTATTTCGAGTTGATGTTGAGGAAGATCACCTATGATGACTTTGAGAAGGACATCAAAGCTTTGACACAGCATTTGAAGTCTTCATCTCTTTGTGAATATCCCATGAATTTATGGGATTTTTGAAATCTTGATCTTTTTAAAATCAAAGGTGATCCATCTCATTGAGACTGGATGTTCATTTTATTTCATCATCAAGAACCTTACAGAAGTTGTTTATTGACAACCCAAAATCCAGAAATATACATATTTCGAATAGGCTCCCAGCATTACAGGAGTAGGGTACACATTTCAGCTCTGAAAAATTGACTGGGAGTAAGTGATTCGGTGCTAAAATCTTCATGTACATTTCAGAGTTTAAGGAACATCAAAAGAGTAGCTACTCATAACTTGAGTGTCCTGAATGATATTGTTCCTATTTTTTCTTTGTTTGCATGAAAGAAAGTTAAGATGGTTTATGTTGAATTATCCTCTCACTTCTCTAGGCAACTATTTGAAATTTTCCACAGTTGGATAGTTTGTCAACAACATTATTACCTTCTCTAAAGTAATGTTGCACTTAACATTGTCAATTAGCAAGCATGTCTCTAATCTTGTTGATGTCATCTTGTAGCTTCTAAGGTGCTAATATATCCTTCAGAATCCAGTGTGACTCACATTCAATTTCTAGATTCCTAATTCTAATTGTAATGCACCATTCCACACCTGCTTTAGAGCGGCTCAGTAAAAAAAATTGAGTCTCTGTTCCCAAAGGCATAGCATAAGCCATTTCCAGATTTCCAAGATTATTTTGATGATGCCTCCACCTCCACATTGTCCTGGATTGCCTTTAGAGGATCTATTTGTGTTCAGCTTCATCCAACCAACTTCAGGTGCTATCCATTTCACTGCTACAGTAGTAGTACTGATCTTTTCCTTCTCCATGAGCTCAAAATAGTGACTGTTAGGATCGGGCTACTCCTATGAGCTCCAAGAATTTGTTTCTTGAAAAGTTTGCATACGAAAATATGCAGCAAAAATAGACAATCAACACAAGAATTTTCACGTGAAAACTCTTTGCTCAATGGAATCATAAATTCCTATATGATTTTCCTAAAGTCTTCACTATAACCAAGCAGATAAACAGGCTTAAAATCCTCTTGTCAAACCTAAGGGACCTATTTCTTCAATAGTCCATCTAAGCAACCTAGTTGCTAAGTGGTGATAAGTAACTTAACCAACGAACACCTATTACACAATGTTTGCAAAGGTAATAGGTGGGAACTACAAAAGATCCTAATTACAACTGAAGAACTATATAGATGAATCTTTATATGCTCGGATTCTTTATTGTTTGGATATTTGGCTCTTCTTGAGATGAAAGTGTTGACTGTGCTCATGCTTCTCTCTTCGTTGGAGTATTTTGTTGTTGTAGCTTTGAATCTCTAGTGCTTGATCATGTTGTGTATATATAGTAGTAGTCGCCTCTTTAATGATTGAATCCAAAAAGGTTTTGGTTTCATAAATTGTACCCGTAAACCAAACCTTGTTGGACTTGGATCTTCCTTTCTTTCTATGTTTATGTGTCAGCTTTCTTGTTCTCTATAATGCTAATTTCCATGTTTGTCAACTTATGCTATATTGTAGAATATTAGCATAGTTGAAATCTAACTCTACATTGATTAGGAATCAGTCAATGTTCCATCTTCTCTAATGCCAGTCATGAATAGCTTGAGTCTCTAGTAGTGTAAGAACCAGTTCCTTTGAGCAGTTCTTCTGAATGTTGGGACTACTTCACTTAGTCCTTTGGAGCTCTGATTGGATGTCTGGTTCTTCAATTGATTCCTCCTTATATATCATGTTGATTTTCTCAGGTTCATTACCACCAACTACTTAACAGAATCCACTTCATGTATGGAGGGATCATGGGAAATTCTTTATGTGCAATGATGTTGATTTGTTGGGTAGCTTTCAAGGTAATTCTATTGGAAGACATCCTAATTCCTTCAAACCTGCATTTACACCTGTCTTTCCAAACCTGCCAAATAATAACTACTAGTAAAACATGTAAAGCTGGCTTATGTACTTCGTTATGGTCTTTAACCATCCACCATGTAATCAACATTTGTCTAATACTTCTTTGGTCCATCAATGCCAAATAATTGGTTGAAATATTTCCAAACAGTTTTCCCAACAAAGCTATTCATGAAAAGTTGCTCTTCATTTTCAAAAACCAGGGGATATAAAATAATCACAATTAGGGGCCAAGCAAAAATTAAATCTCCCTCTATTAGAGTCAACAACAATCATATACCTAAGCATTTTCCAAACAAAAAAGACATTCTTGAAGAGAACTTTTTTAGCCAAAGAAAATTATTAATACGAGAAGAATTGGATTTATCTCTAACAATATTTCATGCTAATTTACTATTGAATATCCCATCTACACTAGCTGTCCAAACAGGTTGGTCATCAAGATTATGAGAGTGAATAATAATTTTCAGAATATTGTGCACCATGTCAGGAGGAAGTTGATTCAAAATTTTACCTATATTCCACTTACCATTGATGATATAGTCATAAACCTTTTATTTAATAGAAGTAGAAGCATGAATATATAGGGAAAGTCTACGCATACCCGATCAGTTGTCGTACCAAAATCTATAATTACCTTTGTTGATTTTCCTATGTAGTAGATGATCCATCTTGAATATGATGTTCTAAGTCTCCTCCAAGTTTGTTAATGTGTGCAATTCCAGATCTAGCCATAGAATGAATTCTTTAGGAGTATTTAGCTCTCATAATTTTGTCCTTAAAGACACCTTAGTTCTAAAATGCAACCAAAGTTTGCAGGAGAATGAATCTGATATGTGTTCAAGTCTTCTAACTCCTATGCCACCCTCCATTAATGTCCCGTGATGCTTCTGCTTTCCTTCAGAACATACCTAAAAGAAATGTGCAAGGACCTTCTCAATTTGATTGAAAGACGTCTTGGGAGGTTAACAAATTGCTAGCATACGGAGGGGCATAGCAGATCGAACATGATTGATCAGTATTCTCTTTCTTCCTATAGATAGCTGATTGCAGTTCCATGAACCCATTCTTTGGTAATTTTGGTGACCATGTCTATAAAGTAATGTACCCTTTTCCTTCCATAGAATTGTGGGCATCCATGATACTTGATAGCAAATACATTATGCTGGAATAAGAATATGGGCCATAATGTTTCTTCTTTTTTGTGGAATATGTTCATCCATAAGAAACAACTTTTGTTGATGTTGATGACTTGGCCTGAGCTTGCTTCATACACATTCAAAGTATGTATATAAGGTTCAAAGTTGTTAATTTACTCTAATAGAAAATGATAATATCATCAGCATAAGTTAAGTGATTTATCTTGGAAAATTATGATGCAAATTGAAGCCAATAAAACTTTAATTTCAAGTCTAGATAAAATTTTAGCTACAATCACAAAAAGAAAAAGAGATGCAGAGTCCCCCTGTTTGACTCCTCTTCTAGACTTGAACTAACCATGTCTATCTCCATTCACCATGACAGTTTTTCATTTGTTGGAGATCAGCTTCCTGATGATTGTTATCCATTGATCTGCAAAAACTAATTTTCTCGAAACAACATACAAAATGGGCCATGAGAGTCTATCTTATGCTTTGTTCATATCCAATTTAATCACTAAAATATGCCTTTGTTAGCTTGTCTAATGTCAAGGACAATTTCCTGTGCTAGTAAAATATTTTCATCAAAAGTTCTTCTATTTATGAAGCCACTTTAGTTTTATGAAATTAAGTTGGAAAGAATTTTAGAAAGTCATCATTGAAAACCTTATAAACCTAAGGCTAATGGGACTGAAGTTCGCAAAAGATTGCGGATCTTCATTCTTAGGAAAGAGAACTAAACAAGTACAGGTGAAAAACAAATTGGGCATTTGATCATAATTAAAAACAACTCTGACCATTTCTACTAGGTCATTGACAATGATATCCCATGATTTTTGAAAACAACATACTATTAAAACCACCAGGACCTGCAGAACTATTGTGATTGATGTCAAAAATGAAATTTTCACTTCTTCGATAGAAGGTCTAGCAAGAATGATTCAAGAGAAGAAGAAATCATAAGGAGAAATGGTGAAGATGACTCAGAAGTGTTTTATTCAAAGTAAAGAGAGTCGCAAACAAAACATATGAACCAAGTCTGCAAACATGTTCCAATATAGAACAAGAACATGATCAAAGTCAAAGAGCTAGACAAGGCTGAAGACATGATTTATTCTAGCAACGAATAAATATGAATGAAGAAGAAGACAGACATATAACAACACATGATCAATGAAACAAGTCTGTCAACATGCTCCATCATCCATCAAAAAAGTATACTCAAGATAGAGTCGTAGGAATGAATGAGAAGGGGATGACGAAATAGGTTTGTGAACATATTCCATCTCAGAAAGTGCAGAGATTCAGAGGCAGACGAACTAGGTGGATGAAATAGGTTCGTGAACATGTTCTAGCATAAGTACTGCAACAACTAGGATTTGCATATTTATGGTAAAAACATGGCGGTCAAGTATGAAGATTACCTTGCCATATTTGTTGGGATTAGTAAGACTTATACAAGAACAAGAAACGGACTCAACAAGCGAATAACCCAAATATAAAACAAACCTAACATACCATGGGCCTACTCGAAGAAGGTTTTATGTTTGCCAACTTGCTATACACTCAATGTTATAAATATTCAATTCTTACCAAGAAGAAGGTTTGTGCACCCATAAAGAGAGAATTCAGAATATTGAGCGATCAAAAGATATATCAAGAATCCAGGAGTACGTCCCTAGTGCAAGAAGAAAGATTGAAGGAGTTGTTCTACTATATAATGTTTTCTCTTTCGTCTAGAAAACATGTATTAGGTTGGGCCATCAAGTTATACTTTATCCTCTTTATTAGAAGCAATCAAGTTAGTACAAAAATGTTGAAAATTCAACTTCAAGTTGGAGATCAACTTGAAGGTTGCTTGCTAGTCAGAGGTTGATTAGGAAGATAGGAATTAGAGGTTAGTTCCTAGGTTACAGAGTTTGTAACTTGAATTTGTAGAGGCTTATGGTTGTAGTGGAGTTTTAGGGAAAATCCTAAAGAGGTGTAGGTCATGGTTTTTGTCACCTTTGTGAGCTGGTTTCCATGTAAAAATCACTGTGTTCTTTATTTACTTACAATTTGTATTCTACTAGATGCTAGCATAGAACAGGTAAAGTAACGTGTTCTATCCTTAGTCGAAACTCAGGTATTGTTCAGGATAGACACTTAGGTCGTACAACATCAACAATTGGTATCGGAGCAAGTTCTCCTCAAAAGGCTAACACATTAGGAGAAGATCATCATAAGATTTGCACCATCTACGGGACTCAGTGAAGGAAGATCAATCAACAGGACACTATGTTTCAATGGAGAACAGTTTGCAATGTGGAAAAACCACATGGAGACATATTTGATGGGAGTGGACTATGATTTTTGGTTATTCACCACACGAGGCCCACTTGTTCCCACTGCAACTAGACCCGATGAATCGAGGAGAATTAAAATGGAAGAAGAATTCTTAATTGAAGACTTTAGAATGATGGAATTGAATGTTAATTGAATGCTAAAGCAGAGCACATTCTATATTGCGGGTTAGGGGCTGAAGAGTACAAAAGAATCGCTAGATACTCAAATGCTAAGGAAATTTGGGATTCTCTGATATTAGCACATGAGCCTGAAGATGATACATCCAACAATAGCAACAATGCCAGCAAAGTTGTTATGAATGAAGAGCAAGATATAAGGACAAAAAATTGCCCACCTCGGGGTCCTTGTTGGAAAAAGGCCATGACAATTGCGTGGAGTTGAAAATTAAATAAAGACATTGAGGATGAAGCTAACCACACAGCTCTTGTGGCTATTGCAGACTCAAAATCTGATACGAATGAGGACTCAAAGGTAAATGTTCTTGATCTCAAGGATAAATTGGACGTGTTCTCGAAGAAAAGGCTCACCGCCTTAATGAGCACTTTAATTGATGAATATCAATATATGAGCACAAAAAGGGTTCAACTACTCAATGCCTACACGAACCTAAAGCACGAATATATTGAGTTAGATGCTAGTAAAATAAAAGCTGAAAAGGAGATCAACTCACTGAAAGAACAGGTCAGCCGACGAGATACCTTAGTCACATCTCTTAGGACTGGAATCCAGAAGCAAAAAGAGATAAAATTGGAAAATATGTAACAGGTGAAGTGCAATTGTAGGTGGAAGCTGAGTACAGAAGGATGAAAAATGTGGTGCATTCTGAGAGAGAAAAATCGAGAAAACTGTGCCTTGACTTAGAAAGAATAAGAAAAGATCTCGAAAGAGTCAGTCGCTGGACACAATCATCACAGATGCTCTCAAATATTCTGAGTAAATCAAGTAATGAAATTAAGACACTCTAGAGGCAAGTGCCCAGTGAGTATAAGGCATACAAAGAGGAATCTGAAGGCATCAAAAAAAGGAGCTAAAATGGGGAAAACAAATAGAGCAGACACAGAAAACAAGTCCCCATATGTGCCTGCAGTATTGTTAATGAAAAATAGGACTCACCCTAAGAGCTCAAGGAAAGGATCTGATACTACCAAAAGAAATACCAGATCTCTTATGACAAATGAAACATGAAAAGAGAACAGGTTCCCCTACATGCCTCCTCATAAGAGAAGAAGAGATATGACCAACCTTCTTAGCCAAAGAAAGAGCTCAAATCGAGATAAAGAAATACTAACCCTCTCAAGACTAGTGATACAAGAAAAAAGGAAGTGGACTCCATATGTATTCTCAAGATAGACAAGAAAAGATGCATTTTACCCCACTGGAAATAAGATTGGCAAAAGCCCTGTTGATAGAAGGATCATATATGTAAATATTTAGGGGATCACGCAGAGAAAATGGGTTGATCAACACATCTATCAACTTTGGGGAAAGCACACTGACAGGTGGAAGACTAGGTCCAGTAACTGTGGGAGATGAATCTCAAGGAAAAGTTTGATAGACATTGTAGAGGAAATAGGTTAAGGAACCTATTCGAAGAAATGGAAAACAGATACAGGGGAACAGGTAGTCGGAACAAGTCCAGGCTCAAGGAAGTAAGCAATTGTCAAGTGACCTCAAAATTGAATATTGAGTCTCAGAGAAAATAAGGAATTCCAATAATGTCAGCTAGAAAAATTGAGTCATTGACAAATTGATAAAGGGTTAAGAAGTTAAATATGAAGACCATGCTAAAAAATTATGATAACAATCTTTCTCAAATCAATTGGATAGAATATCTGGTTCAAATAAAATGAGTACTTCAAATTTGAAATCTTTTGCAAAGTATCCTGTCACAACAACTGGGCTGAAAAAACAAGACTGCACATGGTTAGTACTTATCACTTCAGGTATGTATTCCTTTTTTTGAAATTAATTGTACATTTAGATCATGAAACAACTTAGAAAACCTGTTCTACCTACCATGTGAAAAACCTAGACAATGTTAAAAGATCTTTGAGAAAAGAGAAAAAGTCAAGATAACCTCTCTTGAAAAATAGCGGCAATCAAATCAGTCAGCTTCCCAAAATGACTTTTCACCTCCTCTATTCACACCATCTACCTTGTCTCCTCACCTTTACTTAAATCGTCCGAAAATCCTTAAAATCTCATTCACTCAACTCTCTCCTTCATTACAGCACCAAATTCAAGAAAAGAGAAATGTCTCTCTCCTTTTTCTTCTCCGATAATCCTAGATTCACTATTCCTTCTCACGAGTCAAGCAATTCCGACCTCATACTTCCTCTCATTGTCATCAACTATCTATTTCCTCATATACGAATCTATGTATCTCGAAAGGGAAAAATTTCTAAAGAACCTAAAATAGGGGTTAACACGAAAGGAATCAGTGTCATAACAATTCTTCAAGAAAATGAGTTACTGGATATTACAAGTTCAATCCAAGCTAATACCAGAGGTCTACTGGGAAAAAAGTGAAGGAGGTATAAGGGTTCATGGAAAAATAATAAAGGAGAAAACAGAGAAGAACCCTCCACTATATGGGATAGAAAAGAAGTCCAGATTTTAGTACACATGGAAAAAACCGGTGGAAAAAGATGGTGGATCTTCTTGGGGGTAAAAGGTGGATAAAGATGGTGGTTGTTGAAGAATCTACCCAATAAAGATATATATCTCCCATCCTCTTCAAAGACACTGCTATCAACTCGACTTAAGATTCTTCAGTCACTAGACTTAGAGTGTAAGATCCACCTTGGTCACAACCCCTAGAAAGTGACCAGGTTTTTTAAAGTGTTTCCTCAAAACAATTTGTCCTAGGTTGTCTAAGTCCTAAGTTTCGAAATTGATCTGTTTGTACATTCGCAACTAAGGGACTGGAATTGTACTTTACGAAGTGTAATGAAAAACAATTCCTTATCTTATGCAATTATGTGACTTGAACATCTTTACTATAAACATGCTTAAGTGACTGATTTTGGTTGTACACTCATTTGGTTTTTTGATTAACATAACTTTTTAATGGTTCCAAAAGGGAGAAGATTAACTAAGTGTGCTTACTTGCTTTTTGACTCATGCTAACCTGGTTTATCTTAAGAAAACTAAACTTTGAGATGGTTGGAACAGGTCACACAGTTGCTTAAAAGTTAAGTGTAAAATAGGTGTTTATCATCATCAAAAAAGGGGAATTTTTTGGCATATATCCATGTGTGAAGTTTTGATGATTGACAAAGTGAACAGAGTGAACCTACAATGTAAAGAAAACCAGGTCTAGATACATGTGATAATTGAAAAAGTAATTGAGCAAAGCAAGAACAGCTGGTTAAGATAAAGCAGATATTCTAGACAATGTAAAAGGGCCTAACAAATCATATAGATAGAACAGGTCCATAGACATGTTCCAGTGCAAAGAAGCAGCGGTGAAAAATGCAGACATATGAACACAGATGATCAACATATGTGTGTCAAGGAAAATTAAGTGAAATGGCGAAAGCACAGGGTGAATGGAACTAGTCAAAATACACGTTCCATTACATAGACAGTTGCAGACAAGTACCAGTTCAATGAGATGAAGATGACTCAGTCCTAGTGCAGCTCATTGAAGAATAGAACAAACATGTAAACATGTTTTATTACAAAGGAATCTTCAGGTGTCGTAAGTGAATGAATCAGGAGAAGAAAAAATCATGAGGAGAAATGGTGAAGATGACTCAGAAGTGTTTTGTTCAAAGTAAAGAGAGTTGCAGACAAAACATATGAACCAAGTCTGCAAACATGTTCCAATATAGAACAAGAACATGATCAAAGTCAAAGAGCTAGACAAGGCTAAGACATGATTTATTCTAGCAACGAATAAATATGAATGAAGAAGAAGAAGAAGAAGAAAGACATATAGCAACACATGATCAATGAAACAGGTCTGTCAACATGCTCCATCATCCATCAAAAAAGCATACTCAAGATAGAGTCGCGGGAATGAACAAGAAGGGGATGATGAAACAGGTTTGTTAACATGCTCCATCTCAGACGGCGAGGAGATTTAGAGGCAGATGAACCAGGTTCTTGAACATGTTCTAGCTCAAGTCCTACAACAACTAGGATTTGCAGATTTATGATAAAGACTTGGCGATCAAGTATGCAGATTACCTTGACATATTTGTTGGGATTAGTAAGACTTGTGCAGGGAAAAGAAGCAAACTCAACAAGGCAAGAATTCAAATACAACACAAAACCCTAACATCTCATGAGCCTACTCGAAGAGGGTTTTATGTTTGTCGACCTGTTGTGCACTCAATGTTATAAATATCCAAATCTTACCAAGAAGACATTTTGTGCACCCACAAAGAGAGAATTCAGAATATTAAGCGATCAAAAGATATATCAAGAATATTCAAGAATCCAGGCATGTGTACCTAGTGCAAGAAGAAAAATTGAAGGAGCTGTTCTACTATATAACATTTTTCAGTTCTCACATCTAGAAAACTTGTATTAGGTTGGGCTATCGAGTTATACTTTATCCTCTTTATTAGAAGCAGTCAATTTAGTACAAAAACGATGTAAATTCAAATTTAAGTTTGAGATCAGCTCGAAGGTTTCTTGCTAGTCAAAGATTGATTCGGTAGGAGTTAGAAGTTAGTTCCTAGGTTACAGAGGTTGTAACATGAATTTGCAGAAGCTCATCATTGTAGTGGAGTTTTAGGAAAAATCCTACAGAGGTGTTGGTCATGATTTTTATCGCCTTTGTGAGTCGGGCAGTTTCCACGTAAAAATAACTATGTTCTTTACTTACTTGCAATTTAATATTCTGCAAGATGCTAACATAGAATAGGTAAAGTAACGTGTTCTATATTCTTAGGCAAAAATCAGGTATTGATTAGGGTAGACACTTAGGCTGTGCAACTCCAAGAGATGGGATAATTGTCCTTGGTTCACTTCAGGTACAACATTGTTAGGAACTGTCGAAGTATCCTCCATGCCTACTTGTTCAGAAATTTTCCCTTTTCCTTTGTCTTTATCGATCACCTCATTTGTGGGATGAGGTTTATCTATGCCAAAAGCGGCCCCTGTAGGTTTATATGTCTATTTAGTGGGGGGGGGGGGGGGGGGGGGTAGGGGGTCCATTTTTGCCTATCAAGGGAACTGACCACTCCTAGTTGGTTTGTACATCTCTACCTCTTTGTGGTGCTTGTTCATTTACTTTAGGAGCAGCTTTTGAAAATTCTTGAACTTTGTGGAAGATTCTCGTTTGTTCACTAGTATACTCTCTTTTCTAGTTGTCGAATCCTCATTTTCCCGTTTTTCCTTTTCCAAACTTATACATTGATATAAGGTTGTGACCTAGTAATATACGATGAGTACAAGATTTAGGCATGCCCTCATATTCAATTTTTCGATCAAAACCTTGTAGGGGATTCAGCGCATTTCTTTGGCCAATAAACACATGATTTAGCCTAGGTTTTGTAAGATTGATTTCAACCTTGACCTTGATTTCAACCTTGATCTTAGCCATATTTGGCCTAGTCTTAACCCTTTGTATCTAAATCCATCGCCAGTGGTACACCAATTGGGCTAACAATCTGTTTCACATAGTGCCTAGTGTTAGATGGAAAGGTAATATAGGCAATAGAACTAATACCAAAGTTAATGGGTTGTCCTCTTCTGGTGTGAAATCTGGGGTCCATCTGCTCAGCCACATCGTCTGACCATCAATATGAATTGCATGTTTGAAGTAAATGGTGTTAAAATCTTCCTCATTGTAGACGTCAATGAACGCATTCTGATTATCATAGACCCCAACATTAATCGCACCTTTAATAGGAATTGATACCTTCATTGTAGCTCAAATTGTCTAAATTTGGGGTCGGGGTTTTAAAAATCTGCCATAAATAGTGAATTTGTATTCCTCTACCATTAATCCCTATTAGTCGCCAGTGTAAAAATTGACCACCGGTATGCCATTGTCGGTTGATTTGTCGAGCTGAAACCAATTGCACACCGAAGACAGCAGAGAGATAGTTGGATTTTGTGGGGTTTTCTTCATTGGTTGTTATCACCTTTCCATTTGGGTCGGGTAGGACACGCCGGACCGTGGTCGAATGTCCCTTGCATCGGAGTAGCATGGGCCCTAACGGTCAAATTTCGGCAATTTAGTGAGCGTTAGTGGAGGAGAGATAAATTTGCAGTACAGATCTCCTTGTTCCAGTGTTTTCGAGATCTTGATCTATTTATGAATACCTAAGAGTTTATGGAATATTCAAAATGTCTTTGCAAGGCAATATGTGTTCCTTGATATAGGCGTGAACTAGGGTTTAGGGTAGAGTAGCCTTCAAGAAACCCTAACGGATCTTAGAGTGTGAAGATGGATTGGACTCATCTTGTAGAGTCCTATCTAGAATCGAGTAAAATTTACGTGTCTACCCAATGCGAACAATTTTTATTATATCGAGCAAGTAAAAAATATCTTATTTTTCCTTTCGCTTCTCCCTCCACTTCCCCAATATTAACTTTTCCAACCATCGAAAACTGCAAATACAAAAAAAGATGCAATATTTGGAACTTGCCTTAGCTTGGAAAGAAAGGGATACAAAGGGTCATCCATCGACAAAATGCTCTAGCGGTGAAATGAGAAGCAAACTCCAGAAGGGATAGGCCCAGGGAAATTGTTGGTGTATAAAACGATAGAAAAGTTTCCGTAGCCTTTACTTTTCTAAAACATAAAGCTAACCTTTGTTCCTCATACTTTGACGCTTAACTAGGGAGTATTAGTATTGATAAAGAAATTAAGAAGCTTAATGATGCATCAACTACTTTTTCCATCCTCCCCCCACTATATATAATCTTGAGTTATTTGATGAAAATGAGAGCTCATTATAAACATTACTAGTATATAAAGAACAGGAATATATTAAATTATATAATAAGGTCTTTTTGTCACACTATTTTGGCCACAATGGCCCAAATAGGATAAATTCATGTGACTATTTAGGTCAAATTTAATAATTTATGCTTACTTAATGTCATTTATATCTTTTCATCTCAAAGTTTATATTAATTTAAAATTGTACAATAGAGGTTATGGTAGTTTTTACATAAGTGGGGTCAAATTTGAGTCAAATTGATGTGGCAATTTAGCAACTTATGTAAAAACCACCATAAGCTCTATTGTACAATTTTAAATTAAGATAAACTTTGATAAGAAAAGATATAAATGACATTAAGTAAGCATAAATTATTAAATTTGATCTAAATAGTTATATGAATTTACTCCATTTGACCCATTGTGTCCAAAATAGTGTGGCATAAAGACCTTATTGTTTGGTGATAATACTCATTTCAATCCATATTAAGGGGTGTATTAGATCTGCTAAACTACCACACTTATAAAAAGACCACCATAGCCTTTACTTGTAGAAATTTTGCTACCAGCAATTTTTCACCAATAATTTTCCCTCCAAAACACACTATTAAATACACTAACTTATGCTTATTCAAGTCAAAATATTTTTTTGATTACAACTTGAAAATTACAAGGAGAAATAAATAGAAAAATTTGAAATAACATAATGTATAGAATGTTCTTCTTGCTTGATCCTTTTCGCCAACTTTAACCAAAGAAAAATCATCATCATTAAAATAATTAGCTCATTCTATAAATATTAATGTCTCCTAGCACTTAAAATAATTAGAGGTAATATGAAAACCTGAATAGGTCCAAAATTTTATATAATTATATAAAAGAAATCAGCTACTTTATAAACATTCTAGGAACTTTTACTAGATTTTTTTTGGCATACATAATGGAAGAAAAAAAGGGTATACATTAAAGTGTTACACCCCAATATTTGTTTGAAATTTATTTTATTTCCATTATTAACTATGACAGTAATAATTGTATCTTGTAAGACTAACTAATATTAAAAGAATTATATTTATAAAAATGATGAAAAATGATTAATTATATTATTCATTTTTTCCTGGTTCAAAATTACTCCCAACCCTTCCACCAAAGGAAAAAATTATTACTACGGAAATATTTTCTTAGCAAAAGCTGAACAAGCGTTATAACTATAAAGTTGGGTAGAAGTTATTATATAGGTCTGGTCAATATCACATCCTGCCTATTGAAGTTTTGCTTAAAAACTTTATTCGAGAATTTGTATATAGAAGGATTATTTACCGTAGCGCAACAATTCTTTCATTATATTTTTATTATAAAATCTGTTGAATACGTATAAATAATTTATCAGAACAAAAATCAATTTAATATATTAACAAAAATACTTGAATATGTCTTGAAAAATGAATTTAAATATGTAATTCAACTAGTTAAGCATCAGATGGTCGAATTAGAACATTATGATTATATTTTCTTTCTGGCTTCAAATTTTGGTAAGTCTATCACTCACCAAAGTATAAAGTTTTGCAAGAAGATTAACAACTCAAAATTTTAATAATAAATATAGGAGAAAACATAAAAAAGACTCATCGTGTTGTTTGAAAATTTTAATTTATTTCAAATTAAGTATTCGATCTTGATAATACATCAATAAAGCAGGGTTATTTTTTAATGAATACTACAAATTGAAAAGCAAAAAGAAATAGTCAAAATAAGTTTCTTGCTATTCTGTATTGCTATATATGCGAAGCTATTTATCATAAAAAATATAAATCAAATCTCAGAAAATATTCTAGAAAATTAGATAAATATAATTAAAAATATATTAAATCAAGAAAAATAAACTAAGTGTTGTTAACACAAAGACAGACTCACATGTAACGGTCGATGTCTTAAAATAAAAAAAATAAAAAAGTTTCTCTCCACTAGTGTGATCCCAATTTAACTTCGTAAGGCTAATATAATTTTGCTTTTTTCTGTATCAGGCTTTCTATCCTCTCAGTCTTTCATGCTTTTATTTTTATTTTGTTTCAATTTTTATTCATTTACATTACTCTTTTTATTTTTTCCCATAATGTTTTTTCCCTCTTGTTCTTCTTTTCTTTTATACTACAAGTTATCTTTCACCCTTAATTTAGAATAAGAGCTGAAAATTTTAATTGAACTTGTTAATAGTTCTAGTGAGTTTAATTAGTTAATGTGCACTTATTTTCTTCTGATTTGATTATGTAAAAATGTAATAGCTGTCAAAAATGCGTTTGAGTACTTTTTAGTAATCTTAATATTTTTAAAATAAAATTTAACAAAAAGAGACTAATACCATAAAATATAAAAAAACAATAAAGTAATCAATTAAATCTAACAAAATATATCAAAATATAGCTAAAGATTTTTTATGAACTTGTCTAATTAATATGCATAATTTTAAAAATAGGAAGAATTTATTTTCCATTTATCTTCAAATTTTATTCATTATAAGAAAAATGGGAGAGAATTTTCTAATAAATTAAAAAAAATTGATTTTTTGATTGCTTGCATATTTATAAAAAAAATTATTATACTAATTTAATCAATCCCGAATCGTTTGAATATAAATGTTATTATCATATTTAGACTACTGACTCATTTACTATATCATTTTTAGACTACTGACTTATTTACTATAAATGTAATAGTCCACCCATGACTGTCAAATTTTGAATTCTCGTACACGATGGCGATGAAAGAACAATAAAGTTACATTCAACTTATAGCTTAAACTCTTGAAGTTTATCATTTTAAAACTTTTTAGAGGAAAATGACTAACATATGCCATTATTTTAAAGTTATAACTTTAAGAATTAATTTTAAGTATCAAGTAACTAAGTAATTCATGTATGAAAAAATTCTAAAAGTTTTTTTAATAAAGAATAGGGTTTTTTTTGTGTGTAATTAAGAAAGAAAAGTATGTGTGCATCTTTGAGATTCTCAATGCTTTGGGAAAAAACCCAAAATTGAATTGATGAGAGAGGACTCCACGCAAATTTTGAATTAGAGGAAAGGATAGAAATGACATAAACTAAGCATAAATTATTAAATTTAACCTAGACATCCATGTACATTTATTGAACTACCCTCATTTGAGCCGTTGTGGCCAAAATGAGTGTGGCACAAAGACCGTTCCACATTTGGTTTAGATATACCTTTAGAGAAATTAACTCACTCCTCTAAATTAAGAAGTGTTTTACTACTTCACCCTTAATTTTTTTTTTTTTGTTTCCCACCTGATGTTCGGTACCCGCATTGAAGCCCGACTACTTCCGGATTCACGATCCATAGGGCCCATTCGGTACACCACATCCTTTGGTTGTTAATTAAATATTTCTTGATTATGTAAAACTTCACTTATTTTGGATCAAAATGAAAGGTAAAACCACCATTTAATATGGACCGACGGGAGTACTAAAAAATACTCTCTCCGTCTCAAAATAATTATGTATTTTTCATTTACATGCCCCTTAAAAAAATATTATAGTAATAAGGGTCATGTTTTGACTATTTTACCCTCTTAAACATTTTCACCATTATTTCTCCACAATTAATATTTAAAATACAAAATAAAATGAATTCTTTTTGGTATTTGTATCCATAATATCAGCTAATTGATGTAATTAATATAAGGGTAAAATGGGAAAAGCTATTTAATTTTATCTTGGTTAAATAAAGTGACAAGTATTTTGAGATAAATATATTTAGTAAAGATATCAAATATTTTTAATACAAATATTTATAGTAAGGATGACAAGTATTTTGAGACCGAAAATTATATATCTGTCTGGTGGATTGAAAATTGAGTATCAAGCAGAGTTGCGCTTCAACAGCTTCATAAATTAAGGAGTAAAAGGAGTAAAAAGAGGCCTTCAAAAATTCTCTCTCTAGCTCATGGTACTGGCGCACGCTAGTTACCGTGCACCGATAGGTCATCCATGGCGAAAAGAAGGGCAAAAAGTCAAGCTAAAGGTCAACCACATGAACAACAAGCAGCTCAGGGGCAAGGACGGGAAAGGGGACGACCTCGTAAAGTCCCTCTTGCTAGTTTTGTGAACTCCGGCGAAAAGCAAAATAAGCCAAACCCCGATCCAAATTTGGGAGAAACAGTGCCGATTTTGAACCCTACCCCATCTCCGATAACTACTGGTGCCTCATCAAGACATAATGAGCTTGCTAAGAAACTGATTTTAACTCCTCATACCCTAACAGAGCAAGGAGCGGCACCTGATGGGAATAGTGTGCCTCCAATGGTCTCGCCTGCGATGAAAGCTAAGGAGAAGTTACTGGAGTATGACAATCCTCCACCAGTGGAAGCTGAGGATGGTGCTACTCTAGCTGATCCATGGGTCAATTTGTTCAAAAACAATAGGGTCGCAACCAATGGTATGCCTCTACGCTATGTTCCTCCTGTCATTATAGATGGTGTAGCTGTAGCCCAATTAGCTGAGGAAGATGTGAATGTTGAATTAGGGAAATGGAAATGTGCCCTCATTATATATTTTGTTGGCGAATGTCTTGGGTTCAATGCTATGCAAAGATACATATCTCAAAACTGGAACAAGGTGGCTATACCGACCTTATTCCTACATGATGATGGCTATTTCATTGTCAAATTCCAATTCGAGGTAGACATGTATGAAATCCTGTATGGAGTGCCTTATATTTTCAATAATAGGCCGGTGATATTGAAAACCTAGGGTAGGGATTTCAACCTCAATTCAGAGTCTGCAGCCGAAGTACCATTATGGATCCAATTTCCCAAATTACCTCTAGATTGCTGGGAATTGGGGTCTTTGAGTAGGATTGCAAGCACTTTAGGAACTCCTATTTTTGCAGATTAATGTACTACAAAGCAAACTAGACTTTCCTTTGCTAGAATGTTGATTGAAGTGAATGTAACCAAGCCACTACCAAAGGAGATACTTATTAAGGACCCTAGTGGATAACAGCTCACCCAAGCTGTTGTCTATGAATGGAGGCCTGATTTCTGCCCCAAATGCCAGAAAATAGAACACATATGTAAGGAACAACCCGTGGAGCAACATCCATCTCCACAAAGAAGAAGAAGAAGAAGAAGAAGAAGAAGAAGAAGAAGAAGAAGAGGCAAACATGTTACTCATGAATGGAAAACTACTGGGGTAACTTTACCTGGCCGTGTTGCTAGTACAGTGGTTGAACTACCTTCTCAGTCAGTTCTGGTAGGGGAAATACAAATGCAAACTCAACAAGCTTTACCCAAGACCCCTGATGGTGTTAATCAAGGGGTAGTGGTCACCACCCCTGTGCAAGCTGCTTCTAGTAATCAGACCACAAGTCTAGAGTTTAACTTGGTGAATTTTCCTATTCTGTCTGCAATAGCTACTAAAAATGCTTATGGGTCTTTGAGTAAAAAAAAGTGTGACACTACTGCTCTACATATGGATAGAGGTGGAGCACCTTTAACTGCTTAACATGACTTGGCTATTTTGGAATATTAGAGGTATTAATAACAGGTATAAGCAGAAAGAGTTTAAGAAGTTTTTAGTGAATAAAAGGATCAAACTAGTTAGCTTAATTGAAACTAGAGTAAAGGAGCATAATGTGAACGGTAGAATGAAGAATATAGCTACAGGATGGGAAGTTCTGACCAACACCAATATGCTGTCAATGGTAGAGTTTGGGTTCTATGGGATCCAAATTGGTTTGAGGTTAACCTTATTCAAGCCACTGCACAGCTGATCCATTGTGAAGTTAGAGACAAAACATCTAATGAGAAGTGTGTCATTATAGTGGTGTATGGTTTTAATACTGGTGAGCTAAGAAGGACTTTATGGCAAGACCTGGAAGCTATATCACTGGATATCACTCAGCCATGGCTAGTTACTGGTGATTTTAATGTTGTGCTGCATCTGAATGATAGACTCTTTGGCAATCCTGTGACCCTCCAAGAGGTACAAGACTTCTCTAGATGCATACAGCATTGTGGAATTCATGAGCTTCCTTGGCAATGAGACTATTACACATAGTCTAACAAACAATTGGGTGCTGAGAGGATCACCAGCAGAATCGATAGGTGCTTTGGTAATTTTGGCTGGATGCTTAAGTGGGGTTAAGTTACCATACAATATGACTTACCTTTCAATTTAGATCATGCTCCCATGTTGCTCAATTTAAAGCATAATACTCAACCTAAAGATGTCTCCTTTAAATTCTTCAACATTTGGGCAGATCATGCTGATTTTCTTCAGATTGTTGGTAATACTGGGAAGGGAGGAAAGCCGTCAATCCTATGCAAAATGTATAGCTTAAGATGAAGGCTTTACAACTAGCCCTGAGAGCTCTCAGCAACCAGGAATTCAAGTATATTAAACTCAAAATTTAGAGGACTAGGGAGGAGTTGGAAGTCTTGCAAAAGAAAATAATTACACAAGTTGATGACAACCTACTTTTGCAAGAAAAACAGGCTATTGTGAACCTTGAGAAATGGTCTCTGATAGAGGAAAGTGCCCTTAAATAGAAATCTGGGGTGAAATGGGTGAAGTTGGAAGACTCTAACAACAAATACTTTGTTGTTGTATGCAAGGAGAGAAGCCATAGGAGCCAAATCCTAGAAATTACTTCCCTCATTGGTACTAAGTTGTTTGGCTCACAGGAGATTAAGGAAGAATTTGTTAAATTTTATAAGAGTTTAATGGGATCCTTGGCAGGAGTCTTGCTAGCAGTGTGTAAAGCTACCATGAAGCAGGGGCCTATACTTAACCAACAACAAAAACTTTCTCTATGTACTGAAGTGACAGAAGCTAACATTTCCAATGCCTTACAAGCCATAAGGGATGACAAAGCCCCAAGTAAGGATGGCTACAATGCTTTCTTTTTTAAAAAGTCTTGGCCTATTGTTAAAACTGAAATCATAGCAGTAGTTAAGGAGTTCTTTAGAAGCAGAAAGCTTTATACTCCTATAAATTGTACCATTGTTTCTTTTGTCCCTAAGTGTCACGACCCATTTCAGCCTAGGTCATGCGGGCACCTACCTTTCCTACCTCGGTAGGCGAACCCTTAACTCAACAATCATAATAATAGAAAATAGCGGAAGAAAGTAAAATAACGTAAGTCTCAAAATATAATATAATGTTAACAAGTGCGGAAGTAAATAAAATCCACCCCAGTATCTGGTCTGGTCATACAAGAGCATCTAAATCCGAATACTAAAGGTCTGAATAATAATACAAGACATAAGTAACAGAAGAGTCTTCGAGGTCAGCGGACGCCGTGCTCACCCTGAAAAACTCAAGTGGAAGCTGAAGAGTCGATCAGCCATGAGTCAGAGAAGTAGATCCGACCTGATACTCTGCATTCATAAAAGAATGCAGCAAGGGCAAGTCGGTACAAACAACAGTACTGGTAGGCATCATCGGCCGACCAAGCATAGATAACACAATTCAGAAAATAAGTAGATAGCAAGGAATCCAACAAGTGTAAGATAATAAGATCACAACCAAGTATTCGTCATCGTCTACGTAACGCCTCTAAACCCAAGTACACCAAGTCCGAAATATGTATATATCCAATTCAATCATCAATCAATCAATCACCACGAATCTCAATCAAGCCAATGCAATGCAATGAAGTGCAATGCGATAATGGAATGGATGAGATGTAATGCCTTGCAAATAAGGTGTACACATGTACTCCGGACGGAAATATCGACGTCTCGGTAGCATAACCCAGTGTGACTCGTGAAGTATAAGTTCCACCCGTCCCGAATCTTTGCCCAACAGACAGACGGGACCCTGGCTAATTGCTCACAGGAGGAGTCTCATCGGCACCACTCTGGGGGACACGTGGAGCCCATGCACTAATAATGATTCCGAAATAACGTCGGAATTGGCCATGCAACAACGATGCCAGAATAGATCATCGGTCATCGGCCTTCTCACAATCAGTCAAGTAAAAGAGTCGCTCAATCAACGATACCGGATAATTACCGGCTATCGGTCATGCATCATGAATATGAGGGAATGTATGCAATGCACATATCTATGATTCCGGAATTGAAACTCGAACATCGGCTTCTCACAATCCCTCAAGTAAAATAGTTTATCAGACATCAGCTTTATACAATCAACGATTCCAGAATGGATATTCGGACATCGGCCTTTTATAATCACTCAAATAAGGAGTCAATCAAATACTAGTTTCGCTCATCAACGATACCGGATCATCACCGGGTATCGGCCATGTATGATGAATGTGTGAGAATGTGTGCAATGCGTACATCAAGTATCAACAATCAAGTTCAATATCACAAATACCACGAAGGGTATGCCAACAATGTATCATATCACAATACCAACAATGGTATGCCAACAATGTATCGATATCACTAGCACCAACAACGGATACGTCAACAATGTATCACAATGCAAATACCAACAACGGTATGTCAACCATATCTCAGTCAAGATAGTAACACAAATTCTGATATTTACCACTACTCGTAGCATCAACCATCAAAATGGAACAGTAAACACACATAACGGGGTTGCTAGTCCCAACACATATCAGGGCCCAACCTAAAGCAATATCTAACCCAACTTCATACCCGAAGGTTCACATGCTGTCTCCGACACTATATTCTAAATATGTGATTCGCTATGCATAGTCTCACTAGAGGTAAGCCATAACCTACCTGGACTGCCGAACCGCAATACCAACAAGTCACTCTATTGCCTTGCCCTTCCTCTGAAGCTCACAACAAAAATATTCTAAGCATAATCGAATTCTAAATTAAAAATCATGGAGAATGATACTAATATTGCTATGATATCAATTAGTCCATTTTAACCCTAGAAATTGGGAAAACGAGCCCACAAGGGCGAAACGGGAAATTCGCCGGTAAAATACCAAATTGAATCCTAGGTAATCATAACCCAATCATTAATTGTTGATTTAACTCAAGAATTGTCCCAACCAAATTGGGTATGAACCCTAATTCTCCAAATCCGAAATTCAATGTTAAAAGTGGAAGATCTGGACTTACTAAGCTTAGATTCATCACATTTTAACATTAACATCTTCAATTTATCAAGTATAATCTTAGGGAAAAATCTCCCAAAACCCTCCTTCAAATTCCATTTCTAAGGGATTGAAAAGGGAAAGGGAAAATCTAAGATGATTGTGATTAAAGATGAGTAAAGGATTAGACAAAGTTTTACCTCCAAGAATTCCTTCAATTTGTCTCCAAGAACGGCTTTCCCAAGCTCCAATATCGAGATATGAAATAATGAGGGTCTAAGACTCACTTAATGGATTTAACTGCCCGTCACCAGCTACAGCGGTACCGTGACCGCCCCAGCGGCCACCCGACCGCATCAGCGGTCAAGCCTAAATGGCTAGGACCGCTGCAGCGGCAGGGCTACCGCTGCAGCGGTGTCGCTGCTGCGGTGCTAGTGCCGCCAAAGTAGGCACCAGACACCAGAACTTGGCCTAAGTTTTTCTTTTCGGTCTGATTGTTCGACTAACTTCCGAGGCCACCTGCTCACATACCAGATACCTAGACCCACATAAAAACGCGCTACGAACGTGTCTGTGGCCTCGAAAATCCCAACGGATGTCTCATTGACCGAATTAACTATCGATGCCTTAATTTAGAATTCCCATCCAAGTCCCGGAATGCATTAGGAACCGAACCAAATATACATACAGGTTCTAAATGACAATCCGGACCTCTCAAAATCGACAGAATTCCAAAGAAGGTCCGTTTACCCAAAAGTCAACCTCGGGTCAACCCTTTTTCACTTCAAGTCTATATTTTTCCCAAAGTTGCCCGAATCCAAGGTAGACACCTTGGGAAGCGTTTCAAAGGCCCCCTCGGGTCAAAAGTGAGCCAATCAATGATCGGGAATGGGCGAAAGTACCAAAAGAACTATAACGACCAAACGGGTCGTTACACCAAGACTCAGTGTCCTACTATTGTGAAGGAATTTAGGCAGATTGCTTGTTGTTTTGTATTATATAAGATCATAGGCAAGATTCTGGTAATAGACTACATGATGTAATTGGTTTTGTCATTTGTGATGCCTAAGCTGGGTTTATCCTTGGTAGGAATATTGTTGATAATATAATTCTTGCACATGAGATAATCAAGGTTTATAGTAGAAAGCATATTTCTGTAAGGTGTATGATCAAAATTGACCCACAAAAGGCCTATGACTCTATAGAGTGGATTTACTTAGAACAAGTAATGACAGAACTGGGTTTCCCTCATATGTTTGTTACTTGGGTGCTTAATTGTGTCAAGACTGTGAGTTACTCTATAATTTTCAATGGTGAGCACACTCCAGCCTTTCTAGCAGCTAAGGGTCTTAGGCAAAGGGACCCCATGCCCCCTTTCTTGTTTGCTATAGCTATGGAATTTCTAAGTAGAAGCCTGAATAATCTGAAGGGTAACAAGGAGTTCAAATTTCACCCTCAGTGTGCCAAACTTGGTATCACACGTTTATGCTTTGCTGATGATCTTTTGTTTTCTAAGGGTGATATGAAATCATTTCTGGCTATGCATCAATGTTTAAAGAATTTCTCAAATGCTTCTAGCCTTCGGGCTAATCTTGGCAAAAGTTCAATATACTTTGGGGGTGTTGATCAAGTGATGAAAGATCAGATTCTGCAGCAGCTAGGATACTCCTTGGGTGTGTTGCCTTTCAAATACCTTGGAGTTCCTTTATCTACCAAGAAGATGACTATTAGGCAGTGGTTTCCCCTTGTAGAAAAGATCACTGCTAAAATCTCCACCTAGGCAGCAAAGAAACTATCATATGCAAGGAGGGTGCAGCTGGTCTAAGCTGTACTTTTTGGGGTACAAGCTTATTGGTCCCAATTATTCCTCATCCCATCAAAGGTAATTCAGCTGATTGATGGCTACTGTAGAAGTTACATCTGGTCAGGTGAAGATGTGATTACTAAGAAAGCTTTAATGGCTTGGGAGTATATGTGCAATCCTAAATCAACAGGTGGTCTAAATTTGGTTCACCTGAGGAAGTGGAACCAAGCAGCTGTGACAAAGTTGTGCTGGGATTTGGCCCATAAAGCGGATAAGTTATGGGTTAAATGGATTCATACATACTATATTAAAGGCCAGCTTTTGAGGGACTGTCCAATCCCTAAAACAGTCAGTTGGATGACAAGGAAAATCATGAGGGCCAGAGATACCTTGCTATAGTCTTCTATTAATCAAAAAAAGAGCTTGATCAAATCTTTCTATCTCCAGTTGCTAGGTAACTTGCCTAGATTAGCATGGAAATGGCTAATGTTTGGTAACCAAGCAAGGCCAAAGGCATGTTTCACACTATGGCTTGGTCTACATCAAAGGTTGTTAACTGCTGATAGGTTGTTAAAATGGGGTCTTGAGGCTACAAAGATATGTGTCCTATGCAACCAGGTTCCTGAAACTCATAAGCACCTGTTTGTCCTCTATCCAGTTGCAAGGACACTATGGGCAAAAGTCTTGATATGGAGCAATAAGGGGATGTTCAATGCAGTTGACTGGGAGGATTTTATGAAGTGGTGCATTTCTAGTAGCAAGGGAAAAGGTCAACAAGCTCAAATCTGCAAGATAATTACTGTTGAAGTGCTTCACACATTGTGGATAGAAAGGAACCAAAGAGTCTTTGAAAAGAAGAGTGGCACAGTGGAAAGATTAGCCAAGGATCTAGCATATATTTGCACTGTTCGGGCACTAATTGGTAGCCAAGTTTTAGTTCAAAATTTTTCTTTTTAGCTACTGTTATTTGATCCTTAGGAGTTCAAGTGTCATGTATTTCTGAACCTAGCAAGTAGTGTTGGCCAGCTAGTTATGTAAAGTTCAATGGTAATTAATGGAAAGCTGTTGGTTACTTAAAAAAAAAAAAAAAGGAGAAGCTAAAAGTACAGCAGCTTAAAAATGTCGACCCCACTATTTATTTTCCTTTAATCTCTCTATTTCTAATTTCTAATTCTTTGTATGTTTTTGTGTTCAATATCCAAGATCTCGCTGGATATATTAAGAAACACATAAAGAAAGCAATTGGAAATTTGTTATCTTTAATGTTTTTTGGTTCCCAAAGTTTCAATGTCCCCGATATATTATCCAGTTTACTGTAAAATTTTTATTTTTTTTTAAAAGAAGTAGAAACTACATTGAAAATTCCCCAATATCAATTACTCAAAATAAAGAAAAAGAATTTAATTCTGTATAATACATAAATGTAATAAGAACTTGCCATAAATCGTTAAAATAATTGACCAGTGTAAATAAATAAAAACTTTATTTTCTTATGTGAGGTCGTTATAAAACAAGATTGAAAACGAACAGTGAGAAAGATGAATAACGCTTTGAGATCACTCCTCTATCCCAATCTCTCTCGCACATCTAATAATGGTAGTTAGTTAGTTCGTTTGCTAAAGCAGGAGTAATAGAGCACTTTCAAACAAATACCTAAATCTGAGAATGGCAATCCTACACTCAAAATCAACATCTTTCAGAAAACCCCATTTCACCAAATATCCATTAGTTAATATATATATATATATATATTTTTTTTTTAATAACAGAAAAATAATATAAGAAAAAGAGAAGTTGGAGATGTTAGTCTTTCCCTTGTCTATATTTCCTATTGTGACCTGTGGCATTTCCCATCTCAACTCTTTCTCATCTCAACTCTTTCTCATGTCAAAATTATTCAAGATGAAGCACGGTGGCGGGCGGAAGAACAATAACCTGTCATTATTCGTTGTGGTCTGTTCCATATTCATCTTTGGTTGCTTCATGTATAATGAAGATTTCAAGTCCATTGTAGAATTCCCATTCTCCACACCAAAACCTCAACAAGAAACGGCGGTTGAAGAAAGTATTAATACAGATGAAAACAAAATTTCATCTGTAGTTATGAATTCAAGAACTGTAGTCGAGACAGAAATAGAAGAAGAGGAAACTGAAAGAGAACAGAGAATTGAAATGCCTATTGAAGAAGAAGAAGAAGAAAACATTGAATTGCCACCTGATGATTGTGATATTTTTGTAGGGAATTGGGTTTATGATAATGTAACTCACCCAATTTACAAAGAACAAGAATGTGAATTCCTCACTGCTCAAGTTACTTGCTTGAGGAATGGAAGACAAGACTCTATGTATCAGAATTGGAAGTGGCAACCAAGAGACTGTTCTTTACCCAAGTAAGAAATTTAAGACCATTCTTGAATTCCTTCATTTCTTTAATTTTTCTGAATACCATTTAAGTTTTATTTAATTACAATTTCAGGTTTAAACCAAGATTGCTACTTGAGAAACTGAGGAACAAGAGGCTCATGTTTGTGGGAGACTCATTGAACAGGAATCAATGGGAATCCATGGTTTGTTTGGTTCAATCTGTTGTTCCTCCTAATCAAAAAAGCTTAAACAAGAGTGGCTCTTTATCTGTATTCAGAATTGAGGTAATCCATAATTAACTTTTTAAAAAGATTTATTATCTCATACTTTCCTCAAACATAATGATTATGTGTTGGCTTCTTTTTGTATGATAAGACTTTAATGCTACTTTATTAATTAAACACTTTAATGTTAAGTAGTACTAGTATTTTATTGGAGTAATTAAAGACTTTAATGTAATTTTATTAATTATTCCTAATAAGCATGAATTATGATTGTATCTCAATTAGTCAATTTAATAATGCTGCTTAATAAATACTCCAAATCTTGATTAGTGGAGAGGTCACGACTACGTAGTGACAGAGATTCAGTCTATTTAAGCCTTTTTTTCACCTAATATTGGTGAAAGTAGTTTCTTTCTGTTGAAAGGTTCTAATAGTGGTTGGACTAATGTTTCTAGAAAATTGAGTTTTAGTGTGTTAAACTTTTTCTGTTTTTAAATTACTAGCAATACATTATTAAGGTTTGTAAGTCTTTAAGGTTTGTATTTTGATTAGTCAGTCTTTAAGGTTTGTATTTTGAAAATAACTTTTAAAAACATTATAATTGTTATTATATATACAAAATGTATTTTATGTACCATCACTTTAGTTGTAATTAAAATTCTTTGAGATGGAAAGAGTCGGACTTTTTTATCATTATCATGACAATGAAAGTTGTTCATTAATGTAAAAGAAAATTAGTAAGAATTTGAGGGAAAATTAATATTCTGATTCTAAATTTTTTCTTTTAAATTCTTTAATATTTTATATGTATACTGACAGGTTGACATCCATTTCAATTAAGTAACTATTCAGATCCAAACATAAAAACCATTTTGTTGTATATATTGGATTAAAAGATTTTTATGAAATTAATTAAAAAATATATTATAATTTTTTATATTAATTGTTACAAAGAAATCAAAATTAGAAAGATATATGTTATATCATTAATCACCAAATTTTAATTCTGAAATGAAAATATAAAGTAATACATTTTATAAATGTAAAGAAACAATAATAAGAGACTGCAAAGGAGAGTAAATAAGTAAAGTATTGACAACGATGGAAAACGGGGATAAATGTCACTCCCTCCCTTTACTTTTACTTGTCGATGTTAAAATATCAACGAAAAAAAATTCTTCTTCTTATTTTACCCTTCACATTAATTATTCATTTCCAAATCATTTTCGGAGGCTATTGAGACTATATACCAATAAATATGAATATTATGATAAAAATATATACTTGATTTATTAATTTTCAAAGAACGTGAAAAGTCAAAAGTGAACAGGTTATGTGTAGGAGCATTAAAATAACTTTTGGTGCAAATTTGCATTGCTATTGTTCGTCCTCTCTTCACGTTTAAAGTATTGACAAAGAAGAAAAATGAGGATAATAGAAATAGAAAAGAAGATAAATATAGAATAGAAAAATAGACATATATTTTTAGTAATGTGGCTAAGTGATATGGACGAAGGGAGTACTTCATTTTTATTAATTCTTAAAAAACGTAAAAAGTTAAGTATAGTAATGTGGCCAAGTAATATGGGACGGAAGGAGTACTTCATTTATTAATTCTTAAATAACGTGAAAAGTAAAAAATGAACAAGTAAAAGTGCACGGAGGAAATATAGATGTGTCGGAGAATTAAAATAGAAGTGCACACGTGTATACATGAGAAGAGAATAAATATTCAGTACTATGACATATATCCACGTGAGATTTATTAATTCTCAAAGAATGTGAAAAGTAAAAAATGAACAAATTAAAGTGCACGGAGGAAACAAATTTGTGTAGGAGAATTAAAATTGATTTGCATATGTCTATACATGAGAAGAGAATAAATATTTAACTAGAACATGAAAATCAAAAGTGAACAAGTAAAAGTGGACAGAGGAAATAAATATTTCAGAGAATTAAATTTAAAGTGCATACGTCTATACCTGAGAAGGGAATTAAATATTAAGTACTATGACACATGTCTACGTTAATATGGACGGAGGGAGTACTTCATTTTTATTAATTCTTAAAGAACGTGAAAAGTTAAGTATAGTAATGTGACCAAGTAATATGGGACTGATTGAGTACTTCATTTATTAATTCTTAAATAACGTGAATAGTCAAAATGAACAAGTAAAAGTGCACAGATGAAATAAATATGTGTCAGAGAATAAAAATAGAAGTGCACACATGTATACATGAAAAGAGAATAAATATTTAATACTATGGTATAGATCCACGTGAGATTTATTAATTCTCAAAGAATGTGAAAAGTCAAAAGTGAACAAATTAAAGCGCATGGAGGAAATAAATTTATGAAGGAGAATTAAAATTGAACTACATATGTCTATACATGAGAAGAGAATAAATATTCAGCTAGAAAACGAAAAGTCAAAAGTGAACAAGTAAAAGTGCACAAAGGAAATAAATGTGTCAGAGAATTAAATTTAAAGTGCTTACGTCTATACATGAGAAGGGAATAAATATTAAGTACTATGACACATGTCTCCATGGGATATAAAAATAGTTGGATAAAGTGTACAAATTATATAGCTCATAGTACAAGAATTTAATGTGGGTACAATTCGTGAAGCAATGGGTACAAGGAGGGACTGCTGTGTTCGTCCCTCCATGGCACTTATTATATATAGAATTAATATGCAGGATTACAATGCCACCGTGGAATTTTACTGGGCTCCGTTTCTAGTGGAATCAAACTCGGATGATCCAAATATGCATAGCATCTTCAACAGAATCATCATGCCCGAATCTATTGAGAAGCATGGCAAGAACTGGAAGAATGTGGACTATCTCATCTTTAACACATACATTTGGTGGATGAACACTTTCTCTATGAAAATTCTGTAAGTAACATAACTCCTTAGTAACAACATTCAATCTAGTTTAAGTTTCATGCATTGATGATGTGGAAATTTCCTACTCAACAGGCGAGGATCGTTCGATGAAGGGGCGACAGAATACAATGAGATAGACAGACCAACAGCTTATCGGAGAGTTTTGACAACTTGGTCCCAGTGGGTCGATAAAAATATAGATCCCAATCGCACCCAAGTTTTCTTCATGAGCATGTCTCCTCTTCATATCAAGTAATTAAGACCCCACTTACCTTTTCTTTGAAGCTACGTTTTCCTTTTAAATATTTGTGACAGTCATAAATATACTCATTCTTGAATGCGAAATGGCTGAAAAACAGGAGCTTAGATTGGGAAAATCCTGATGGCATAAAATGTGCAAAAGAGACAACCCCAATACTGAACACCTCAATGCCACTAAATGTTGGAACAGATAAGAGGCTGTTTGTGATAGCAGCAAAGGTGACTGAATCGATCAAAATCCCATTTTACTTCGTGAACATAACAACATTGTCAGAGTACAGAAAAGATGGGCACACATCGGTACACACAATTCGTCAAGGCAAAATGCTAACGCCTGACCAGCAAGCTGATCCTGCAACTTATGCTGATTGTATCCATTGGTGTCTCCCTGGATTGCCTGACACGTGGAACGAGTTCCTTTACTCGCGCATTATCTCGCGTTCTTGACACTTGGCCTTTCTTCATAGTGCAGCTCGTACTGCAAATTTTCCTTTTTTTTTTTTAAACCTTTACCCACAATATTAATTTTTTGTGTAATTTCGGTCATTGTTCTTTTTTTTCTTTTATCAGAAGAGCAAAAGGAAAAATCTTGTAGCTGTCCTTCCTTATGTTGGGCTTCATATTCTCATTTTATCTCTTTGTGGGGATTTTCATTTGGCCTATGAGGTTATAGAAACTGCCAATTGGGCGAAAACTGAATGGGACATATATGTTGTACGACCAATTGTACAATGAAATTATATCTTCGAGGGAAATAAATAATATGCAAAATTGCAAATTGTAAGTATGATCGATCTGCTTTATTGTTGCCGAGGAATAAGCTTCTTTTACGTCATATTAAGTAATTTTGAACGGTTTGTTAACCACATGCAAGTTGTACTCTGTTTTTAAGCGTTCCACAGCAAATTCGGACTTCACTGCTCGACGAGACAGGAGATCACACGTGAAAAATAGAGGCAAATCGGACGTGACTCAGCTAAGGCTACGCCGGTCCCAACACTCAAGAGAGGCCGACGTGGTTGATCTTTATCTGTTGAAGATCCCAAATTACAACACAAGCCCACCTAGTTCCGGAGTTGGGCAACAGGGAACGTGGCAGGGACTGGTCAACATAAGTCTATATTGCAACTGCTTCTGCAGAATTCGGGATCCACTTTGGCTGTTCCACAATTGTGCATGCAACTGTTGCAACGTGCTGATAAGGATCATCATGAGGGGCGTATATCTCGGAGAGCGTTACCTAATTAGGTAATAAAAATTCCTGTCACGACCCAAAATTTCAAATAATAACTAAGTCTTGCAACATAAGTTAAATGCAGAATTTAGAAGAAAACAACTCATAATAAGTCTCATAACTCATAACACAAAATAAATCTAAGTCATACGTTTCCCTAAAACTTGGAAGTCATAAGCACAAAAGCGACTAAACCAGAGTACAAGTATGAAAATACTACATATATTGTCCGAAATGATAAGCAATGAACGGAGTCCAGTACGGAACAACCAACATCTCAGCCTAAACTCCAAAGCGTGCCTCAACAATCGACTGAATCTCGTCCTCTACTCGAACTCGGAGCCGAACCTGCACACAAAAAGGTGCAACAAGTGTAGAGTGAGTACAGGAAGCACGTTGTCGAAATTAAGTGAGTTTTGATGATTGAAAAAGTTAGCAAACGAGGCAAGTGAACTAGGTACAAAGACATGCTCCATCCCAGGCAGTGAAAAGATCCAGAGAAATAAAGAACGGTGTTTGGACCAGGTACAAGAACATGTTCCAGCTCAAAGTCCTACTCGGTGTAGGATTGTGATTTATGGTAAAAACTTGGAGGTCAAGATTTGCAGGATTCTATGTCGTAATTATCAAAATACACGAGACTCCTACAAGGAAAGTGAAGTCGTGTGACAAGCAAGAATCCTAAGCTAACACAAACCCTAACTCTGCATATGGGCATTATTGCATAGGGTTTGTGGAAGCCAACTTGCTGCATATCAATATGCTATATATATATATATATATATATATATATATATATATATATATATATAGATATCCAAGTCTTACCAAGAAGAAGACCACACAGTCAAAAAGATAAAAAGTCAGAACTTGAACTAAAACTGCAAAAGCAAGAAATCGAAAGTTCTGACTGTTGAAGTGCGCCCTAATACAAAGAAAAAGATTGAAGAACCTGTTTGATAGAGTTTCTATTTTACAGTTCTTAAGTATACATTCGTGTATTAGGATTGTTTATTGAGACCTTTATCAGCTTTCATAAAAGTTGTTACACCTCGAACATTTTCGCATTGTTTGTGTCGTAAGTATGCTAACATAAGCTCGGAGAGGTCATGAAACCCTTATAAGGTTAAGAAATAGTTTTAACCAGTGCTAAGCCAGTGTCTAAAGGTTTCGGGATTAAGCGAATCGAAGAAACTAATTTTGTCAAAATTTGGGAAAACTTGGCAGAATTTTGAACAAGAAATTCTGGTCCAACTTGAAGGAGGGATATCTCCTATAATATGAAGAGTTATAAAATACATACCCTATGAAAATTGAAGTTCATTTAGTGTGGTTTCCAATTCAGCAAACAGTTCGTCGATACGACATCGGAATAGAAAGTTATGGGCATTTCAAGATAGGCTGCGAGATGGCTTCTCCACGGGGCCCATTCGGAAGGCGGAGGAACCGACCTTCAAGGGGTATAAATACCGCATTCCCCTCATTTTTATCATCATTATACACTCCCTTGAGCTCTAGAAACCTCAATAAACATTTTTTTGTCACGACCCGACTCGGGGCCGCGACGAGCACCCGGTGCTAACCCACCCGAGCACCCTCTTAGCTTACTCTTATACTTACATCTAGGTGAGCCACATAATTATACATACATTTCCATTCATTCGTCAACTAGTCCCAATTGGACAACGGTACATTTATATCACCATAGGCATCTATGCCACATCAATGTACGTGGCCAACGTGGCCAACAAAATGATATACAAAACATAGGCCGACAAGGCCGGACCTGTCTAACCATATACACATGACAACGAGCCTCTAGGAAGAGTATAACACATCACATGAGCGGGACAGGACCCCGCTATGCCCATAATTATATACACAAAAGAATAAGTACCCAAAAGCTATGGCTCCGAAGGAAATGGAGCTCCGCTATGTAATCTTCGAATAGGCAGCTATGGATCAAGTCTGTCTCCCTGTGCACCTGCGGGCATGACGCAGCGTCCACAAACAAAAGGACGTCAGTACGAAGAATGTACTGAGTATGTAAAGCATGATCAACATTAATGTAGAAGCATCATAGACAATATATGAAGTGGCATAGGAGGGAAGACAATAATATCATCATCATGGCACTTACCTGCCTTTCATAGGAACTTTCCATTTCTCATGCGTATTTCATAATAGTGCTCGTATTCGTATACATGCCCCTATTCGCATTCATATACATAGTCTTTTCACATTCATATTCATATTAATATTATATACATAGCCATACACTTATATACATACATAGCGTACCCGACCATAAGGCTCGGTGTTTCGTACGTACTTGGCCAACCAAGGCTCAATGTTATTTCTACCTGGCCCTACCAAGGCTTCAGGGTTATCCGTACCATCTGCAGACGTGTGCGCGCGTTACGTAATCATATACATACATACATATATACATCCATATACATATATTCTACCCGGCATTATAAGCTCGGGGTGTCATTATAGCCCTTCATAGGCACATGTGAATATAATAGCCCGTAGGCACCTTTAGCATCATTATTATTATCATCGTCATCACTATCATCATCGTTTTCGCTACATCTCTATCTTATGCTTACTCGTCAATGGGGTGCGTAGTACATTCGTAGCACGTATCAAGGGTCGTGAGCTTATGAGCTCGGAGTGTCAATCACTTGAATACAACATACTCGTATAGAGGATTTAAGAGTTTGGCCAAGGAACCATGCCTTATGAAAGAAGGGTTAGCCTTACATACCTTTTCGTCGGAATATTCTACACTTGCACGCTTCCTTCCAATGCTAGCGTTTATACCTTCATTAATATCATAACAATGGCTATTAGTCATTCACGTTATCCACATTATTTAGATTCCTTAATTTGCCTCTAATTCACCCATATTCATGGTCATAACATCCAACTTCGTCCATTCGTCTAAAGTGTCTAGTTCATGATCTTAGTACCATTTATAATGCATTCATATCACAACACAACAACATTCATGATTCAATTCCAACTATTCCACAAAATGTCACTATTCATCATTCATGACCTACTTGACCATATTTTCTACAATCCATGTATTCCAACTCTTCAATACCTTAAACATCATGTAAAAATCATGAATCTTACCTTAGAAGTTGTAGGAACAAGCTTTGGTTAATAATACTCCACTTTGAGCAAAACCCTAGTTTTCCTCCATTTGCATTTCTTGACTTGAATGGTATTTAATGGCTTGCTTACACTTGATTCACTTGTTTATGTTGTTGGTGACTTATAATCTTTAAAAACTTATGAAATAAATGTAGAGAGATGATTCTAGAGAGAAGTGGTGTAATGTAGAAATGAAATAAAACAAGTCTTGATCCTCATATTTAATGAATTGAAAAATCTGTGCTGGGTGAACAGTGGTCGTCCATGGAGGTTTACGGTCCGTATTTCAGTTTACGGACCGTCCCTCGTGGTCGTCTTTAAGCTTAAGCAGAACCAGAAACTTAAGGCTGCATGCATGGTGATTTACGACCATGGTTTACGGGCCGTAAATCACTTTACGGTCCGTCCACCAGGTCGTATTTAACCATTTCCTCGGCTGGCAGAAAGTTGAAGCCTTGCATGGCAGTTTACGACTGCCAGTTTACGGACCGTATAGAAATTTACGGTCTGTATTTTGCAATTTACGACCACTGGGCAGTTGAAATTCTGCAACTTCCCATATTTCTTAGACTTCTCATTTTAATCACCCCCATCCATACACATGCATTGCTCACCTTGTATCTCATCTTAACTTAGCCAACTTACTCGTCTCACATCGGATACTTTCGAAATCTCGTCTAAGGTCATCAAACGTCGTTTCTTGCTCATGGACATCATTGTTATATCCCGTGTTTTCACGCGTTTGGAAATTTTGAAATATCTTGGATCTTTGAGAGTTAAGGTCAAGTTGATTTTATATGACATAGGAGTTGTGCATGAACTAATATTGATGTGGGAGTGACGAACAAGACTAAGGGCAATTTTAGAATTTTGGAAATTAGTTTTGGGGATTACAAAATAAGAATTTGATCAATTGGGCTTGAAAAAAAAATTAAGTAAAGAGAGGCCCAAAGCCAAGGCTTGGCCGGCCACATAGGGGGATCCAAGCCCATGGGAATTAATTAAATTCCCATGTGATTAATTGGCTATATAGTAGAAGATTCAAGAGAATGAATAGAAGAAAGAAAAACAAAGCAAGCCAAGCAAGAAAAGAGAGAGGGTTTCGGGTTTGAGGTGCCAAAAATCACCACCAAAAATCTTGCTCCTAAAAATTTTATTTTGTGGTTTTCCTACAAATTCAAGGTCACTTCTCAACTTGGTGTAGTTGGTTTGGAGAGAGAAGCACTTATTTCATCAAAGTGACCATACATTCAAGTAAAGAAGACTAGAGGAAAAGGTAAGAATTTATCCTTTATTCTTGTGTTATGGAGTTTTGTTTCGGTTGTAGTAGGTAGAAATGTGTTGATTGTATGGAGAAATGGAAGTTTTCAAAGTGGGTGTGTGGTATATAGGTGTAGCCGTGTGTATGTATATGTTGTATAGCCATAATGTGTTGAATTCATATTATATTCTAGTTGTAGTTGTGATGAAATGCATATTGGAATTGGAAGTTGAATGAATGTAGTTGAAGTTGATAAAGAGAGCATATGGCCGTGTGGTATGTTAGAGTTGGAATGGAAATGAATCAAGTTTGTGTAATGTGTTAGTTGTGTTATTGTGATTCTTGCAATGTAAATGAAAGTAAAACGATATGAGTTTGTATTGAAATGGACCGTAGAAACTTACGTCGCTTTAGTATGATTTTCCGACATTATGAAAATGAAGTTATTTGGTTGTTAATTATGATGATCATTGACGAATTTGGAAATTGGAAACATGTTATGAATATGTATGCCAGAGATTAGAAGTTTTGAGTGAATTATGACTTTGGCGGGAAGTTTGTATATTAGGTATATCGTGTGTATAACTTGAGGAAACGACATGAAACGCTTCTAAACTATGTTGTGATGATCTAGTTTGATAATGCATGTGAAATCATTGAAATTGGTTTGGAAATTGAAGTTGAAATGAAGGTTATGGCATTATGTCGGCAAGTAGAACTAGTTGTGCCATATTGTGTTTCTAGTGTTTGTTGTTGATGTTGATGTTGATGTTGTTGTTTGGGTTGTTGTTGATGATTGTGAGCCGAGTTGAATTCTCGGGGGTGCTATATGTATAGGGGAAGTGCTGCCGAAATTTCGGTAGACAAATAAGAGTTGAATTGAATTTGTAGCATCTATAACTTACAATTGGTAAATGTGACCATTTGCAGATTTTCGACGAAACGGAGAGTGAGCTTGGATAGGCTTAAAAAGCTCAAAAGGTATGTAAAGCTACCCCGATCCTTCTTTTGGCATGTCTAAGTGTTTTAGGATCGGATTCGGGCCTCAAAAGACCTTCTTGGCCATCGGAATCCGCAAGAGAAAATCTCAGTTTTTCCTTCAGTAGAATTGAACCATTTTGATATGCTTTTCCCGAAATTATGCAAACTTTCTCTAAACTCCTTGAAAAGCTATAGAATGTCCGTAGAACCTTTATAGGTGACCCCATAAGCTTAGAGGGCGTAATTCGAGCCCACCGCCTTGCTTGTTCCGAGGTGGGCCCGCTATTCCCGGTTTTGCCCTTAATGTACTAAAGTCTCCTTTTCGAACGATTTTTGAAAGAAACGTTTCGACTACCCTTTTAATTACCTAACGAATATGGTTTTAAATATTCTATTAAGTCTGATAAATTATTTTGACACTCGGAACGACTTCAGGAAGGTTATACTTCTGTAATTTATTATGATGTCCGAAATGCTTTTATTATGATCCCGTCCGACTTCATTGGATTTGTTTGCCCTTGATATGCCTCATTGAGTCCTTGAAAACATTTATGATATTTTAATTGCATTAGTCTCTCACTACTCCATTCGTGGATGCCCCAATGATTCCCACACTGAGCCCGGGCCAGGATATGTTGTCAAGCGTAATCCCCTGCATTGTTCACCGTGCCTCGATGTGAGGGGGCAGGTATACGCGTACATGGGTTTGTGGAGTATGCTGTGCCATGTACGTTTGTTCTGATATGATTTACTATGGCCATCTGATATGACATATTATGTTACGGGGTTATGCCCCTATTCTGATTCTTCTGTGTTGTGGCACCAGCGTCGGGAGGGTGGCCACGTTCTGTCTGCCGAGTCCCTTGGCAGGGGCCGGATTTGATATGACATATGTTTCTGTACACACTCTGCATGTTTTGAAAATATGTGTTTGATACTTTGGATTTTCTGCTTACTTTCTGTACGTTCTGTACCGGTTATGATCTTGTTTCTGTAATTCAGGCTTTGCATATTCAGTACATATTTCGTACTGACCCCCTTTCCTCGGGGGCTGCGTTTTCATGCCGCGCAGGTACCGACGACAGGTTTGCTGATCCGTCCGCTTAGGATCTCCTTCTGCTATTTTTGGAGCGCTCTTTTATTCAGAGCCATCTTTTGGTACAGTCTGTCACTTCTATATGTGTATATTCTCGTTCATGGGTACGGCGGGGCCCTGTCCCGCCATATGGTTCCGTTGGTCCATTTAGAGGTCTGTAGACATGTTTGTGGGTTGGGATCTTTCTGTACAGTTGTGTGCTTATGTTGTGTTCGGGCGATTCCATTCGCCGCGGCGGCCGGTCCGCATATATTTAAATGTTACTCTGTTAGCCCTGTGTGGCCTTTGTTGGTATTTTCTGCGTGCAGGGTATATGGGATAGTCCGTAAAACAAAGGAAACTCTGCCGAAATTTTTCTGGAAATTAACTAAATTTGAAATAAAGCCTTGTCGGCTTCTGCTATATACTAGAATGTGTTTGAGTGCCCAGATAGGGCACTAGTCACGGCCTACGGGGTTGGGTCGTGACAAAAGTGGTATCAGAGCGGTTCGTCCTCGGAATGTCTACAGACCGTGTCTAGTAGAGTCTTGTTTATCGGTGTGTTGTGCACCACACCTATAAACAGGAGGCTACAGGGCATTTAGGATACTACCCTTCTTTCTGTCTTAGATCGTGCGATAGAGCTGTGTTATCAGGATGATTCCTCCCTAACGAATTGTTACATTTGCAGTTATGCCTCCAAAAAAGGCGACAGCGGCCCAAAAGGCCAAGGCAGCAGCTGTGGGAGAGACTAGTCGGGCCCAGAGGGTTACCAGGGCCCATGCTCATATTGCTCCTGATATTTTTCCCCCGGCAGAGGGCTCTTCCACACCGCCACATGTAGAGGAGATTGGAGCAGCAGCAGCTGCAGGACGAGGGGCGGCTCCACCGCCAGCTCCCGAGATTCCAGTGCCTGAGCCTCCAGCTCCACGGCCAGGGACTGAGGATCAGACTATGAGAGAGGCAGTCCAGCTATTGACCAGACTTGTGGCGGGACAGGTTCAGGGGCACGGATTGGGAGGTGACCGAGCATATAGGCGCGACAGTTCGAGGGCTCGTGAGTTCTTGACTTGTGGCCCTCCAGAGTTCTTCGGGACAAAGCCCGAGGAGGATCCCGAGGAGTTCATCAGGAAGATGCGGCGCACCTTACATTTTATTAATGCTTCCGCGACAGAGTCAGTCACATTGGCTTCGTACCGGTTGTATGATATAGCGGCAAATTGGTACGAGTCATGGGAGTTATCCAGAGGCGACGGCGCTCCCCCAGCAGTTTGGGATGATTTTTCTCAGGCTTTTCTTAGTCATTTTCTGCCTCCGGAGTTACGGCGGGCCAAGGCTGACAGATTCTTATTGCTGAGACAGAGGGGTCGCAGTGTTCGAGAGTACAGTATGGAGTTCGACTCATTGGCCCAATACGCACCTGCTGTGGTAGCTACTATGGCTGACAGGATGCACAGGTATATTATGGGGTTGGACCGTTATTTTGTCGACAGCTGTTTGGTATTGGCTGCTCAGCCCGGCATGGATATTGCCCGGATTCAGGCCCACGCCCAGGGCATGGAGGACCGGCATAGGGAGCGTCAGCTTGATAGGAGCCAGGATCGGAGACAGCCCAAGAGGGCCAGATCATCTGGGTATTCTGGAGATTCTCGGGGCAGGCAGCCTCAGCAGCCGCAGCAGCCTAGCAGACATCTATCCCAGCCGGTACAGAGCGCACCTCCACAGCCTACAGGTCGCAGATTTGATAGCCCAGGTAATTCAGGAGCAGGTCAGAGCTCCAGGGCTTCAGGTTCGCGGACAGACAGGGGTTCTGGTCAGACGAGGCCACCTAGGCCTCAGTGTTCTTACTGTGGCAGATACCATCCTGGGGAGTGCTGCAGAGCCACCGGTGCATGTTTTTCTTGTGGCCGTCAGGGCCATTCTGTGAGAGATTGCCCGTATAAGGGTAGTTCGGGTGGTGCAGCGCAGCCTACCGGATCAGCCGCCGGGTCTTCATCTTCATCAGTGGCTATGCGCCCTACGGGGCCGGGTACTTCAGCACCAGCGGGTCGCGGCAGAGGCCGTGGTGGAGCTTCTAGTACTAGCGGTCCTTCGAACCGCATTTATGCTCTGTCCAGCCGCCAGGATCAGGAGGCATCGCCTAATGTCGTTACAGGTACATTATTGGTTTTCTCTCGGTCTGTGTATGCATTGATTGATCCAGGTTCGACTTTGTCATATATTTCGCCTCTGGTTGCTAGTAAAATTGGTATAACGTCTGAACCTATAGAGCCGTTTGAGGTAGCCACACCGATTGGGGACTTTATTGTAGCAAAACAGGTATATAAAAACTGTTCTGTAATTGTATGTGGCCGTGACACTAAGGCAGATCTGGTGGAGTTAGATATGGTCGAGTTCGATGTTATTATGGGAATGGACTGGCTAGCCTCCTGTTATGCTAATGTTGACTGCCAAAATAAGGTAGTTCGTTTCCAGTTTCCCGGGGAGTCAGTTATAGAATGGGCCGGTAATACAGCATCGCCGAAAGGTAAGTTTATTTCATACCTTAAGGCGAAGAAAATGATCAGGAAGGGTTATTTTTATCATCTGGTTCGGGTACAAGACTTGACAGCAGAAACGCCGACTCTTCAGTCAGTTCCCGTGGTTAATGAATTTCCAGATGTGTTCCCAGATGAGCTCCCAGGCCTTCCTCCAGAGCGGGAGATAGGTTTTACTATTGATTTGCTTCCAGATACTCAGCCGATATCTATTCCCTCGTACAGAATAGCACCAGCAGAATTGAAAGAACTGAAAGAGCAGTTGAAGGATCTGTTAGAAAAAGGCTTTATCAGGCCCAGTACTTCGCCTTGGGGAGCCCCGGTATTATTTGTGCGTAAGAAAGACGGGTCGCTGCGTATGTGTATTGATTATCGGCAGCTGAATAAGGTAACTATAAAGAATAAATACCCCCTCCCCAGAATTGATGACTTGTTTGATCAGTTGCAGGGCGCCAGATATTTTTCGAAGATAGATCTTCGGTCAGGCTATCATTAGGTACGGGTACGAGAGACTGATATTCCTAAGACAGCATTCCGGACCAGATATGGGCATTATGAATTCAGAGTTATGTCTTTTGGGCTGACTAATGATCCTGCGGTATTCATGGATTTAATGAACCGGGTATTCAGGCCATTCTTAGACATGTTCGTAATTGTATTTATCGATGATATCCTGGTTTATTCTCGGTCCGAGGCAGAGCACGCAGATCATCTGAGAGCGGTACTTGGGGTACTTCGGCATCGGAAATTATATGCAAAATTTTCTAAATGTGAATTCTGGCTGGCTTCAGTGGCATTCCTGGGGCATATCATTGCAGCTGATGGTGTCCGGGTGGATACACAGAAGATTGAGGCCGTGAAAAATTGTCCCAGACCCACGACGCCCACAGAGGTACGTAGTTTCCTGGGGTTAGCTGGCTATTACAGAAGATTTGTGGAAAAGTTTGCTTCGATTTCAGCGCCTTTGACAAGGCTAACTCAGAAGGGAGCCAAGTTCCAGTGGACTGATGCTTGTGAACGAAGCTTCCAGTTGCTGAAAGAGAAGCTGACTACAGCCCCAGTTCTGACTCTTCCAGAGGGACCCGATGGATATGTTATTTATTGTGACGCTTCTGGCGTGAGATTGGGCTGTGTGTTGATGCAGCACGACAGAGTTATAGCTTATGCTTCTCGGCAATTGAAAGAGCATGAAAAGAATTATCCTACTCACGATCTGGAGCTTGCAGCGGTGATCCATGCCCTGAAGATATGGAGACATTATTTATATGGCGTTCATGTTGATATCTATACAGATCATAAGAGTCTCCAGTATATTTTCAGGCAGAAAGAGCTTAATTTGCGGCAGCGGAGGTGGCTGAAGCTCCTGAAAGACTATGATGTGGATATTCTGTATCATCCGGGCAAGGCTAATGTTGTTGCAGATGCGCTTAGCCGGAAATCTATGGGCAGCTTGGTAGATTTACAGCCAGACAGGAGAGAGATAGTACGTGACATTTATCAGTTGGCTAATCTTGGGGTTCGTCTGGCCGATTCTGGAGGTACACGGATTTCTGTCCGAGGGGTTTCTGAATCATCTATTAAGGAAGATATCAAGCGGCATCAATATGAAGATCCTGTTTTGGCACGATACAGAGACACAACCTATGATAAGGAGAAGACTCCGTTCGAGTTCACTCCGGACGGGACTTTATTATTTAGGGGCAGGTTGTGTGTACCTGATATTGCAGGCCTTCGGCAGCAGGTTATGAGCGAGGCACATTATGCTCGCTATTCGGTCCATCCTGGGTCTACGAAGATGTACCATGATCTCCGATGCTTATACTGGTGGGATGGCATGAAACGGGACATCGCAGAGTTCGTCGCCCAGTGTCCCAATTGTCAGCAGGTCAAGATTGAACACCAGAAACCGGGTGGACTGTTGCAGGAAATGGAAATTCCTACGTGGAAGTGGGAGATCATTAATATGGACTTCATTATAGGGTTGCCTCGCACTCCACGGAAGTATGATTTCATCTGGGTTATTGTTGATAGGCTGACGAAATCAGCCCATTTTCTCCCGGTCAGGACTACTTATTCCGCCGAGGATTATGCCAGGCTTTATATTAAAGATATAGTGAAGCTTCATGGAGTTCCTATATCTATTATCACTGACAGAGGTGCTCAGTTCACGGCGAACTTCTGGATATCTTTTCAGGAAGGATTAGGGACTCAGCTGAGCCTGAGCACAGCTTTCCATCCTCAGAGTGATGGACAGGCCGAGCGCACTATCCAGACGCTTGAAGATATGTTGCGAGCCTGTGTTATTGATTTCAGAGGTAGCTGGGAGGATCACTTGCCATTGATTGAATTTTCTTATAATAACAGCTACCATTCCAGCATCCAGATGGCTCCGTACGAGGCTTTATAAGGTAGGAAATGCAGGTCACCTATCGGCTGGTTTGATATTGGCGAGACAGAATTAATCGGCCCAGATATGATCCAGCAGGCCGTTGATAAGGTGAAACTTATTCGGGAGCGATTATTGGCAGCCCAGAGTCGACAGAAATCATACGCTGACAAACGGCGTCGTCCTTTGGAATTCCAGGTTGGTGATTGGGTATTTCTGAAGGTATCGCCTATGAAAGGCGTAATGCGGTTCGGCAAAAAGGGCAAACTTAGTCCGCGTTATATTGGGCCTTATCTGATTGTGCGGAAAATCAGAAATGTCGCCTATGAGTTAGATCTGCCATCTGATTTGGAAGCGGTACATCCGGTATTCCATGTGTCTATGCTCCGCAAATGCATTGGTGACCCTTCCAGAATATTTCCTGCGGATGACATTCAGGTGACGGAGCAGTTATCTTACGAGGAGCAGCCCGTAGCTATTTTGGACCGCCAGGTAAGAAAGCTCCGGAACAAAGATGTAGCCTCTGTTAAGGTGCTGTGGCGGAACTATAATAGGGAGGAAATGACCTGGGAGGCCGAAGAAGAGATGAAGAAGAAATATCCTCATTTGTTCCCTATACCCACAGGTAATCCTGAATCCTTGCTTAATTTTATTTCAATAATGAATGTGTGTCATATGTGCTGTCTATAAACATAAACTTCCCCAAAGTATTTTCAGACCCTATAAGATTAATTTAACATTCGAGGACGAATGTTCTAAAGGGGGGGTGAATGTTATATCCCGTGTTTTCACGCGTTTGGAAAATTTGAAGTATCTTGGATCTTTGAGAGTTAAGGTCAAGTTGATTTTATATGACATAGGAGTTGTGCATGAACTAATATTGATGTGGGAGTGACGAACAAGACTAAGGGCAATTTTAGAATTTTAGAAATTAGTTCCGGGGATTACAAAATAAGAATTTGATCAATTGGGCTTGAAAAAAAAATTAAGTAAAGAGAGGCCCAAAGCCAAGGCTTGGCCGGCCACATAGGGGGATCCAAGCCCATGGGAATTAATTAAATTCCCATGTGATTAATTGGCTATATAGTAGAAGATTCAAGAGAATGAATAGAAGAAAGAAAAACAAAGCAAGCCAAGCAAGAAAAGAGAGAGGGTTTCGGGTTTGAGGTGCCAAAAATCACCACAAAAAATCTTGCTCCTAAAAATTTTCTTTTGTGGTTTTCCTACTAATTCAAGGTCCCTTCTCAACTTGGTGTAGTTGGTTTGGATAGAGAAGCACTTATTTCATCAAAGTGACCATACATTCAAGTAAAGAAGACTAGAGGAAAAGGTAAGAATTTATCCTTTATTCCTGTGTTATGGAGTTTTGTTGCGGTTGTAGTAGGTAGAAATGTGTTGATTGTATGGAGAAATGGAAGTTTGCAAAGTGGGTGTGTGGTATATAGGTGTAGCCGTGTGTATGTATATGTTGTATAGCCATAATGTGTTGAATTCATGTTATATTCTAGTTGTAGTTGTGATGAAATGCATATTGGAATTGGAAGTTGAATGAATGTAGTTGAAGTTGATAAAGAGAGCATATGGCCGTGTGGTATGTTAGAGTTGGAATGGAAATGAATCAAGTTTGTGTAATGTGTTAGTTGTGTTATTGTGATTCTTGCAATGTAAATGAAAGTAAAACGATATGAGTTTGTATTGAAATGGACCGTAGAAACTTACGTCGCTTTAGTATGATTTTCCGACATTATGAAAATGAAGTTATTTGGTTGTTAATTATGATGATCATTGACGAATTTGGAAATTGGAAACATGTTATGAATATGTATGCCAGAGATTAGAAGTTTTGAGTGAATTATGACTTTGGCGGGAAGTTTGTATATTAGGTATATCGTGTGTATAACTTGAGGAAACGACATGAAACGCTTCTAAACTATGTTGTGATGATCTAGTTTGATAATGCATGTGAAATCATTGAAATTGGTTTGGAAATTGAAGTTGAAATGAAGGTTATGGCATTATGTCGGCAAGTAGAACTAGTTGTGCCATATTGTGTTTCTAGTGTTTGTTGTTGATGTTGATGTTGTTGTTTGGGTTGTTGTTGATGATTGTGAGCCGAGTTGAATTCTCGGGGGTGCTATATGTATAGGGGAAGTGCTGCCGAAATTTCGGTAGACAAATAAGAATTGAATTGAATTTGTAACATCTATAACTTACAATTGGTAAATGTGACCATTTGCAGATTTTCGACGAAACGGAGAGTGAGCTTGGATAGGCTTAAAAAGCTCAAAAGGTATGTAAAGCTACCCCGATCCTTCTTTTGGCATGTCTAAGTGTTTTAGGATCGGATTCGGGCCTCAAAAGACCTTCTTGGCCATCGGAATCCGCAAGAGAAAATCTCAGTTTTTCCTTCAGTAGAATTGAACCATTTTGATATGCTTTTCCTGAAATTATGCAAACTTTCTCTAAACTCCTTGAAAAGCTATAGAATGTCCGTAGAACCTTTATAGGTGACCCCATAAGCTTAGAGGGCGTAATTTGAGCCCACCGCCTTGCTTGTTCCGAGGTGGGCCCGCTATTCCCGGTTTTGCCCTTAATGTACTAAAGTCTCCTTTTCGAACGATTTTTGAAAGAAACGTTTCGACTACCCTTTTAATTACCTAACGAATATGGTTTTAAATATTCTATTAAGTCTGATAAATTATTTTGACACTCGGAACGACTTCAGGAAGGTTATACTTCTGTAATTTATTATGATGTCCGAAATGCTTTTATTATGATCCCGTCCGACTTCATTGGATTTGTTTGCCCTTGATATGCCTCATTGAGTCCTTGAAAACATTTATGATATTTTAATTGCATTAGTCTCTCACTACTCCATTCGTGGATGCCCCAATGATTCCCACACTGAGCCCGGGCCAGGATATGTTGTCAAGCGTAATCCCCTGCATTGTTCGCCGTGCCTCGATGTGAGGGGGCAGGTATACGCGTACATGGGTTTGTGGAGTATGCTGTGCCATGTACGTTTGTTCTGATATGATTTACTATGGCCATCTGATATGACATATTATGTTACGGGGTTATGCCCCTATTCTGATTCTTCTGTGTTGTGGCACCAGCGTCGGGAGGGTGGCCACGTTCTGTCTGCCGAGTCCCTTGGCAGGGGCCGGATTTGATATGACATATGTTTCTGTACACACTCTGCATGTTTTGAAAATATGTGTTTGATACTTTGGATTTTCTGCTTACTTTCTGTACGTTCTGTACCGGTTATGATCTTGTTTCTGTAATTCAGGCTTTGCATATTCAGTACATATTTCGTACTGACCCCCTTTCCTCGGGGGCTGCGTTTTCATGCCGCGCAGGTACCGACGACAGGTTTGCTGATCCGTCCGCTTAGGATCTCCTTCTGCTATTTTTGGAGCGCTCTTTTATTCAGAGCCATCTTTTGGTACAGTCTGTCACTTCTATATGTGTATATTCTCGTTCATGGGTACGGCGGGGCCCTGTCCCGCCATATGGTTCCGTTGTTCCATTTAGAGGTCTGTAGACATGTTTGTGGGTTGGGATCTTTCTGTACAGTTGTGTGCTTATGTTGTGTTCGGGCGATTCCATTCGCCGCGGCGGCCGGTCCGCATATATTTAAATGTTACTCTGTTGGCCCTATGTGGTCTTTGTTGGTATTTTCTGCGTGCAGGGTATATGGGATAGTCCGTAAAACAAAGGAAACTCTGCCGAAATTTTTCTGGAAATTAACTAAATTTTAAATAAAGCCTTGTCGGCTTCTGCTATATACTAGAATGTGTTTGAGTGCCCAGATAGGGCACTAGTCACGGCCTACGGGGTTGGGTCGTGACAATCATGCACTCATATTCATCACTAGTTCATTCTCTTGCGTACCAACGAAATTTTTTCCGAGGTGTAATATTCTCCCCCCCTTAAGAACATTCGTCCTCGAATGTTAAAGTCTTCGGGGATTCTATAAAAATTTCGCCAGAGTTTCCCCTACATTATGGCACTGCCACCCTGCCACAACAGCCCATAATATCGATGCCACACAGGGCCACTACATAATAACATAAAAATTGGCCACACACGACCCAAAAGCATAAAAGGAAAACATGCATACCTTATGATCTCGACGTCTCATTTTGTACTTCTTCCAAGGGCTGAAATATATGTGGGTATTTGAATCGCATACTCTCTTCTGCTTCCCACGTCATTTCCTCTCGATTGTTGTTCCTCCATAAGACCTTAACTGAGGCCACTTCTTTGTTTCTAAGTCTCCGTACTTGCCTATCTAGTATGGCAATGGGTATCTCTTCATAAGTCAATTTCTCTGTCACTTGCACATCATTCACTGGGACGATCCTAATAGGATCTCCAACACATTTCCGAAGCATCGAAACATGAAATACTGGATGAACTGACTCCAAGTCTGGAGGTAGATTTAACTCATAGGCCACTTTGCCTATCTTGCGTACAATTTTGTATGGCCCAATATACCGGGGACTGAGCTTCTCCTTTTTGCCAAATCTCATTACGCCCTTCATCGGCGACACTTTCAAGAATACCCAATCTTTCACTTCGAACTCTAAGTCTCTTCGACGATTATCCGCATAGGACTTTTGACGACTTTGAGCCGCTAGCAACCGATCTTGTATGAGCTTAACTTTCTCTATTGTTTGCTGGACCAAGTCTGGCCCTATCAACTTAGTTTCTCCGGTTTCAAACCACCCAATTGGGGATCTACACTTTCACCCATATAGAGCTTCATACGGTGCCATTTGAATGCTGGAATGGTAACTATTATTGTAAGAAAATTCAATGAGTGGAAAATGATCATCCCAATTTCCTCCAAAATCTAACATACATGCTCGCAAAATATCTTCAAGAGTCTGAATGGTACGTTCGGCCTGCCCATCGGTCTGTGGGTGAAAGGCCGTGCTAAGGCGCACTTGGGTCCCTAAACCCTCTTGGAAAGACTCCCAAAACTTAGCTGTAAACTGAGTCCCTCTATCGGAGATAATAGATACCGGAACGCCATGGAGTCTCACTATCTCTTTAAGATAAAGCTTGGCATAATCTTCTGCCATATAGGTCGTTCTGACCGGTAAGAAATGCGCTGACTTTGTGAGTCTATCCACGATCACCCATATAGAATCATATTTACGTCGAGAACGGGGTAACCCTGTGATGAAGTCCATATTAATCACTTCCCACTTCCACGTCGGGATTTCTATAGCTTGCAACAAGCCACCCGGCTTTTGGTGCTCGATCTTCACTTGTTGGCAATTAGGACATTGAGCTACAAATTCTGCTACGTCTTTCTTCATCCCATTCCACCAATATATAGACTTAAGATCATGATACATTTTCGTCGCTCCGGGGTGAACGGAGTAACGGGAATAATGAGCTTCCCTCAATATTTGGTGACGTAGACCTACCACATCGGGAACACATAACCTGCCTCGACATCGGAGAACTCCATCTTCCGAAATATCAAATGATGACTCCTCCTTCTGAGGGAGTGTATCTCTGTACTGCATTAGCATGGGATCCTCATATTGTCGCTCTTTTACTTCCGCTACTAGCGATGAAACTGCTGAATTCTGAATAGTAGCTCCGCTGCTACCTGAGTCCACTACTCGGACTCCTAGGCTCGCTAACTGTTGAAGCTCACGGGCCATCTCTTTCTTTTCTGGTCGTACATCACTTAGACTTCCCATGGATCTGCGGCTAAGAGCGTTAGCCACAACGTTAGCCTTTCCGGGGTGATACAAGATATCAACATCGTAATCCTTTAGCAACTCTAACCATCGTCGTTGTCGCAAATTCAACTCTTTCTGCTTGAAGATATACTGAAGGCTCTTATGATCTGTATAAACATCCACATGGCACCATATAAATAATGTTGCCATATCTTTAATGCATGGACCACTGCGGCTAATTCTAAATCATGGGTCGGGTAATTCTGTTCATGTTTCTGCAATTGCCTAGAAGCGTACGCAATCACCTTACCGTGTTGCATCAGTACACAACCTAGCCCGACGCCTGAAGCATCACAATAAATAACATATCCTTCCAATCCCTCTGGAAGTGTCAAGACTGGGGCTGAAGTCAATCGGTCTTTCAACTCTTGGAAACTACGCTCGCAAGCATCTGTCCATTGAAACTTAGCTGACTTCTGAGTCAGCTTGGTGAGTGCCGCAGAAATAGAAGAAAAACCCTCAACAAATCTTCTGTAATAGCCTGCTAAGCCCAAAAAGCTACGAACCTCCATAGGAGTCGTGGGCCTTGGCCAAGTCTTCACGGCCTCGATCTTTTGGCTATCCACTCGAATACCATCAGCTGCAACAATATGGCCCAGAAATGATACTGAGTTCAACCAAAACTCACACTTGGAGAATTTTGCAAACAACTCTCGAGCTCGCAGAACTCCAAGGACTATACGCAGATGCTCCGCATGATCTGTCTCGGATCTAAAATACACCATGATATCATCGATGAATACAATCACGAATAGATCCAGAAAAGGTCTGAATACATTATTCATTAAGTCCATAAACGTTGCCAGTGCATTAGTTAACCTAAACGACATTACTCAGAACTCGAAATGGCCATATCCTGTTCTGAAAGCTGTCTTAGGGATATCTTTCTCCCTAACTCTTACTTGGTGATACCCGGACCTCAAATCAATCTTTGAAACCATTTGGCACCTTGCAATTGATTAAATAAATCATCAATCCTCGGGAGGGGATACTTGTTCTTAATCATCACTTTATTCAATTGCCGATAATCAATGCACATTCTCAAGGAGCCATCCTTCTTCCGGACGAACAATACGGGTGCTCCCCACGAGGATGAACTAGGCCTAATGAACCCTTTATCAAGCAAGTCCCTCAATTGCTCCTCAACTCTTTCAATTCTGCGGGTGCCATTCTATATGGGGGAATAGATATAGGTGTGGTGCCTGGCAACACATCAATGGAAAAAATCAATTTCCCGTTCGGGAGGAAGGCCTGGAAGCTCTTCCGGGAACACATCCGGAAATTCGTTCACCACTGGAACTGACTGTAGAGTCGGCGACTCAGCTTCTACATCTTGAACTCGTAATAGATGATAAATTCACCCTTTTGTGATCATTTTCCTTGCCTTTAGATAGGAAATAAACCTACCTTTTGGTGATGCCGCATTCCTTTTCCATTCTAAGACTGGTTCTCCCAGAAACTGGAAACGAACCATCTTCATTCGGCAATCAACATTGGCATAACAAGAAGCCAACCAATCCATGCCCATAATAACGTCAAAATCTACCATTTCTAGCTCATGCAAATCAATCATGGTACGACGATCACAAATCACAATCACACAATTCCTATATACTCGACTAGCTATTACCGATTCACCCACGGGTGTAGACACCTCAAAAGGCTTGATAGACTCCGACTCAATTATAAATCGACCCGCAATATATGGAGTAACATATGATAATGTGGAGCTCGGATCAATCAAAGCATATACATCATGAGAGAATACCGATAATATACCTGTGACCACATCAGGAGAAGACTCAAGATCTTGGCGTCCAGCCAAAGCATAAATACGGTGCTGAGGACCACTAGTACTGGGAGCTCTGCCTCTACCTCTACCATGGCCGACTGGCACATGTGAACCTGGCCCCGTAGGGCGTACAAGTGCTGATGATCCGGCTGCCGACCCTGCTGGCTGGGTCCTACCTCTACCCTGTACTGAGGGGCAATCACGCATGATATGGCCTAGTTGACCACATGAATAGCAACCATCCGAGCCCAATCGGCATTGACCCCAATGCAACTTCCCACACTGGGAACATCGTGGTACAGGTGGCCTTGACTGGCCTAAATCATCTCTGAACTGAGGTCCTGAATAACTGGGACTCGGCCCTGAACGAGCAGATCTATCGAGGCTCTGGCCTGGAAACCGAGGAGATGCACTGGTCATAGAATGGCATGAATGTCTAGGGAATTGCTGCCTGTGTCCGCCTCTAAACTCGCTTATCGGACCCGAAGATCTAGCTCTCTTGCTATGTCCCCGATCTTGCTCACGCTCACTCCTCCGCTGTTGTAGGCTTTCTTCTAAGTTCTGAGCATGTGCCTGAATGCATGCAATATCCATACCGTCCTGAAGGGACGCAGTCAAGCATTTATCCATCAAGTGTGGCCCTAGGCCCTTTACGAATTGGTGTACCCTGTTGCCCATATCTGCCACCATGGCCGAAGCATACCTAGCCAAGGAGTTAAAGCAGAGGCTATACTCTAGGGCATTCATACTACCTTGCCTCAAATTTAATAATTTATCAGCCCTTGCTCGCCGAACTTCTGGAGGCATATAGTGACGGAGAAAAGCATCAACAAACTCTTGCCATACCGGGGGAGGTGCATTGGCTCCCCGCGAAGCCATCCATACTGTATACCACTGGATCGAGACATCTCTCAATCTATAGGACGCTAGCTCTACCGACTCGGTGTCTGAAGCATGTATCAACCGGAGCGTCCTTAGCATACCATCAATAAAGTCCTGGGGATCCTCCTCCGGCTTTGACCCAAAGAATTCTGGGGGGTTCAAAGTAATGAAATCACGGGCCCTTGCACTAACAGCCCTATCACTATACCCTGAACCTTGCCTCTGAGCCTGGGCCACAACCAACTGGGTCAACAAATTAATGGCCTCTTTCACATCTTGGCCCGAAGCATCTGGTGGAGGAGCTGGAGGTGCTGGAGCTGGGGCTGAGGCTCCCTCACGCTCCTCAGTAATAGGCACTGTCTGGGAGGACTGAGATTGAGCCGCACTCTGGGACTCACCTTCCTCTACTACCGGTGGCGGTGCTTTCTTAGCCCGCTTCTCTGCCACCGTCTTGCCCTTTTGGGCTGCCATAGCCTTTCCCTTTTTAGGCATCTCTGAAATACACAACACACGATTTAGGAGCAAGAATTTCCTACATCATAGCTCTATCGCACGATTCTTATGAAGAAAGAAGGTCATATATTCCTAAAATGTCCGCAGCTTCTTGTTTATAAGTGTGGCGCGCAACACACCCATAACCAAGACTCTACTAGACACGGCTCGTAGACATACCCTAGGACTGAACTGCTCTAATACCACTTTTGTCACGACCCGACTCGGGGCCGCGACGAGCACCCGGTGCTAACCCACCCGAGCACCCTCTTACCTTACTCTTATACTTACATCTAGGTGATCCACATAATTATACATACATTTCCATTCATTCGTCAACTAGTCCCAATTGGACAACGGTACATTTATATCACCATAGGCATCCATGCCACATCAATATACGTGGCCAACGTGGCCGACAAAATGATATACAAAACATAGGCCGACAAGGCCGGACCTGTCTAACCATGTACACATGACTACAAGCCTCTAGGAAGAGTATAACACATCACATGAGCGGGACAGGACCCCGCTATGCCCATAATTATATACACAAAAGAATAAGTACCCAAAAGCTATGGCTCCGAAGGAAATGGAGCTCCGCTATGTAATCTCCGAATAGGCAGCTATGGATCAAGTCTGTCTCCCTGTGCACCTGCGGGCATGACGTAGCGTCCACAAACAAAAGGACGTCAGTACGAAGAATGTACTGAGTATGTAAAGCATGATCAACATTAATATAGAAGCATCATAGACAATATATGAAGTGGCATAGGAGGGAAGACAATAATATCATCATCATGGCACTTACCTGCCTTTCATAAGAACTTTCCATTTCTCATGCGTATTTCACAATAGTGCTCGTATTAGTATACATGCCCCTATTCGCATTCATATACATAGTCTTTTCACATTCATATTCATATTATATACATAGCCATACACTTATATACATACATAGCGTACCCGACCATAAGGCTCGGTGTTTCGTACGTACTTGGCCAACCAAGGCTCAATGTTATTTCTACCTGGCCCTACCAAGGCTTCAGGGTTATCCGTACCATCTGCAGACGTGTACGCGCGTTACGTAATCATATACATACATACATATATACATCCATATACATATATTCTACCCGACATTATAAGCTCGGGGTGTCATTATAGCCCTTCATAGGCACATGTGAATATAATAGCCCGTAGGCACCTTTAGCATTATTATTATTATCATCGTCATCACTATCATCATCGTTTTCGCTACATCTCTATCTTATGCTTACTCGTCAATGGGGTGCGTAGTACATTCGTAGCACGTATCAAGGGTCGTGAGCTTATGAGCTCGGAGTGTCAATCACTTGAATACAACATACTCGTATAGAGGATTTAAGAGTTTAGCCAAAGAACCATGCCTTATGAAAGAAGGGTTAGCCTTACATACCTTTTCGTCGGACTATTCTACACTTGTACGCTTCTTTCCAATGCTAGCGTCTATACCTTCATTAATATCATAACAATGGCCATTAGTCATTCACGTTATCCACATTATTTAGATTCCTTAATTTGCCTCTAATTCACCCATATTCATGGTCATAACATCCAACTTCGTCCATTCGTCTAAAGTGTCTAGTTCATGATCTTAGTACCATTTATAATGCATTCATATCACAACACAACAACATTCATGATTCAATTCCAACTATTTCACAAAATGTCACTATTCATCATTCATGACCTACTTGACCATATTTTCTACAATCCATGTATTCCAACTCTTCAATACCTTAAACATCATGTAAAAATCATGAATCTTACCTTAGAAGTTGTAGGAACAAGCTTCGGTTAATAATACTCCACTTTGAGCAAAACCCTAGTTTTCCTCCATTTGCATTTCTTGACTTGAATGGTATTTAATGGCTTGCTTACACTTGATTCACTTGTTTATGTTGTTGGTGACTTATAATCTTTAAAAACTTATGAAATAAATGTAGAGAGATGATTCTAGAGAGAAGTGGTGTAATGTAGAAATGAAATAAAACAAGTCTTGATCCTCATATTTAATGAATTGAAAAATCTGTGCTGGGTGAACAGTGGTCGTCCATGGAGGTTTACGGTCCGTATTTCAGTTTACGGACCGTCCCTCGTGGTCGTCTTTAAGCTTAAGCAGAACCAGAAACTTAAGGCTGCATGCATGGTGATTTACGACCATGGTTTACGGGCCGTAAATCACTTTACGGTCCATCCACCAGGTCGTATTTAACCATTTCCTCGGCTGGCAGAAAGTTGAAGCCTTGCATGGCAGTTTACGACTGCCAGTTTACGGACCGTATAGCAATTTACGGTCCGTATTTTGCAATTTACGACCACTGGGCAGTTGAAATTCTGCAACTTCCCATATTTCTTAGACTTCTCATTTTAATCACCCCCGTCCATACACATGCATTGCTCACCTTGTATCTCATCTTAACTTAGCCAACTTCCTCGTCTCACATCGGATACTTTCGAAATCTCGCCTAAGGTCATCAAACGTCGTTTCTTGCTCATGGACATCATGCACTCATATTCATCACTAGTTTATTCTCTTGCGTACCAACGAAAATTTTTCCGAGGTGTAACATTTTTAAACACTTATAGCCCCTTAGATCAAGAATTTAACAAGATTACACTAAACTAGTTCATGAAAAGTGATTGTTCTTGCTCCTACTTGATGTTGTGGTGAGTTTGGTCTTGAAGAAAGTTGGTGTGGCTAAATTTTTTCAAGAATATGGTATTTTCTTCATCTTGACTTTGATATTGAGTTGTTTTTGTAGGATTTTAATGGTTTAAAGTGAAGGAAAACATAGTATAAAGGTCGTAGTTTGATATGTTGATGTTGTTGGCTTATGGGCGGATTTTCGAAGGAAGTCTTGGATGGATTTATATATGTTTGTCATGTAGTATCTTGATTATGTTATTGTGATGTTGTTATTGATGTTTGGGAGCTGTTTTGGAATTGGTGGGAGTATATTAAATAGGCAAAATGTTGTCCGAATTCCGTTAACTTATTAACTAGCTAAGTTTGAGTGTGAAAGTGTTCCTATGGCTTGATTGTTGTATGAATCATCTTGGATGTAGATTTGCATGCTCGGAAGGTAGACTTTTAGCGGCTAAGTAAGCATCAAGGTATGTTAAGGTTGTCCCTTTCTTTCTTAAGGCATGATCCTATTGTTATGAACTTTCACAAATGATGTCCATAATGTCCTTATTCCTAGAAATACTAGATGCCTATGGTTCTTGAGGTTCTTATGATATCATTGATTTTGATCTCATCTTATGATTATTGTTCTTTTAAGGTAAGATAGGTACTTAATGTTAGAAGGAAGGCTTATGATGTATCCAGAAATTGACTAAGCATTAGTTAATCAGGAAGGAGTCTTAATGGCCAGGAAATGTGTTTATAAGTCTTATGAAATCATGTAAGTATTAACGGATAAGTAATGATCATGAGGAGTGCATAGAAATCACCCATATAGGTCTGGTTAAGATGTTGATTACATTTATCACCGGTCTACAGCCAGTTAGGCAGATATGTATTTACCACCATACTACAGCTGGTTGGGCAGATATGTATTTACCACCATGCTACGACTGGTTGGGCAGTTATTACCACCGAGCTATAGTCGGTTAGGTAGAAATGTATTTACCACCATGCTACGGCTGGTTGGGCAGTTATTACCACCGAGCTACGGCTAGTCGGGAAAATTGTATTTACCACCATGCTACGGCTGGTTAGGCAGTTACCACTGATCAGTCAGGCAGATGCGCTCTATCATCGGCCGATAATCGAATGAGCAGTTACCACCGTGATACAGCCGGTCCGGCAGTTGCTACTGATCAGTTAGGCAGATAGCACACGGATGATAAGTAGGTCGGAGCCACAATATTATAGATATATATAGTTAAGAACATGAGAGTATAGAGAGACATACATACTAGATTCTCATTGGTAAGTCACTCCAGGTTGATTCTTATCCTCATTCTATGCAGTATACGTTTATTACGTTTTCTTTCCGCCTTGATACTCAATACATTATTTGTACTAACATCCTTTTGTTTATGGACATTGCGTTCATGCCCGCAGGTATAGACAGACGAAATAAGGATCCTCCACAGTAGGCTGCCTCCAGGTACCAGTTCTGATTGGTGATCTCCACTTTTTCCTGGAGCATTTCCAAGTCAGGGATTGTATATGTATTTTTGAGTTATGGGTACGTCGGAGGCCCTGTCCTGACTTATACGCTTTGGTTATGTTCTTAGAGGCTTTGCAGACAGCTTCCTGTATACAGCTTAGTCATGTCTTGTCAGTTGTTATGTTAGCCTCGTGGGCCCATTGTATATATACATATGCATGATATTATGTTCATGGTTGGCCTCCTTGGCCTTATTTTTTCATTCGAGACATAGATGATACAAGACATAGTTTTGTTCACTCGCCCCTAGTAAGGTACCGGGTGCCAATCACGCCTCACCTAGGCTGGGACGTGATAGAAGCAATAATTATAGGTATAAAAATTAGTCAAATTCAACTTCAAGTTGGGAAAAATTGGAGTGGGTTAAATAGTATGGGGAGATTGTTTAGATATGAATTAGAGTAGTTCCTAGGTTACAGAGTTTGTTACTTGAATTTACAAAGGCTCACAGTTGTAGTGGAGTTTGGGAAAAATCCTATAGAGGTGAATGTAACGACCCGTTTGGTCATTATAGCACTTTTGACCTATTTAATCTCGTTGACCTTTCCTCTAGTCCTATTAGTACGATTTTGACCCGCGAGGATGGGTGATACAATTCCCGAGGTGATCGAGCGAGGTTTATGATGACTTTTGCGAAATAGAGCCTTAAAGTGAAAAATATTTGACCAATAGTTGACTTTCGGGTAAACATACCTTTTTCGAAAATCTATCAATTTTGGGAGGTCTGGATGGTCGATTGTGACTTTGTGAAATGTTTGTTCGGTTCCCAAGGCACTTGGGAACATTTTGAGTTATTAGTTGGAAAGTTAGTATTTGGCCATTGGGTGTTCACTCGGCCAAATAGACCTCCGTTGGAAATTATGAGACCGCGAATGAGTCCATAGCGTGTTTTTATGTGCTAATGCATGTCTGGTTTGTATTTGTAAGGTCTCGGGTGATTGTCGGATTTCGGGATTGAGTTAATGAAAAATTAGGGAAATTCTGGTGTCTAGCGACACCAGATGCGCGGACTCGCCACACAGCGAGGGCCTGGTCTGCTATGACGAGGGGAAGGGAATTGTGGGGAGTTGCCACGGCAGTTGGTAATCTGCTGTGGCTGACTCATGATGGCGCTTAATCCAGCTTGCAATACACCATGGTGGCTTCCATTCTTCTTTTGACACCTTTTGTACTAGCTGAGAGTCTGTTTGAGTTATAATTTGATCCAATTGTTGTTGATGACACCATTTAATCGCTTCCAAAATTTCCAATGCCTTTGCTTCTGTATTTGTTGCAAAACTAGTAACTTCTACTTGTGCATAAACCGAATCTCCTTCTAAGTTTCTTATGCCAAGTCCATATGCCCCTCGACCTAGATAGCCTCTTGATGCACCATCAGTGTTGCGTAAGAGCCAACCTTGTGGTGGAGGATTCCATATCACCTTAGTAACTTTCAACCTTGGCTTGTATACTTCCATTAACTGGATTAACTCACTACATCTATTAGCAATATGTGGTAATGAAGGATTTCTATAATGTACCAGTCTCTGAATAGTCAAAGCACATGATATATGCATCTACCAACTGATCTCCCTTGTCCATGCTTGATAGCATTCCTCCTTTTCCACAATTCCCATACAATTACCACAGGTATAGCTTGGAAGTTTGGTTTTAGTCTTTCATTGATAGAAACTGTCCACCACTTAACTATAATTTGCTATAATTGCATTCCTTCAAAATTCAAACCTGTAAAGGAACGAAAATAAGACCAAGTCTTGTAAGCAGCATAAAATTTAGCAAAGATATGTTGTACTGTCTCCTCCTTAGGACTTGAACAGTACTAGCATCTAGTTGCTAGATTAAAAGTCTTCCTTTTCAGCACATCATCTACTGGAATTTTAAATTTCCAGCATCTCCATAGGGAAAAAGAGATTTTGAATGGCAACCCTTTAATCTAAATATACTTGCAAATCTCCTGCTTCTGTCCCCTTAGTCTTAAATATTCCTAAGCTGATTTCACTTTGAATTCTACTCTTGTATCAAGTAACCACCAAGGAGTGTCCGTCTTCTTTTCTGCACTAGGACGAGTTATAGTACTTGTGACATGCTATACAATATCTTCAGGTAAAGCTTCTGTAAGTTTGTATACATCCCATCTGCCATCTACCACCATATCATTCACATTTTTAATCTTCTCATCGTAAGAATCAGTCTTTGTAGCATAATAATGAGCTCCTAAACTAGTCCAATTATCAAACCAAAACTGAGCATCTCCTATCTTAACTTGCCACCAAATATGTTGTTCTTTAATGTCTCTTGCCTGTAACATCTTCTTACAAACATGAGTTCCATATGCTTCCTGTAGCGGTTCTATTTTTTCCGATTCGTATTTGCACTTGCCTCATTTAAAAAAAAAAGTGTCCCGGGGAAGTACGGTTGTCAATCGTACCGGGAAAAAGAAAAAAATATACTTCTACGTGGATGGTACTCTAAATGGACATTATTTTTAGAGTCCCCACCTAACTTATAGGTAAGTTAGGAAAACCAGTTCGAAAGAGTTCATTTAAAACGGTTAAGTTTTAAAAGAAACCAATCTGTACCAAAGTTTGGGTAAGGATTCTGGTGATCCCCCGGGGAAGGTGTTAGGCACCCTGGTATTAAGGATCCGTAAAATACGGTTGACCCACGGGTTCTAATAGTATGCCTTGTGAATATAAATTATTTTTGATAAAAATTGCTTTTGTTTTATATTCCCGCAATAAAAGGTTAGTCATTCATGCAAAAATAAAACACTTTCATGAAATAAAAGTGGTAAAGTTTTGCCCAAAATTGGGCATTTTGGGTTTCGGACTACAACACCTAGGTTAAAATCCGAAGGCGTTAACCTAAGTAGAACACTACGTAAGCCCACCCGAGTTTTTTTTAAAAAAGAATTAGTCTAAGTTTTAAGAAAATCATTTATTGGCATACTATTATTAACCATATTTTAACCGCATTTTAATTTTTTTAGATTTTTAGTCATTTTAGTCAAAATTAATCTCTCAACGGTCCAAGTCCAAATTTTGTCCGAAAAATAGTCCAAACAGTCTGCGGGTCCAAATTGTTTTTGTCTTTAATTTCATAAAATTTGATTAAGTCCATCAATTTTGTCCAAAATAATAGTTTTAATTTATTAATGAAATATCCATTTTTACATAAGTGATAATTAGTCCAAAAATCATTTTTGTACAGGAGACCATTTATAAAATCAGTTTCTCATGCTTAAAAAATGGTTTTTTTGCAACTCTAATTGTGATAATTTTAAAGGGTTCCAATAAATCATACTCAAATTTAATCAAAAGTAGGACAATACCAATTCTTAAATTTTCAGTTTTTAAAACTTATAGTCACAGATTTTCCAAGCTTGCTTAAGTAGTACTAGGCTACAAATAAAGTCTATAATGTAGGTTCAGTTTTAAACTTATCTTCCAGGAATTCAAGGGTACTAATAGGTCAAAATGATGCAATCAGAGTCTCCAGGCACAGGTTAAGGTGAGTTAAACCAAACTAAGAGTGTTCAGTTTTGTAAGGTTTTCACAGATTTTGAAATGAAGCTTCAAGTCTCAAATTGTTTTCAATATCTCATCAAACTAGCGAAAGCAATTGACAATTACACACAGTCTTGGAAGTTAGTTTTAGGTAAAAAGCATTCACACAGATTTCAAGTAGTTTCAAGTATATATCTAGTAAAAGAAGACAGTAATTCCAAATGGGAAACTATATCTAAATAATCATGGAGGAGTTATATTCAAAACACAGCAATTTCCATCAAGGAGAAAGGGATAGAATTATACAGTTTCCTATTAGTTTTCCTAATCAGTCAAATATATCAGTCCAAACATGATCCAAAGAGGGTGCTAGGCAGTATTATAGAGGTTTTAAGGTGGGATCACACACAAAATAGAACTGAGAAGCTGCCAAGTTAGACAATCAAACAAATGCGGTTTGATTTTTTCTAAAATATTCACAGCTTTCCTTTTCAAACTCTTACAATCTATTTTCCAGAAGAAAAAAAAAAGGTTCCTAGTCTTATATGTAGCACCTTTTCAATCATTTTTAGACAAGTTTCCAGACTCCAAATGTCACAAAAACAGTCAACAAGCAAGAGGTAAGATAAATAAATACACAAATGGTCCAAACAGTTCACACACATAGCCTCTTCTTCTTTTCAAATCAGTTTTAAGTCTTCAAATCCAAATGTAATACATTCTTGAGCAAACAGAAATGCCTCATGGTTTTATGTAAAGAGAATCCAAGTAAATAGGAAAGGCTGAACCTTCACAGAATTCCACTTTCTATCCTACAATCCCCTCAACGCTACATGTTATGCCAAAAATCTCTTCTTGTCAAGAACCAGTTTTACAAACTAGTCAAGAACCAGTTTTACAAACTAACATTTAATACTCTTAAAAGGATTTCATCTAGGTATAGGGTCAAAATCAAGCAATCAAGTGAGCCCAAGAACACACAGTCTCACATAAGAGGTTTGAAATTCTACTTTTTACAGTTTTGATAGCCTATTAGTCTAGTAGACTTAATGATCAATGATAGACAAAAAACAAATCATAGTTTTAACTTCAAATGACTAATGCTAGGTTCAGGTTGTACTTCAACATTTAACAAGAACCATAAAGAAACAGTTTTAACATGGGAGTTAGTTTTCTTAATCTTAACTCTTCAAATTTTGAAGAAAAGTGAACAAATACAAGCTATAACACAGTCTTCAATCATAATTCACTACTCTCAAGGCAAACAAGTTCATTTTTCCTTAAAATTTTAGTCTTAAGAGCCTTATTTATCAAACAACAAGCTCAATCTCTTTCAAAATTGCCAAATGAATTCAAGACAGTGTCAAGTTACAAGCATGGGTAAGTTACAATACACAGAGGTGTGTTCCAAACCAAATGGATCACAAATGATCCCAACTGTACCTTAATAAGTTAACATGAACCACAGTCTAGTCTAGGGACAGTTTTAAGGCATGATTTTCATTAAGGTCACACAACTAGGATAATTTCTACCAGGAAATGCACTAGTTCACAGAAATCTAATAAGGAAATCATAAAGGCTACATCGTAACTAGCCTAGGGTCATGAAGGTATACTGAGATGGACACAGTCAGGACTACATAAGACAAGATAGACAATGCACACTTCGAGACTATTTTTGAAACCAAGAAAGGAAAACTGAAATTCAGTAGGAGTAGCACACAGTTTAAATCTTTCCTTTTCTACTTAAAGGCATCTGTGTATTCCATTTCCCAGAAAAACTTGAGTATTTCAAAATCTATAATCAACTAGATGACTTTAGAAGAAGTTAAGCTATAGAACAAACTTTTTTTCCATAGATTGTGGCACACAAAAGGAAAGAAAAACAACTTATGTAGCTATCAAGAACTACATTCAACCTAGACATTGGTTTGAACCTCAACTTCTATCTTTTGAAAACAACAACTCAAATTACCACTTTTTATAACTTAAATAACTTCAAACAAGACAAATATTTGAAATAAGAGCATTTCTAACCTAATCTGTTACTTAATCTTTCAAAATATTTCAAATATGAACACATATAGAACTGCATGGACTTATAAAGTCACATTTTAGCAAAAAGGTTCCATAATCTTCACACAAGACTAATTTACACCTTGTCAAACTACTTTAACAAAGTTAAATAACAACATGGCATGTAACTTTCATTTTTAAACTCTATGCACTCTCAACCTCGAAATTACGCTATCTATTTTTGGCTGTATATGGACGGCGACTACAGCGCCTTCAGCATGAAGTCGTATCGCCCAAATCATCATTGTGAGGAATGAAGCTTACCTCAGCGGCAAGACTGACACACTCCTTTTTTGACTCCGGGGAATAATACCCACCCATCGATAGGGGTCACATCTCCCAAAAGGACTAGACTCTTGCATTGTGAATATGACACTACAATGCCGATATCAACTCTTTGTCTTCAAATCACGGATTGTCAGCATGAAAAATGTAACCACCCTTCGGGCCAGAATTAATCCATCTTTGCTGACATTTCATGTCGACGATCTTAAATTTGATGTCAGAATTAAGTCATCTAATTCAGGTGAGAACTGTGCTTACCAACTTTAAGACGTCTAATATGTCAATGTATCAAGGCAAGCCATGCGACATCTAGGCCGGGGTCTCAATACCTTGATACAATACTATTTAGTGGAGACCAGACTTCGGTAAATCGTGATTATATCTTTTAGTAGTCTTAAAATTTTCTTTTATAAAAATCTTTGTGCTCTGTAAAATGAACAAACTTGTTAGCGTAAAACAATTTTACTTAGGGAGAATTTCGTTACCCTTTTTGTATTCTCTTCTTTGCCGTTTTTCTTGAAATTTCTTCTTCATTTTGTTTGTCATTGTTGTTGTTGTTGTTGTCCCCGTTTCAAACATCGTTAGTAAACAAGTTGGTGTAAAATATCCATCCATGTTTGTTCCTACATCCACAAAAACATTTGTCAATTCCCTATGTGGTCGACCGCTCTTCCTGCATATGGACTTCTTCCGTTCACACTTTGACAGGAAAGAATGCTCAATTTTTTGGAAAATCTATTATTTTTTGCAAAGAGGGGATTTTTGGGCGATGATTTTGAAAACATATATATTTGTAAGCGATACATCTGCAGTAATGGTAATTTTGAAAATGGTATATTTTATACATAACCTTTTAATGTCATGACATTGGTTACTTCGAAACAAGATCTTCTATCCTTTCTTCTTCGTCTTGATCTTGGCTCTTACTTAAAAGTTTCAAGTCCCTTCTGAAAATTTTGCCCCAGTTTATACATGTCTTTGTACTAACTCAAATTTTACTATGTCAAAGGAATTTTTAAGACCCTCTCAAAAATTCTGCCTAGTGTAAGAGTGTACTTGTTGATTTTGGATTTTACGGCGTCGAAGGAATTTTTGAGATCCTTCTAAAAATTTTTGCCCCAGTATAGAAGTTTTAATCAGCTCGTTCCTTTGAACTGGTATATCAAAAGTATTTTGAGGTCCTCTCAAAAATTCTGCCCCTATTTACATATGGGGTTGTCTTTGTCTTTCTTTTGCCAAAACATCTCTGAGGTTTCTTAGGGTTTATTGGGAATTTTGTTTGGAATGTCCGAGCTCAGAAGAGTGCCTACGTATCCCATTTCGGGAATCAGGTCGAAACGTAGTTCGGGGTAAGTATATCAGAATTTGTTGGTGAGACCAAACTCAAAGAGCGCCTACGAATCTCTAATGGGAATCAGGTCATGACGTAGTGCGAAATACATGATTTTGGATTTTTGGGTTAAGGCGACTGAGCTTGGAAAAGCGCCTACGTATCTCCTTACATGTATAGGGAATCAGGCCCTCGCGTAGTTCATACATAATTTTGGATTTGTTTTTTTTCTAAAATGCCAAATTACAAGTAAAGGAAATGCAATTAAAACCAACATAAAACTACAAAAGCTACGAATCTCTGCAGCTATCTCCTTTCTCAAACATAGTATCTCTTGATGACGTTAGAATTTATTGCTCTTGGCCATCCATTTTAGCGAGGACAACTGCTTCTCCTGATAACACCTTTCACCAAGTATAAAGCCCTTGCCAGTTTGGCGCGAACTTCGCTTTGCATTCTTCTTGATTTGGGAATATCCGCTTGAGCACCAATTGCCCTACTTGGAAAGGTCTAGTCTTCACATGTTTGTTAAAGCTCGCGCCATCCTTTGTTGGTACAACTGACCAAAAATCAATCATCCTCTTTTAATCTATCAGAGCTAGTTCCCCATGCCTTTTACGGATCCATTCCACATCTTTCAATTCTACCTCTTGTATGATTCGAAGAGAAGGAATTTCTACTTCGGCCGGTATCACTGCCTCAGTGCCATAGACCAACAAATATGGAGTGGCTCCGGTTGAAGTTTTGGTGGTTGTACGATATCCAGTAATGCATATGGAAATTGTTCATGCCAGTCTTTGTAGTTATCAATCATCTTTCTGAGTATCTTCTTGATGTTTATGTTGGCGGCTTCCACAGCTCCATTTATTTGTGGCCGGTATGCGGTCGAATTCCGGTGAGTGATTCGGAATTGTGCACACATTTCTTTCATCAAGTGGCTGTCCAAATTAGCCCTATTGTGTGTTATGATCAATTCTGGGATACCGAATCATCATATGATGTTGTTGCGCACAAAATCTGCTATTATTTTCTTTTTTACTGAGGCATAAGATGCCGCTTTCGCCCATTTGGTGAAGTAGTCTATGGTGACCAAAATAACACGGTACTTGTTTGACGTAGCTGGCTCAGTCGGTCCTATGACATCCATGCCCCAAGCAGCGAATGGCCAAGGCAACGTCATAGCATTCAGTTCTATTCGAGGGACCTTTATTAAGTCTCCATGCATTTGACACTTGTGGCATTTCTGGATGAATTTGCTACAATCGTTCTCTATGATCATCCAGTAATAACCTGTCCTTAAAATTTTCTTTGCCAGCACGAACCCATTCATGTGAGCCCCACAAATTCCAGCATGTACTTCTTCAATCAACCTTGGGGCTTTGACAGAGTCAACAAATCTGAACAAACCTAAATCTGGGGTCCTTTTATATAGAACATTCTTATTGAGGAAGAAACCATTTGCCAACTTGTTAATAGTCTTCTTCTAATTGATAGTGATTCCTTCAGGATATTCTCCTTTCTCCAAGTACATTTTAATATCGACATACCAAGGTTTTCCATCAATCTCTACTTCTACAAAAGCACAGTGAGCTGGCGGATCTCTGATTTCGACTCTGGCAGGATCAATGTATTTAGTGTTAGGATGCTGAATCATGGATGCTATTGTCGCCAATGCATCAGCAAAATCATTCTAGGTTCTTGTTATATGTTTGAACTTGACTTCTTGGAACCGATCCGCTAGTCTTTGCACAAGTCCAGCATATGGCCCATTCTCCTCGAACTTGATGAATTAACAAATCCGAGTCGCCAATCACCTGAAGATTCCGCCCATCCATGTCAAGGGATAAACGAAGAATCATGATGCAAGCTTCGTATTCAGCCATGTTGTTGGTGCAACTGAAGTTCAACTTGGCGGCCACTGGATAATATTGACTTGAGTCCGAAACCAAAACGGCTCCGATCCATGATCCTTTAGAGTTGACCGCTCCATCAAAGTATACTTTCTAGCCTAATTAATCTTCATCATCTTCATCCTCAATTGTCATCAATTCTTCATTCGGGAAGTAAGTCCATAAATATACAGTGTTGTCATCCACCAGGCTTCGTGCCAGTAAATGTGCTAATGCTTGCCCCTTAACCGCTTTCTAAGCGATGTATTTGTTACACCTTGGAAATTTCATGTCGTCTTGTAGTGAATGAACCATCACGATCTTAAGGATAGCGGGAAGTTCTTAAGACTATAAGAAGGATATTTAGTAGTCTTAGAATGCATAAATTAAGGTTTTGAAGTCATATGAATTGATGAAATAAGGATTGATAAGGACAAGTGAAGTATAAGTGGGGTTACAGAAAGTTTTCGTAAATTATTACGTTAAGAATTGTTCAGTAAGGCCTTGAGGACGAGTTATAGGGATGTTTAGATCATTAATGAGGTATTAAACAAGTGTTAAGAAGGTTGTATAAGGATTGGAGATCAAACGAAACGACGAGGACAACTTCGGAAAAGCTGTGAGTTACACGGCCACATTACACGGACCGTATAACTTTATACGGACCTTATAAGGGTCCGTATAACCCAACAGAAAGAATGTTTTCCCTGGTGGTGAACCACGGACCCTTATACGGACCGTACATGGTTATACGGACCATATAAGTGGTCCGTATAGTACCCGACGAGCTGGACAAGTTGTAAGTATAAATACATGTTCCCACTCTTATTTTCTCATTCTTTCCACTTCTCCACTTCTCTCCAAACTTCTAGACTATTCCATAAACTTCTTCAACATAAAAGCAAGGGAAACCAAAGATCGAACACTGATATTCAAGGGAAATCAAGCATATGCAAGCTTGCTAAGGTTGTGGAAGTTAGAAATTCCTTTGAACTTGAAGTAAGGGTTTTCTCTAAGTGAAGTAACACCAACCAAAACCCGTTCCTACACATTCAAAGGTGAGTTTTATGATTATTTCATGCTATTAAGAGTATTGGATAGTTGAGAAACTTGAATTATAGAAGAAGATAGAAAGTGGGGGTTCAAATGTGGAAATAGTAGTATTCATGAGTGACAATTTGGATTGAATCATAGTTCTTGGCATGCTATGATTATAGTTTTGTTGTAAATGATATTGTGAGTGTTTAAGAAGCACTGTGTGTAAACGGATACGACGTAGAATGTTGGCCATGGCTATGGATGACTTTGAAGTGGAATTATGAGAATTGGAAAATGTATAGTTTGATGAAAGCTATTGATAATGATATTTTAGCGTTGTTATTGATGTTTGGGAGTTGTTTGCTATATGGAGGAAGTGGTATAAACAAGGAAAATGCTGCCCAATTTTTATTAGCTCTTAATTGATTTAGCTTAAGCTTGCGCATATTTCCAATTATTTAATTTTAGTATAAATCCTCTTGAATGTAGAATCGCGAGCCGAAAAGAAGTCATCTAGTTGATAGAGTAAGGAGATATAAATGTATGTGAGGCTAGCCCTTTCTTTGTAAGGCATGAATCCTATGACAAAATTCTCTCTATCTTTCTATGTCTTTTCAAATTCCATAATAAAATCGGAGGATACCGACCCTACGTCACTCCGATAGAGTTACAACTTCCACTTATGCCACTATGCATGTTTCATGTTGAGTATATTAGGATGATTGAACCATGCCTATATGGCTGGGCAGCACCGCTAAGGCGGGCGGCTTGTACACTGTATCTACGTGGCACGGGCAGCACCACTAGTAGGCGGCTTGAGATGATCGTCCCGGACGCGGGATACTGATGATATATGATTCAGATAGTATATATATATATATATATATATATATATATATATATATATATATATATATATATATATATATATATATATATATATATATATATACGTGTATGTATACATGACATGATGTTGATTATGATGTAAGTGAGCATGCATGGTCCGCCTCCAGAGGCAAGCAGGCACAGTTGTTACTTTTCTTATGTTTTTGTATTTCCTCACCATGTTATCATATATGCCTTACATACTCAGTACATTGTTTGTACTGACGTCCTTTCTTTTTGGACGCTGTGTTCATGCCCACAGGTTGACAGGGGGACGACCCAGATCCTTAGGAGCATATTCAGCTGAAACGCAGGAGCACCCCTTTATTCCGGAGGTGCGGTTTTGATGTATTCTTTTGTGTATATATTCGGGCATGACGGGGGCCTGTCCTGTCCTTATGTTTAGCACTGCAGTTAGAGGCTCATAGATACATACGTGTGGGTTATAGCTAGTAGGTGACATCTTAGTGTATATCATTTTGATAGCCATGAGGGCCTACGTATATATGTATGTATGTATATGTGTGTTTTGGAAGTAATTCATGAGCATTTTATTATAAGTCAAGTCGTGAAGCTTATATATGCCTAAGTTGAGTATTAAAGTCAGTATGATAGGTGGTACTCGGTAGCCAGCTCCGGGTACTAGTCATGGCACTTAACTGGGTCATGACAAAGTGGTATCAGAATAGTTTCGTCTTAGGTTGTTTCTACGAGCCTTGTCCAATAGAGTCTTGTTTATGGGTGTGAGGCGCGCCACATTCTTAAACAAAAAGCTGTCGGGCACTTAGGAACAATGACCGTTTTTCTTTCTTATAGATCGTGCGATAGAGCTGTAATATAAGAGTTTTTTTTTCTAATTGTGCGTTGTGATTCCAGCGATGCCGGTGAAAAGAAAAGCAACAGCCGCCTAGAAGGGCAAGACCATGGTAGGAAGGCAGAATGATTAGGAGACAAATGTAGATGAGGGTGAATCACATAATGAGGCTCCATCACATAATTCTTATACTCTGCCCATTGTAGAGGAACAAGAAGGAGCTTCTCCTCCAGCTCCAGTGCCTCCAGTTCCTCCTCTAGGTGCCTCTGGCCAGCAGATGACCGATGCTATCCAGTTGCTGACCCAGTTAGTTGCCGTACAGGCTCAGCGGCAGAGTGCAGGTCCGAGTGATAGGGTGACTAGTGCAACAACCCGAGATTTTATGAGTTTGAACCCTCTGAAATTTTTCGGGTCAAAGCCGGACGAAGACCTGCAAGGTTTCATTATGAAATGCTGAGGACGTTAAGAATTATTCATGATTCTGATACTGAGTCTGTGGAGTTGGCATCTTATAGGATCCGTGATGTAGCGGTCCTTTGGTTAACAATTGGATTTCTTCAAGAGGGGACAATGCACCTCCCCCGGTTTGGCAGGAGTTCGTGGATGCTTTTATTATCACTATTTGCCACCGGAAGTTTGAAGGTCCCGAGCTAACAGATTTTTGCATTTAAGGCAAGGGAACATGAGCGCCCGAGAGTACAGTCTTCGCTTCAATTCATTGGCCCGGTACACTCCAGCTATGGTAACTGATATGGGGGATCGAGTTGATAGATTTGTGAGTGGCCTAGGGCCACACTTATTCAAGGACTGTCTGACAGCTTCACTCCAAGAAGGGATGGACATATCCTGTATCCAATCTCATGCCCAGAACTTGGAGGAGCAATAGCAGCCGCTCCGGGGTGAGCGCGATGTAGATAGAGGGCAAGGTAAGAGAGTCAGGTTCGCCGGTGCTAGTGGTGAGTATAGAGGGGGCCAAAACAGCAGTATTCCAGGCATTCAGGCTAATCGGTGACTAGTGCAACTCCTCGATTTGCGGGCAGGAGATCTGACCGCCCTATTTATTTAGGACAGGATCAAAGTTCGAGATTCTCAGGTTCCCAGCTTCAGTCAGAGGAGACCACCAATTCCATGGTGCAGTTAGTGCAGGAAATTGCATTCGGGACCGTGTTGTCAGGGCTCAGATGCCTGTTATGCTTGCGGACAGACTGGGCATATGATGCGCGACTGTCCCTCGATGAGTGGCGGATGTGGGACCCAGCCCACAGGATCTGTGGCTGGCTTCTCATCGTCTGTGCGTCCGGTAGGGCAGACTTCCCAGGGTCCCTAGGTTTCAGCAGGCTGTGGTAGAAGCCGAGGAGGAGCATCGAGTTCAAGCGGGCCTCAAAACCATATATATGCATTGGCCGGATGACATGATTTGGAGTCCTCCTCGGATGTTGTTACAGGTATATTATCCATATTCTCTCATGATGTTTATGCATTGATTGATCTGGGATCTACCTTATCATATATTACTCCTTATATGACCGGTCGTATTGGGGTGAGACCCGAACCAATCAAACCTTTTGAGGTGTCTATCCCGGTTGGTGATCCAGTAATAGCTAGGCAAGTGTATAAAAATTGTATGGTAACAGTATGTAATCGTCACACCGTGGCCGACTTGATTGAGCTGGAAATGCTAGATTTTGATGCTATTATGGGTGTGGATTAGTTAGCCTCCTGTTATGCTAATGTAGATTGTAGAACTAAAGTGGTCCGATTCTATTTTCCGGGAGAATCAGTACTTGAATTGAAGGGTAATACAGCCTCTCTAAGGGGCAGGTTTATTTCTTATCTCAAAGCGAGGAAGATGATCGCCAAAGGCTATATTTATCATTTTGTTCGAGTCCAAGATACCGAAGCAAAGCTGCCGACTCTTCAATCTGTCCCGGTAGTAAATGAATTTCCAGACGTGTTTCCAGATGAGGTTCTAGGTCTTCCACCAGAGTGGGAGATTGAATTTACTATTGATGTGCTGCCAGATACTGAGCCGATATGAATCCCTCCTTACAGAATGGCTCCTGCAGAGTTGAAAGAACTAAAAGCCCAACTAAAGGATTTGCTTGAAAATGGATTTATTAGACCTAGTTCCTCGCCATGGGGAGCACCTGTATTATTTGTGAAAAAGAAAGATGGGTCCTTGCAGATGTGTATCGATTATAGGAGCTGAACAAGGTGACTATCAAGAATAAATACCCACTTTTGAGAATCGATGATTTGTTTGATCAACTGCAAGGTGCTAGATGGTTTTCAAGAATTGATTTGAGATCGGGATACTACCAAGTAAGGGTTAAGCAACAAGACATTCCGAAGACAGCTTTTAGAACCAGATATGGCCATTATGAATTTCGGGTCATGTCGTTTGGGCTAACTAACGCCCCGGCAGTATTTATAAACTTGATGAATGATGTGTTCAGGCCTTTCTTGGATTTATTCATAATTGTATTCATCGATGACATCCTGGTATATTCTCGAACAGAGGTTGAGCATGCAGATCATTTGCGCACAGTCCTTGGAATTCTTCGAGCTCGGGAACTATATGCTAAATTCTCGAAATGTGAGTTCTGGCTGAATTCTATGACCTTTCTGGGTCATATTATTTCAGCTGATGGTATTCGGGTCGATACTCAAAAGATTGAGGCCGTGAAAACTTAGCCGAGACCTACAACACCTATAGAAGTCCGTAGCTTTCTGGGATTAGCAGGCTATTATAGAAGATTTGTGGATGGGTTTTCCTTTATTTGAGCCCCATTGACAAAGCTAACATGGAAAGCCGCTAGATTTCAGTGGACAGATGCTTGTGAGCGCAGCTTTCAAGAATTAAAAGATAGGTTGACTTCAGCTCCAGTTCTCACCTTTCCAGAAGGAGTTGATGGCTATGTTGTGTACTGTGATGCCTCCGGTGTTGGATTAGGCTGTGTATTGATGCAGCACAGTAAAGTCATTGCCTATGCCTCCAGGCAGTTGAAGAAACATGAACAGAATTACCCGACTCATGATCTTCAATTAGCTGCGGTCGTCCACAACTTGAAGATATGGAGACATTATTTGTATGGCTTTCATGTTGATATCTATACAGATCACAAGAGCCTTCAATACATTTTCAAGCAGAAAGAGTTGAACTTAAGACAAAGGCGATGGTTAAAGCTGTTGGAAGATTATGACGTTAGTATTTTATATCATCATGGGAAGGAAAATGTAGTGGCCGATGCACTTAGCCGTAAATCAATGGTTCGTGAGCTCCGCCAATTAGCCAGTTTAGGAGTTCGCTTAATGGACTCAGGCAATACAGGAATTACTATCCACAACACAGATGTCTCATCTTTGGACACAAAAATTAAAAAGCACCAATATGAAGATTCCAAATTGAGTTACTATAGAGATACCCTCTCTCAAAAAGAGAAATGACCATTTAAGATTTCTACAGATGGGATCCTTGGATATCAAGGCAGGTTGTGTGTTCCGGATGTTGCAGGACTACGCCATCAGATTCAGATAGAAGCTCATCATTCCCGTTATTCCATTCACCCAGGAGCGACAAAGATGTAGCATGATCTTAAACTAATGTATTGGTGGGATGGAATGAAGAGGGATATAGCGGAGTTTGTAGCCCAATGCCCAAATTGCCCACAAGTAGAGATTGAGCATAAAAAACCAGCAGGTTACTGCAAACTATGGAGATTCCAACATGGAAATGGGAAGTAATTAACATGGACTTCATTTTAGGCTTACCCCATTCTCGGCACAAATATGACTCCATATGGGTAATTGTTGATAGGCTCATAAAATTGGCTCACTTCCTACCCGTCAAGACTACATACTAAGTGGAAGATTATGCAAGATTATATCTTAAAGAGATAGTGCGACTCCATGGAGTCCCTATGTCTATCATTACTAATAGAGGAGCACAATTCACAGCTAAATTCTGGAATTCTTTTCAGGAAGGTTTGGGTACTCAAGTGAAGTTTAGCATGACATTTCATCCACAAATAGATGGACAAGCCGAGCACACTATTCAAACCTTAGAAGATATGTTACGGGCATGTATACTAGATTTCGGAGGTAGCTGGGATGATCACTTGCCACTCATTGAGTTTGCATATAATAATAGTTATCATTCTAGTATTCAAATGGCCCCATACGAAGCTCTATACGGAAGAAAATGTAGGTCACCAATTGGATGGTCGGAGAAACACAATTAATAGGCCCAGAACTGATCCAGCAAGCAGTTGAAAAGATCAAGCTCATTCGAGATCGATTGTCGACAACCCAGAGTCGCCAGAAATCTTACACGGATAACCGTCGACGAGATCTAGAATTTCAAGTCAATGATTGGGTATTTCTAAAGGTATCACTGATGAAAGGTGTGATGAGATTCGGCAAAAAAGGTAAGCTTAGTCCCCGATATATTGATCCCTACAAAATTGTGCGTAAGGGGGGCCAAGTGGCCTATGAATTGGAATTGCCTCCAGAGCTCGAATCTGTTCACCCAGTTTTTCATGTTTCAATGCTCTGCAAATGTGTGGGAGATCCTTCCAAAGTTGTGCCTGTAGATGATGTCCAAATTACGGACAAGCAGGTGCGGAAGCTTAGAAACAAAGAAGTGGCCGCAGTCAAAGTTTTATAGAGGACTGATAACAGAGAAGAAATGACTTGGGAAACCGAGGAAGCTATGAAGTCTAAATATCCGCATTTATTTCCACCCTCAAAGGAGACTCAAGATGAAACACTAGTGTCCCCAGGTATGAAATGTTTTCTTTATCGCTTTTGGGTCGTGTGTGGCCATTGTTTTATTGTTAAGACTATAGCCCTGTGTGGCTATATTATTTTGGGTTGCTGTGACAGGATGGTAGTGTCAAATTACAAGGGAAACTTTTGCAAAAATTTTATAACATCTCGAGAGCTTAACATTCGAGGACGAATGTTTTTATGGGGGAGGGGGGGGGGGGGGGAGGAGAGTGTTACAACTTGGAAATTTCATGTCATCGTGTAGTGAATGAACCAACGCGAGCTTAAGGATGACGGGAAGTTCTTAAGACTATAAGAAGGATATTTAGTAGTCTTAGAATGCATACGTTAAGGTTTTGAAGTCATATGAATTGATGAAATAAGGATTGATAAGGACAAGTGAAGTATAAGTGGGGTTTAGGAAAGGTTTCGTAAATTATTGCGTTAAGAATTGTTTGGTAAGGCCTTAAAGATGAGTTATAGGGATGTTTGGATCATTAATGAGGTATTAAACAAGTGTTAAGAAGGTTGTATAAGGATTGGACATCAAACGAAGCGACAAGGACAACTTCGGAAAAGCTGTGAGTTACACGACCACCTTACACGGACCGTGTAACTATATACAGACCGTATAAGGGTCTGTATAACCCAACAAAACAAAAATTTTCCATGGTGGTGAACCACGGACAGTTATACGGACCGTACATGGTTATACGGACCGTATAAATGGTCCGTATAGTACCCGACTAGCTGGACAGGTTGTAAGTATAAATACATGTTCCCACTCTTATTTTCTCATTCTTCCCACTTCTCCACTTCTCTCCAAACTTCTAGACTAGTCCGTTGACTTCTTCAACATAAAAGCAAGGGAAACCAAAGATCAAACACTGATATTCAAGGGAAATCAAGCATATGGAATCTTGCTAAGGTTATGGAAGTTAGAAATTCCTTTGAACTTGAAGTAAGGGTTTTCTCCAAGAGAAGTAACCCCAACCAAAAACCGTTCCTACACATTCAAAGGTGAGTTTTAACTTTCCCTCAAGACCTTATTAAATCAACATTAGCTCGGTACTTTGCAAACCCCTTTCCAAACACGACTTATACTTTACATTCTTCAACAGACTTTCTTCTCTTGCCTCGAATGTCTTTGAAATCTTAATTAGCATCGTTAAGTACCCCTTCTTACTTGTCAGGACGTCATATACATCTTACCCCATGTTAAAATACTTACCGTGCAGTGACATCAATTTTTCCGAGATGTAACACTCTTCCCCCCTTTAAAAACATTCGTCCTCGAATGTTAAGTTCTCGGGAATTCTACGGAAATTTCATCATAGTTTCCTCTGTAATATGGCGCTATCATCCTGTCACAACAGCCCACAATAACAATGCCTCACAGGGATATAACACAATAGTTATAAATTATTACCACACCCGACCAAAAACATGAAAAGAGAAGCATACATACCTCATAATATTGATGTCTCATCTTGGATCTCTTCTGGGGGTTGAGATAAATACATATTCTTGGACTTCATACCCTCTTTCGCTTCCCAATACATCTCTTCTACTTTTGCGTCCCTTTCTAATATCTTCATCAAGTTTGCATCAGTTCTTCCCTCACTACTTTAGAACCCATTTGAGAGAGCAACCAGAAATTCACATAAAATCTTTTAATAATCTTCCTCAAATCTATTCCCGCACTCCAAGGATTTAATACCCTCTCATTCTCGCAAGCTTTATGCGACCCCCGGTATATATATATATATATTTCAATCCCAAACCATCTTATAGGTCTTTTACTCATCCTTAAAGGCTTAACACACGTGTCCTAACATACCTTGGGAAGTTAGAAAAAAAGCTATATCCGCTCATTTATTTCAAAATAGAGGTTTACTAGAATGGCCCATCTTCCCCAAATCTCTCGAAATGGGTCGATCTTCAGATATTGGTAAAGAATAAAGCATTTTGATGAATATTTCATGGATAACTTATGTGATCCTATGCCATTTCCACGCCTGTTTCAGCTCTAGACTCATCCTCGTCCATGACCAGTACCACGAAATTATCTTATACAAGTTCACTCCTTATTTCCTTCTTTATCCCCACTGCTCGCTTCCGGTTCTGTCCTAAGTCTATCTCACTGCCTTATGTTAAGCTTGGAATTCTCGCATAATCCATAAACTTCCTCTTCTAAATGATTATACACATCCTTTCCTTCTGGATGTAGGTTGCTACCATCCAATATTTACATGCTTTTAAATGGTTCATTTTCATTTCGACCCTGTCTTATTGTTAGTGCCGCATCTTTCCATTAACAACGGCATTACTAAATTCTGAATCAAGCACTCCGCCTTTAAGGCTTTCACTGTACAGAGCCCCCTAAATTGTTATGCGATAGTGGAAATTCGCATTCCTGTAACTTGCTTGCGGTGGCTATTTCACTGGACTTCCCGTCCCAGTCCATCATTCACTTCCCCCCTTTAAGTCCAAATCTTAATCTCATCGCCTGTGTCTTCTCACTATAAAATCATTCGTATGAGCCCCTATTATATGTAAATACCATTTTTATTTTGGTCTACCTCACGCTTGAGCCGAAGCCGCTTATGTGTTGTATCTTCTTGGAATTAACACTGCTCTTCCGTCATATGCTTATCTGTCAACTCTACCTGATTGTTATACGACTGCCATGTTGGATTCTCCGCTTGTCTTAATTCTATGGACCATATCTTGTATTATCTCATTTTTACGCCTCCGGCAGCCACGTTGCCTCGAAAAGTCGAAGACTACTTCTTTGATGGTCTCTTTTTGTTACCATTTTGTTGCCACAACTATCAAACGGTAAGGGAATTTCCTTTAGCCCCATGCTCTTTTCCTCAATTCTACTTAAGACCCCTAGATGGTCTTGTGTATTAACCATTTCATCGATGTAGTTCATACCCGCTATATACTCCCTATACCGCATCATCCACAACCTTGCTCTCTCTTGGCTCACCTTCCTGAATAATCACTCCCTGGGACCTTTACCGTATAACTAACTGGGGGTGCAATTTCATTTGTTACTGTCTGGGAATACACATGAAGTCAGTCCATTGATCGTTCACAATCAACCTTGTTCCTTCTTCCACCTTAACTCTCACCCTTTCCTTAGATGATTTTATCCACGGGACAATTGTTCTTAGCATATTGCAGAGTACCATTGACTACCCCTTCGCTTCTCTTCCTATTTTTTTACCCATCATCTATTATTATTAACTGCAAAGAAAGGCTCGACGTCAATCCCTTCATACTCTTCTCTGATCATCCCACACCGCTATAGGAGCTTTGTCCCCTGCCATCTCAACATTTTAATAATAGGGTAATGCTTCGCCCCCTTTTTTTAAAAAACAATTCTTGGGAAAGATGTCATGAAAGCTTACCCTTCTGCATAAATATCTTACTCCACACTTGGTTCCACATTCCTTGTCATCAGTCAATCCGTTACACTATGCCTACGGTAAGATTTAAAATTTCAATCACTCCGTGACTCTTAGTACCATTCCTACTTAATGTTAGTACATCCACCGGGTTTAATTCCCTTCCACCTTCTGTTTATCGAGTTACTGTTCTAGTGGACTTCCCTCCTATTTGCCTCGCTCCTACCCTTCCTTCTTTGTTGCTAACATTTCTATCATGCACATCACATATACTGAGCATTCATCACTTGTCACCCTTTTGTTTCATCGATCAATCTTATCCTATTTTGGTTTTCCCTCATATCTGTAATAGAAATCCATGTCATATAATCGTTCGAGCAAATTCCTGGATGCATAACTTAAACCATAACATAGAACACAACTGTGGTCATAAGGTCAACCAATTGCTAGGAAAGGAAATTTTGTGAACACATCTCTTCCAATCTCCTATCTCGAGGTATCGCCAAAGTCGTTAATGCTAGCTTATAGTGACTTGAAAGCTTCTCCCAATATATTCCTCAGGTGGAGCCTAGCTTACTAATCTGATTCGGTGCATCACGCAGCGGCTTACACATACACACCAGGTTTATCTCATTACTTAATGTTCCCCAAAACGAAGAGAGCTAGCCAAAATTTTCAACTTACAACTTCTTCTATAGTGCTTATCCCTTTAATTCTCCTTAGTATATATTAAAAAAAATTCTTTCTATTTCAAACACACCATTCTTTCTTCCCATGTTCTTTATTCCATCCTAACCTATTCATCATTCCCTTAATATAATGCATACTCGCTATGTTTATCCTACATTTTAACCACTAGCTCTGTCCTTAATCACTCATTGCTGGCCTTCTCTTCTTTTCGCGACAGTTCTGTCTACAGTTCCCATAATTTCCTTTATATTCCTGGGAAAATTTCAGTAGAGCTTCCCTCGTAAACAGAACAATCCCAAACCTGCACATAGAACAGAAAACACATCCAGTACCTCAATAAGACACATATCGAAACACACATCATGCGTAACTCAGCAGCACAAAACTGTCTACCATAAAAGGATATAAGTAATAAAGCTTGTCTCATAAGTTATACCTGCATATATATATATATATATATATATATATATATATATATATATATATATATATATATTTTATACACATTATGTCAATCAACTCCCTTCGGGGAGGTTTACTTACTCATAAATCAAAATTCTGGCTATTACTGGGTCACTAACAATCGTAGACATCTCAAATTATTTACTTGGCTTAGATTTTCACCTCAACACAATCAACACATCAGGAGTAATATATAACAATGTAGAACTCAAATCAACCGATGTATGCACATCATAAGAGGATACTGACAATATACTTGGGATCATATCCGGGGAAAACTTAAGATCCTGTCGCCCAGCTAATGCATAGGTATGATGCTGGGGTCCACTTGGACTGGGCATTCCTCTATGATCTCTATCACGACCTGCTAATATCCGCGGCCCTTGCCTCGGAGGGCATACCAATGATGAAGAGTCAGCTACTAACCCCATAGGCCGAATCTTATCTCTACCACGCCTCCATGGGCAGTTGCGCCTGAGATGGCCTGGCCGAGCGAAGGTATAACAAACATCCGAGCCCAAGCGGCACGGTCCATAATGTAACTTGCGACATTGAGTACATCGTGGTACCGACGATCTCTCCTGACTGGAACCACTCTGAATCTGAGAACTGGAAACCCTGAGACTCCGAGATGGCCTAGAATAAGTGGATGTATCAAACTTGGGTCCAAGAAACTGTGGAGGAGTACTAATTTTTGGACAAACTGAGCTCCCGGAGAATTGCTGCCTCGGAGCGCCTCCAAACTCATAATTACACCCTGAAGGCCTGACCCTTTTCCACCAACTCATGATACCATGGCCCTCATCCTGCCGCTAAGCCTGCGCGGCTATGAATTGGGTTAGCAAAAGGATGGCCTGTCTCATCTCCTGGCCCGAGGCGTCTTGTGGAGGATCTGGGGGTGCTGGGGCTAAGGTTGAGGCTCCCTCTTGCCCCTATCCAACCACTATCTTGCCCTTCTGGGCTGTTATAGTTTTTCCTTTCATCAACTTTTCTGAAAACATAATGCACGGTTAGTAAAAAAAAAAAAAATTCTTATAATATAGCTCTATCACACGATTTATGAAGAAGAAAGGCGGTCACTGTTCCTAAATACCCCACAACCTCCTGTTTATAAGTGTGGCGAGTTTCACACCCATAAACGAGACTCTACTAGACACGGCTCGTAGACACACCCTAGGACGGAACTGCTCTGATACCACTTTTGTCACAACCCGACTAGGGGGCCATGACGGGTACTCGGAGCTGACTACCGAGTACCGCTCATTATAATAATCATCATACCTCACCTGTAGTACACAATCTCGGGGGCAACACATACATATATGTACACAGTCCGTTATGGCTACAAAAATGTACACTGGTACACTCATAAGGCAATAACTACCCACGCATTCGTATCTACGAGCCTCTACTAGAGTACTGAGACATAGGGAAGGGACAGGACCCCATCCTGCCCAAATATATACACAAAATAATGTATCAAGATGGTACCTCTGGAATAGGGGAGTGCTACTGTAAATCTGCTGGGTAGCTCCTACAAATATGGGCCGCCTCTCTGTCTACTTGTGGGCATGAACACAACGTCCAAAAAGAAAGGACGTCAGTACGAAAAATGTTCTGAGTATGTAAGGCATGTATGGTAAGACAATAATGAAATATAGAAAGCATAAGGAGAAAGATAACTGAACTGCTTGCCTCTTGCGGCGGAATCATGCATGCTCACTTTCACCTTTTAAATCATACCATACATACATACATAAATTGTCTGAATCATATGTCATCATAGCCCGCGTCCGGGTATCCGGTGTTCGAGATAGTCATCTCATGCCGCCCGCTAGTGGTGCTGCAAGTGCCATATAGACACGATGTAATCATCTATAAGCCGCCCGCCTTAGCGGTGCTGCCCGTGCCATATAGACACGGTGTAATGTTATATATACATGAGTCAATGCATGCATGGGAGCTCATATAAAGGCCATCAATATATCGGAGTGACGTAAGGTCGGAAACCTCCGATTATATTATGGAAAAATCATCATCGCTATGCCTCACCTTGGAAGAACTAATATCATGAGGTGAGACAACAACAAGAAGCAACATCAATGAAATCATAACAATAGGATTATCAAACTCATGAAAGCATCATTACCATCATCACTATCGTAGAACATATCTCATCTCTAACTCATAAAAAGCTCTTTACAACATAAACTCATAGTTTCTGGAATGTAAGAAGGTCAAAGAAAATGTTACACCCCGTATCTTCGAAGAAGCACTTATCAAATTTGAAACATAAGTACGTTGAGTTATGGTTAAGTAAAACCACTTTGGAATATAAGGAGCAAGAATTATTAATTATATTTAATGAGGAAGGATGTATATAAGGTATACCAGAAGGTTTTATAAGGAAATGAGTGGAAGAAATGGAGTAGTACGACTTTGGAAAAAGGATGGGTAATGTTTTGTGTGAAAATTTTGGTCCAACTTAGTGGACGAATATCTCTTAGCATATAAAGTGTTTTAAAGTGAAACAAAATCCTAAAACGAATTTCGTCGAGTCTATTTTCCAACGCAATAAACCGTACGTCGATAGGACGTCAGCGTAGAGAATTATGGACGTGACAAGTTTGGCTGACAGAGCAGAAATGACTTGCACCCGACCCGAATTTGACCCTTATAAAAAGGGTAATAACCCCCTTTTTTTCATCAGATTTGCCCAGAAAATTCGAGAAATTTAAAGAGAGAGAGAGAGAGAGAGAGAGAGAGAGAGAGGGAATAAAAAATTGAGCAATTTTCAAGTAGCGGAGTAGTGCTTTAGGTCCGGGCAACGCATGGTTGTGATTCTAGTATTGTTTTGCGGTGGATTTTAGCGTGGATATTGAGGATATTGCTGTCTTAACAAGAAAAAAGGTATGAATCTTTCTCTTTCGGTATTATTTAAGGCTTATTTACGGAGATAAAGTAGCTAAACGGTCGTGTAGTAAGTTTGTTAGTTATGGAAGTTGGAAAACAGCGTGTGGGCTGCTTTACGGTACATATTGGTGTTGGAAATGATGTTATTGATGTTGGTTTTGTTTTTGTTGTTGTTGGTTGCTGAATTGTGATTTCGGGCTAGGCATATAAATGGGGGAGGTGCTGCCCGATTTTCGGCAGAATATAGAATAGTATAATTTGAAACTTGGTATAAGTGTGCGATGAAGAGGCTAACGTTAGTATAAATCCACTTAAATGTAGGCTTGCGAGCTCGAACACATAAGCGTAGCCACTAGGAGGTTGAACAGGTATGTTAAGGCTCGTCCCTTTCTTTCAAAGGCATGATTCCTATGGTATGATTCCACAAGTGTTTTCATAACCTCCTTGATTTCAAAGCTAGAAGTTTATGACTCTTAATGCTTCTTATGATGTTAAGAACGAGAATGTTTTTATGAGGATTACGTTGAGGATGATTTTATGCTTAAAGGTCTCAAAGATGATTTCAACGATGATATGAAAATGTTAAGCTATTTCATAATTTTCTCGATTTATTTCATTGTTGTTGATCTCACCTTATAAATTGTTCCTCCAAGGTGGTATAGAGCGATAGTTTTCATTTGAACTCCTATGCATGCCATGAGTATAATATATGTATATGGCTACTTTGTGACATTATAGAGAGCTCTATTGTTTCATTTTGATTATGCACTGCACTCATTTTCATTCTTCATGTCTATGTAAGGCCTAGTTGACAGGGGGTGACGCTGTGACCTTTGTTGTGTATTACAAGGCCCAGTTGACAGGGGGTGATGCTGTGGCCCTTGTTATGATGTGTATATATATGGCACAGTTGACAGGGGGTGTGCTGTGGCCTTTGTTGTGATGTGTATATATATGGCACAGTTGACAGGGGGTGTGTTGTGGCCTTTGTTGTGATGTGTATATATATGGAACAGTTGACAGGGGGTGACACTGTGGCCTTTGTTATGATGCGTATATATATGGCACAGTTGATAGGGGGTGACGTTGTGGCCTTTGTTGTGATTTTTCTATGGATATATGTGTTTCTTTGATATAGCTATACTGATGCATTTATTTCACCCATTCATTGGCACGCCTCAAATGTTTTCCATGATTTTATGTATATGTTGATTTCATGCCTTACATACTCAGTACACTATTCATACTGACCCTCTTTGTTTGGGGGCTGTGTTTCATGCCCGCAGGTACAAACACTCAGCTTGGTTATCCTCCGGCTTAGGACTTCTGCCCAACTGCTTGGAGAGCTCCGTTGTTCCGGGGCTTGAGCTATTTTTGTACTGACCCTTTTGACACAGACTTTGTTATACTCTTAGAGGTCGGTAGACATATGTGGGTTGTATATATGGTTTGGTCAGCTATACGGATGTAGTTCATTTTGGATATTCCCGCGTATAGTGGCAGCCTTGCCGGCGTGCATATTTTGTTATGTTTGGTTAACTGTGACTCCTCAGGAGACAAGTTAATTTTGATATATGGAATTATGAGTTTACAACACGTTTTTGCAAATTTTCCGCACTGTCCTAGTATCCGTCTGGTTATAGCTAACAGGTTCGTGTACGAGTGTCCAGCTCGGGTACTAGTCATGGCCCATCGGTTTGGGTCGTGACAAAAGTGGTATCAGAGCAGTTCATCCTCGGAGTGTCTACAGACCGTGTCTAGTAGAGTCTTGTTTATCGATGTGTTGTGCACCACATCTATAAACAGGAAGCTACAGTACATTTAGGATGTCATCTTTCTTTCTGATCATAGATCGTGCAGTAGAGCCAATGATAGGAAAGCTCGTTCTTGGTACGATTTTTGGTAAATTGCAGGATTATATTGGAGAAGAGGGCAAGTTCAGTTAATGGGAGCGTAAGTGAGGCTCCGAAGGGGGACATGAGACCCGTATCACCCGTCAACTCAAGATCGAGGATATCAAGAGGTATAAGAAAAAGCATCAGCTATTCTATTGAAACGAACCCATCAGAGAATGTGGCTCTAATAAGAGGCGACTCGACTGAGAAATCATATGACAAAGAACCGTTTAAGGGTTCACGAGACTCCTGTGGACAAAGACGTAATTGAGGAAGTACAAAGTTTGGCACATCTAGATTTTCCTTACGTTTCAGCATTATGTTAGGCCAGACTAGTAGACGGTGGGAAGACAAGGATGAAGAGCACACTTCACTCTATAGCCTACCAGATCAGGCTAAGGACCGATCGGCTACAGGTATACGTGTTCTTATTGGAACCTCCTATGTTCGTATGTAATTACTTCAGGGTAATACTAAATAGTGATGAGCGAAAATCCTAAAGGGGATCTGTGACTTAAGTATTTGGAGATAACTGCGACTAAGATGCTTTCGCCACCATTGGGAATCTTGAAAGCTAGGATGAAAAGTAGTCATACATGCAGATTGAAAGTGATTATTGAGGATTTCAAAGGCCAAAATAGCATTTGCTTAGTCGGACGAGTAAGAGATCCTTTCTAATTCGGAGGGAGATGCATTACGAGAATGTTTTGGAATCTGTTAAAACTTCAACTTGCTTTGAGATATGTGAGGAAGGTCACGCAGTAAGGTGTATGTGATTATACCAGCACTAACGTACCGGATCCCATTAGCACTCCAAGGTTAAGCATGCTAGGGTGAGAGAAATACTAGGATGGGTGACCCCCTGGGAAGTATATTAAGAGTCTTACAAATTCAGACATAAGAGATAGATGAGAAGTAGAGTAGCTTAAGGAGGCCAAAATTCGGGACGTAGTGGCATACCAAGAATGCGTTAAGAGGGAGCAGGAACGAATTAAAGATAGGCATACCACAAAGCAGGTATGAAAAGGAATTAAAATGGATCAAGAGAATACTTCATACGAACGTGAGATATGATATTTCTAGAACAGGGAAGTTTGTGCCGTACCTAAATAGGCAGAGACGTATCCTAAAGAGTAATAAAGAGAGTAGGAAAGCTCTGCAAGCTAACCAGAAAGAGAATGATGAAATGGATGATGAGTACAAAGGACACTTCGGGTTACAACGGAAGAAAATCTTGATATTGAAGGAAAAATATGAGAATCTTAACAAGAGAGTAACGATAAGCGGTGTGGCGATCTCTAAAAAAAGGAAGAACGATGGGGGTGCAGATAGAAAGGCACCAACATCACCAGAAATTAGAAAGTATATCACGGGTCACTAAATATACTGAGCATAAGGGTATACAATTACATGAACCATCAGCGTAAGGTTATGCCCCACAGATGGGAATGGGCACACCGAAAAGCCAACAAGAATGACAGCTAACTAAGTGATCAATGGAATGAGGAAGTCAAGGGTAAGTATACCATACCGATGTTGGAAAAGAAGCTGTGGTAAAGTGAGAATTTCCCTAACTTTATAATTATAAGTTATATTGCAAGATTTGAGGCAAAGGAATTAAAGGGAGAGTTTTGACAATAACTCGAAGATATTGTGAGCTATAGACCAGTTCGAACTATGATTATTGGTTCATCGCAATATATAATCCTGCTACGAGGAATAATAGAGATGGTGATGGAACATTAGGAATGTACATATTTAAGATATCATATTAAGGATATGGTTATAACTGATCATGGAAAAGAATTAAGACGGATGGTTGAAAAAATGTAACCGTTAAGAGTAAGGATTTGTCAGTAGCAGAGTAACGTTGAACAAGCAACGAGACATTAGTATTAGAAAATCCATGATGAATCGGAAAGCTTGGCTGATGAATTACGAGGGGATAATCTAGCACGTATCTAAGCTCAACAAGTACAAGTAGGGATAGCCAAGATAGCATCGGAGGAGTCAACAAGAGAAAGAAGAAAGTGCTGTATTCGAGCAAGGGAGTTATCCGTTAATAAAGAAATCAGGAACGAAGAGGAAGGACGCTCGCAGGACGGAGAGTAACCATGGTGTGGCTAGTTAAACCACAGGAAGGAAGACAGAATGAGAATGGAATACTAGCTAACTTGTATACGTGGGGATTGAAGACTGTACGACTCACAAATGAATTTGATAAGGAGCTAAGAAAGAGCAGGATGAAACTGACCAAATTATAGTATAAGTATATGGTAATCGAACAAAAATTCAATGAGGATATTGAGAATCGGCTCACCACAACATTCGAGGATGAATGTTTTTAAGGGGGGAAGGATGTTACACCCCGTATCTTCGAAGAAGTGCCTATCAAATTTGAAACATAAGTACGTTGAGTTATGGTTAAGTAAAACTACTTTGGAATATAAGGAGCAAGAATTATTAAGCATATTTAATGAGGAAGGATGTATATAAGGTATACAAGAAGGTTTTATAAGGAAATGAGTGGAAGAAATGGAGTAGTACGACTTTGGAAAAAGGATGGGTAATGTTTTGTGTGAAACTTTTGGTCCAACTTGGTGGACGAATATCTCTTAGCATATGAAGTGTTTTAAGGTGAAACAAAAGCCTAAAATTAAGTTCGTCGAGTCTAGTTTCAATGCAATAAACCGCTAGTCGATAGAACATCGCAGTAGAGAATTATGGATGTTACAAGTTTGACTGATAGAGCAGAAACGCGTGCTACAGTACTGCTACAGTACCAACTTGCACCCGACCCGAATTTGACCCTTATAAAAATGGTAATAACCCAATTTTTTTCATCAGATTTGCCCAGAAAATTCCAGAAATTTAAAGAGAGAGAGAGAGCGAGAGAGAGAGGGAATAAAAAACTGAGCAATTTTCTAGTGGCAACGCATGGTTGTGATTCTAGTATTGTTTTGCGGTGGATTTTAGCGTGGATATTGAGGATATTGCTGTCTTAACAAGAAAAAAGGTATGAATCTTTCTCTTTTGGTATTATTTAAGGCTTATTTACAGAGATAAAGTCGCTAAACAATCGTGTAGTGAGTTTGTTAGTTATGGAAGTTGAAAAACAGCGTGTGGGCTGTTTTATGGCACATATTGGTGTTGGAAATGATGTTATTGATGTTGGTATTGTTGTTGTTGTTGTTGGTTGCTGAATTGTGATTTCGGGCTAGGTATATAGACAGGGGAGGTGCTGCCCGATTTTCGGCAGAATATAGAATAGTATAATTTGAAACTTGGTACAAGTGTGCGATGAAGAGGCTAACGTTAGTATAAATCCTTTTAAATGTAGGCTTGCAAGCTCCAACACATAAGCGTAGCCACTAGGAGGTTGAACAGGTATGTTAAGGCTCGTCCCTTTCTTTCAAAGGCATGATTCCTATGGTAAGATTCCACAAGTGTTTTCATAACCTCCTTGATTTCAAAGCTAGAAGTTTATGACTCTTAAAGCTTCTTATGATGTTAAGAACGAGAATGTTTTTATGAGGATTACGTTGAGGATGATTTTGTGCTTAAAGGTCTCAAATATGATTTCAACGATGATATGAAAATGTTAAGCTATTTCATGATTTTCTCGATTTATTTCATTGTTGTTGATCTCACCTTATAAATTGTTCCTCCAAGGTGGGATAGAGAGATAGTTTTCATTTGAACTCCTATGCATGCCATGAGTATAATATATGTATATGGCTACTTTGTGACATTATAGAGAGCTCTATTGTTTCATTTTGATTATGCACTGCACTCATTTTCATTCTTCATGTATATGTAAGGCACAGTTGACAGGGGGTGACGCTGTGACCTTTGTTGTGTATTACAAGGCCCAGTTGACAGGGGGTGATGCTGTGGCCCTTGTTATGATGTGTATATATATGGCACAGTTGATAGGGGGTGTGCTGTGGCCTTTGTTGTGATGTGTATATATATGGCACAGTTGACAGGAGGTGTGTTGTGGCCTTTGTTGTGATGTGTATATATATGGCACAGTTGACAGGGGGTGTGCTGTGGCCTTTGTTGTGATGTGTATATAGATGACACAGTTGACAGGGGGTGACGCTGTGGCCTTTGTTATGATGCCTATATATATGGCACATGGGGTGACGATGAGGCCTTTGTTATGATTTTTCTATGGATATATGTGTTTCTTTGATATAGCTATACTGATGCATTTATTTCGCCCATTGATTGACACACCTCAAATGTTTTCCACGATTTTATGTATATGTTGATTTCATGCCTTACATACTCAGTACACTATTCGTACTGAGCCCCTTTCTTCGGGGGCTGCGTTTCATGCCAGTAGGTACAGACACTCAGCTTGGTTATCCTCCAGGTTAGGACTTCTGCCCAGCTGCTTGGAGAGCTCCATTGTTCCGGGGCTTGAGCTATTTTTGTACTGACCCTTTTGACACATACTTTGTTATACTCTTAGAGGTCCGTAGACATATGTGGGTTGTATATATGGTTTGGTCAGCTATACGGATGTAGTTCGTTTTGGATATTCCCGCGTATAGTGGCAGCCTTGTCGGCTTGCATATTTTGTTATGTTTGGTTAACTGTGACTCCTCAGGAGACAGGTTCATTTTGATATATGGCATTATGAGTTTACAACACGTTTTTGCAAATTTTCTGCACTGTCCTAGTATTAGTCTGATTATAGCTAACAGGTTCGTGTACGAGTGTCTAGCTCGGGCACTAGTCATGGCCCATCGGTTTGGGTCGTGACAGAAAATGACGAAAATCATATCACAAGAATCATGCCTTAGAAAAGAAGGGACTTGCCTCACATATCTTTATGTCTCTTCTAACACTACCAATTCGACGCTTTCCTCGGATGTTCACAATTCTACCTTCAAGAGAATTCACACTAGAGTTAGATAATCGGACATACTTAAGTTTAAGCTAAAGCTAACGAAAGTTGGGCAGCACTCCTTTGTTTCTACAACTTCCTCCATGTGATATAACAACTCGCAAACATCCATAACAACATTCATCATATCATAATCAACAACCTTCCTCAACCATATATTATTCAATTCTCCAAATTCCATTTCAAATCATTCATAACCAAAATTATCACACCACATCGTATTCGTTCACATATTATACTTATAATACATCAAGAGCCAGGATTCAAGTCAACTACTATTCAAGAATACCATTATTTTCACATTTGAGCTCCATATTCTATTTCCTTCAGTAATCCAAGACTTTCAACCCCTCAATATTATAAATAACATGCAATGATCATAAAACTTACCTTATATAGTATGAGAATGGCCTTTGGATGAAATACTTCACTTGAGAGAAACCTAGCTTCAATCCAAGGAGATTTCTGTACAAACCCTAGTGAGCATTCGTGTTCTTGATTCCCTTGGTCTGATGAAGTTGATCTTTGATTTACCTTAGATTCTTGTAAATAAGGAGTGTGGAACGTTCTAGAGGTGTGGAGAGTATTGGAGAGAAGATGGAAAATGAAATAAATGAATTTGGGTCCCTTATATAAACTTAAAATAAAGCTGCCTCGACCGTATTATACGGACACACATACGGTCTATATAACTTATACGGTTCGTATGTGCGAACATATAAGGCTTCCAGTGGAGACCCCTCTTCTGGACAAGTTATACGGTCATATATACGTGCCGTATCTTTTATACGGTCCGCATAAAGGACCGTACAATCCACCAACTTCCCAAAACTTGTCCTCGTCGACTTGTTTGGTCTCCAATCCTTCTAGAACCTTCTTAAACTTCATTAACAGCTTAAGGAGCGTTATAACTTTCCCTCATGACCTCATTAAATCAAAATTACCGCGGTACTTTGCAAACCCCTTAACAAACACGACTTATACTTTACATTCTTCAACGGACTTTCTTCTCTTGCCTCGAATGTCTTTGAAATCTTAATTAGCATCGTTAGGTACCCCTTCTTACTTGTCGGGACGTCATATACATTTTACCCCGCATTTGTCTGCTTTCTATGCAGCGACATGAAATTTTTCGAGATGTAACAGTACTGTGTAAATATATATATACACACACACACACACACACACACACAATACATATAATAAAAACAAAACGATGGGCAAAGGGTTTAAATCCCTCAACATCCATGTCTTTCCTTCTTCTCCACTTCCCCGCTTCTACACCTATTAAAGTCCTTCCATAACTTCATTACCCACATACAAACTCCCATTAAAACTCCTCAAATTCCGTAAACCACCCTATAAAACCCTTCATCTCACCACCACAGAAAACCACAAATCCTCTGCCCCTACTCTCACATATTTCTCTCTATTTTAGTAGTGTGTCCATCACATTTCTTTCTAAGAATTCGTGTGATCAGGTATGTTGTTACAACTTTTGCTTTCATTCCTTTGTGTTAATTTTGTATTTTTGTTTTTCAGTTTGCAATGGATACCTTGGGTTCCTAAACTAATTGCAAAATTGGTGTTAAGGACCCTGGTTGTCTTTGCTAGTAATAATAAATGCTGGGCTGTTCCAATAATCTCCAATAAATGGAAGAATATGTGTGGGTAGAGATCATGAACTAGGGTTTGGTGCTTGGGCTGTAATTCTTGCTAAAACTTGACATTATTTGAAATTCTTGGTATGTTTGTTGTTAGTAGGACTCGTGGGGACAAGAATACCGTACCTTCACTGAGTCGGTGGGTATTTTGATCCACAATTTGTGTTGATTCATTATGCCTGCCAAAGGTTTGCAAAATTGAATATCTGATAAACATAAAATTTGAGGAGTGAAGTCTGAGTAACTCCAAGGGGTTAGAGGGTATTTCAATTAAAAATTTCAGTTTAATATCGTTATGCCAACTATACAAAACCTGAGAAAGTACCAAAGGTCAAAAATGTCAAAAATGAGGGTGAAGACTAAGTAACTCGAAGCTCCGAAACCCAAATGTACAAAAATATTGAGCAAGTATTCTATGATATATGTGTAGTGGGATTTGAAAATTGAACTTGCAAAATCTTCAATTGCTGTTGGCAGGGCCGTAAACATGTTGACGATATCGTCAACAGGTCGATGGTACCGTCGAGCTGTTCGATGGTGCGTCGACAAGTTCAATAGTCTGTCTTTGCGCAAAGACGGTATGCGGATCTAATATTAAGAGAACTGACATATTTTTTTAGAATTACTTAGTTTGAATTTCACTTGTACATGTTAACTAGATTTTGGTTTTGATGCTTACAGGTATAGCGCCACCCAAGTTGACAACTACACGAAGGGGTGGTTCAAGGCAGACACAGATCAATAGATTTATGGAGGCCTAGTGGTCAGCCCACCCTGAGAGATGAACCTTCGGATGCTGAGGTTGAGATGATGCATGCAAAGAAGAACAGGGCTGATTTTCTCATCTAGAACAGGAAAGTCACAGTACCGACTGCTGCACCTCTCAGTTTCTCCCAGTCTGAAGAGGAGGGATCATCTGCATCTGGGTCTGGTGATGGAGCCGAGGACGAGCATTCGGAGTCTGCATTCGGAGACGGTTCACTTGCCTCAACATCTGGTGTGATTCACACGCCTTCCCGTCACCACCGATTCCCCAACTCAGCAGAGTTCACCTCCAGCCAAGGGTGATTGTGCTACTACATCTCAAGAGGTTAGACCCAAAAGTTTAGAAGATGATCGTCACCAGTTCATAGTCGAGGGTGCTAAGGAGCTATTTGTGGCTAGGATTGCATTGAAAATTAGTATCGTGCCGAACGAGACTAGAACCATCCAAGAGGAGAGTCGTATCAATTGTGAGGGTTTAAAGATCCTCCCCCATACCAGAGATACCATTGAGCACTATCAGCTAGGTTTTACGGATAATGCTCCTGGAAAGTACTGTCCAGTGTTGGTGCAGGAGTTATATGCTGCATATGGAGCCTTGATTAACAAAGTAAGAAAATCGCAACAGACGCTGATTGAGATTGAACCATTGACAGAGGTCGAGGTTAAAGGGGTGAAAGTTAATATCTCTATTGAGGCAATCAACAGGGCGTATTTAGAAGATGACTATACTGCTCCGAGAAAGACAGATGAGTTAGCGGATAAACTTGATAGAAAGGATGAGCAGACAGTCTGAGATTGGGTGGAGGTAGTGATTAGCTGACCCAACCAGAGGGCGGAGACCACTAACATGTCCCAGTGGATAAAGAAGCGCTGATTGACACTTGATGCCAAGCTCTAGTGGAGTGTACTACAGTTGCAGCTCCTTCCTATTCGGACTGACAATGCACTCACTATTGACAGATCCATCATCCTGGCTGTATTGATGACTAGATACTTGATTAATTTCGACCGATTGGGTACCGATGAGATTCAGCTGAGGGCTTCATAGTCCATCACTTCATTGATTTGTCCATGTTTGATCATTGAGCTCATTCGGAGGGCACCTGTCCTTATTCCACCAGATATAGATCATTGAAATACAGCCTCACATGTGTACTCGGTGAACAAAAGCAGAGATGAGGCCATTAGAGAGGGCCAAAGAGAAGAGGATGGGTTTTCTATTGCACTTGGAGGTTTGCCTATGCCTCAGGATCCTGTTCATTCAGGGGCTGCGGGTGACTCTACGGAGGAGTTACCCGCCACTACTGCCCCTGTTACTAAGACTATCCGAACTTCAGATCTTGAGCCTCCAGCTACCATTGATGCTGTAATTCAGACACAGACTTCTATTACTTAGCCCCATAAGCAGCTCCACAATCACAACAAGTTACCCCACAGCCAGCGGGTCCTAGGGCATAGCCCCAGGGTGCAACAAGAGTTGTTGACCCTTATGCCTTCTCGGTTTAGAACTTCAGAAAATTTGCTAAGCAGGTAGCTACAGCGGATGAGCAATATAAGATTATAGTTAGGCAGCTAGATGCGTTTGTAAATTAGAGGGTTGTCGCTACTATGATGCCATTGAGGCTTGGATAGCTTTGAGACGTGGCTCAAAGCTTTGGAGTTGTCCCAGCCGAGTACTTCTACTGATCTATTGCCGGTGGAGTTGGAGCAGCTGAAGGCTGCTTAATTGATTTTGCAGGACCGTGATCCGAGTGGAGAGACGATGCGACCTCTCGCTAGGACTGATGTCATGACCCAACCGGAGGGCCATGACGGGCACCCAGAGCTAACCTACCGAGCACCTCTGTATCACATCTCATAGTCACATCTAGATGGACCACAAGAATAACTCATGAAAATCATAGCCTGAAAGAGACACCATTTCAATAGATATAAGCACGACTATGTAAACATCATAACCCATTCCCATATGTACAAGCCGACAAGGCTGCCAAAACGAAATACAAAACATGAATCGATGGGGTTACAAAACATCTAACTAATGTACATCTGTCTACGAGCCTCTACAGGAAATGCATAACATAGTAAAGTTGGGAAAGGACCCCGCCATGCCCATATGTACACAAAAGAATAGTATCGGCTAGTCTGCGACTCCAAAACAAATGAAGCGCTTCTATACAATCACTGAAGAACCAGCCTAGGGGTCTGGTCCATCTCCGTGTCTACCTACGGGCATGAACGCAGCGCCTAAAAATAAAAAGATGTCAGTACAAGTAATGTACTGAGTATTTAAGGCGTGAATAGCAGCATAATGAAAAACGAAGACAACATGAGGTAAATAGATCAATTTATACCTCTTGAGGCAACTGTCACGCACATCTAACTTTTATCTAAAGAAAACATTCTATACATACATATATATATATATATATATATATATATATATATATATATATATATATATATATATATATATGTATGTATTGATACCGTACCCGACCATATAGGCTAGGTGTCACCCGTACCCGACCATAGCAAGGCTCGGTGTTATCCGTACCCATCTGCAGTGGTGTGTGCAATAGATATTGTACCTGGACATATAGGCTCGATAGTAGAAAATAGCTACATTATATATATATATAACACAAATGAGTATCCGAAGGAAGCATTACCGCTCTATCAGAGTGACATAAGGTCGGTGAACCTCCGATTACCATTATGGAATCATCATTATCACTATATCTTTTCTTAGAAGGTCAAACATCATAAGATTAGATCAACGATGATGAACAATATCAACAATATCATGAAAACCTTGAGGATCATGAGCATCTAACATTTCTAGGAAATATGACATTATGGATATCATGTATGGGTTCACAATAAGGAAATCATACCTTTAGAAAGAAAGGGTTAGCTTTAACATACCTTTACGTCTTCTTAACTGCGTAACGTTCTCCTCCCAAGCCCTCAAATCTACATTCAAGAGAGTTTATACTAAGGTTAAGTCTTGAAAACACTCTTAAGTTCAAACTAGTGTAATTAATAAGATAACGGAATTTAGGCAGCACTTCCCCTATTTTATCGATTTCCAACAAATTACAAAACAACTCTGAAGAAACTATGATAATATCCACAATATCATATTCAAGGAGTTATATTCAATTTAGTCTCAAATTAATCCAAAATCCTCTTTCAAGTTCACTCCCTAGTCATCAACTTCTATTTAACACTTTATGACTTCTCCACTTTAATTCTTTCCTTTCCAAGAGTTACTAAAAATTTACATCAACTCATTCATATAAATAAAAGGAATAACAGACCTTATAATAGAGTAACTTCACCTCCCTCAACTCCTTCCAAGACCAACTTCATTTCAACTTTGAAGAGAAGCAAGAATCATCATGTTCCTTGGAGTTTTGATGCTTAATCTTCTCTTTTAATGGTGTGGAACGTTTTGTAATGTTGGAGAACTCTTAATAAATCTCTAGAAATTTGGGGAAATAAGTGTGGAAAGTTAATTTGAAAAATGGGATCCTTTGGGGTTTAAAAAGGGCTGAAAATTGCCCCACCGCTCCGTGTTGCGGTGAGTATGCGGCTTCCCATACTGAGTATGCGGCCACATACTCCATTCAAAAAATGGGGATGGTGTTATGCAGAAATATCATCCAAAATGGTGAGTTTCTGCCAATATGCGGCACCACATACTGGGTATGCGGCCGCATATTGCCCTATTTTCCCCGATTTCGCGAAAATGCGTTTTTTCCGATTCGTTTGACCTCCAGTCGTTATGTAACCTTCTTGGAACTTGTATAAACCTTCGTTAACCATCTAAGGGGCTATATATCACCCTTTCAAGGTTATTCTAAACAATGTATAACTCAAATGATACGAAATCTTCCCAAAACATGACTCCAATTCTAACTCCTTCAATGAACTTATTTCCGCCGATTCATTTGACTCTAAAACCTTAAGGTACAAACTTGTAATTATTATATACCCTCCTTAACCTTATAAGGGCTTCATGTCCCCTTTTGTCTTGCGTTAGTTTACTTATAATGCAAACGACACGAAATTCCCAAGCTGTATGCGGTGAGTATGCGGCGGCATACTCCCTCCACAATATTGGGGTGGTGTTGGGCATAAATCTCAGCACAAAAGGAGATATTTCTACCAATATTCGACCCATGATACTAGGTTTGCGACCGCAAATTGCCCTATTTTCCCAGATTTTGCGAAAATGCATTCCTTTCGATTCGTTTGACCTTCAAACCTTATGGAACCTTCCTGGAACTTGTATAAAATAACTCAAATGATACAAATTCTTCCCAAAAAATGACTCCAATTCCAATTCCTTCAACGAACTTACTTCCACCGATTCATTTGACTCAAAAACCTTAAGGTACATACTTGGAATTATTAGATACCCTACTTAACCTTATAAGGACTTCATTTGCACTTTAGGCTTACGTTAGTTTACTCATAATGCAAACGACACAAAATTTCCAAGGTGTAACAACCGAGCTGGAGGAGGACCTACTTCCAGTAATACAGTTGCTTGATGTTCAGGGAGCCTCTATTGCAGCTCCAGCGGTTAGTGTAGAGGAAAAGAGGAAAAGAGTGATGGAGGAGGATGAGTTGCAAGAGAGGACTCACCTGAGGGGTCCGATTTTAGAGGATCATCAGATGGAGGAGGCCATTAGGAACTCTTTTGTGCTGAATCTTCCTCATTAGACTATGGGAGCCACCTCGAGCAGTGCTGCAATTGGAGAGACCTTGCCACTGACCCTCCATATTCCAGAGCTAGTGCCTGTTGGCACTACTACTGCTACTGTTGCTATTGATGCTATTGTGTTATCTGATGCCTTGCGGGTTGTTGAGCCGCGAGATGAGCAGCGTGTATAGAGCACCATAGGTATTTCTACTCCCTTGATTTGATCTTACTGCATTGGGGACATTACAGAATTTTTCAATTGGGGGTGGGAGTATTTGTTTTTATTTAGTGTATATATGTGTCTAGGATCCCTCGGCTTTCCTTTGCCATGTTCTTTTCCCGAGAGGTTTATTTTATGTTGAACCTAGTATGTTTAGGAATGTTTCATAGAGAGAATAGAGTATTTTTGATTTATTTGGTAGTGTTCTATAATTTATGGCATGTTTGTGGTTTTTTTTGAAATTATGGACACCTAGAATTTGCACAAAAATGCATAGTTTGAAATAACTATTGATTGAAGTGATTGAGTTTTTGGATGACATTTTAATTATTGGGGTATAGTGTGTGATGAATGTTTTCTTAGGAGGCCGCAGTTGTAAAAATTATCGTCCTTATACCAATGTGTGGGTGAGTTGTTAGTTGTGTTCAGTCTATACATGTGTAATATAGAACTTGCCTGGTTAGTCATGTTTGAATTCGATAGTTGGTTTGGATGTGAGATGATCTTAGGCTTTCTTTGTATAAATAGTCACTTTACCTAAATAAGCCTGACCATATGATGTAAATATCCATCGTTTCCCTTTTTGAGCCTTTGACCTTTTTCTTGGCTAGCCGTTAACAAACCTCTACCCTTTGTTCCCGCTTCACACCTATTCCCTTCTTGATACTATGAGATAAAAGGGGCTAAAATCCTAAGTTGGGGTGGGATAAGTGTGAAGTAGAGGTTGAGAACCTATGTCGAGGGTGGCGTATGTAGTGTTAGTTGAGACTCGATGTGCTCACTGTACATAACAATGGAAAAAAATCAGAAAATAGTAACACAAAAATAAGTTTAAGTTGGGTAAGAAATAAATCACATCGAGGTCAAAGATTGGAAAAGAAAAACAAAAAGGAGAAAAGAATAGGTAAAGAGAGAGAAAAAAATGTAGTGTTCAAGGAGGGTGAGTCACTAATACCCAAAAAGTATCTTACCCGTCCCTAAGCCTACATTTCAAGCCGAAACAAGTCCTAACGTGATCACAACTAAACAAACCAAGGAAAAAAGCATAGAAATTAAGGGCAAGCCTATGATATTTGCATGTGTAGATATGAAATTCTTTGTGAGTGTGAGTGTCTTCTCTTCTCTTTAGTCTTTTGTCCCTATTTCATTGTATATATATGTATTTAGGATGTTGTTTGGTCTATGTGAGGACATAAGGATGAAAATCGGTGCAAAAGAAAGTGACCGCCTAAATTGACGTTTGTGTGCATCATGATATGTTCAATAATGTAATGTCATAAATTGAAGCTTCATTGTGATTCGTAGCATTCTTGAGTTGTACGTCCTATTTTGAATGAAAGTGAGGTGGTCCTTGGTAGTAAAACATGCATGCCTATATTTCAGAGTCAAAACCGTTGTAGACATTATTACTCTATGATATCTAGGTGGTAGTTGAGTCATTGTGTTGTTTTACTAGCTTGAGGAAAAGCAAAGACTTTAAGTTGGGGGTGTTGATGTGTCGTGAAATAATGACACATTTGATTATTTTTTACTCTTAAGTTTTACTTATTTTTAAGTGAGTTTTTGTCAATTAGAGGTGTTTTGTGTATGTTGCAGGTATTTAGAAGCGAAATTGCAAAAACAGTTGAAAACAAGGAATTGTGAAGATAAGGCACTGCTATGCACTTGTACGGGCCGTCAACATGCTCAACAGTCCGTCAAGCATGTCTTCGAATTGCACTGAGTAAAAGATCAGAGACTGTACAATATTGATGTAAAAATATGGGAAGATTGACGGACCATCAACATGATTGACGGTCCGTTGATGTACATTGACGGTTGAGGTTCTGCAGCCTGAATTTTGTCACCAGATCGTCAAACTGCACCGTTGACATTCAACGGTACTATCAATGTGCAAAGACGGTCCGTCGACTTGCAAGCCAACCTGGAACTGGATTAGGATTAATTATTTCGAGTTAAAATTGTATAAATACCTGATTAGGTTTTATTTTTCAGACATCTGGTGTTTTAAGACTTGTATTAATTACTTTTGGGTTCTTAGTACTTTTGAAAGTTTTCCAGACAAACACATTCGTTTAACTTTCAATAACAATTTCAATTATGCAATCTTCAATCTTTTATTGTTTCTCCGTTGCCATAAGTGGCTAAACACCTTTACTAAGGTTGTGAACCCAAGGATGGATGTTTTGTGATTGGGGATTGTGATTGACATATGCATAATGGATTGTTAGGGTTTATTTATTCTTCGTTTTAATCATACAGTTAGTGGTTGCAAACATTAGCTAACGCCATAAACTCTGGTTTATTTAGGAAAATAACTAGGGTTTGGTAAGAAAAATAACAAGAACTCAAGGCTTTAAGCCTTGTTTAATAAATTCACTTAGTAATAAGAGGAATTTACTTGGCATAATTAACCATTCTTCATGCATACTTTCTTACCTTTGGGAAAAGCATAGAAAGAAATAATCTTTTTTTAGTTTAGATTCACATAGAGGTTAAGTTCATTCATATAACAATCCATTAGAAGTATATCAAGATCAAAACCCATGATCATACTCTTTATCTGACAGGGACACAACTTTCATTCTTTTTACCCATCTATTTACAACTCAATTACTAGTCACTTTAAATTAGTCTACAAACCAAAACTCTTATAAAACACTTTTTCTGGAATACACCAGGACCGCAAGATTGGTATAATACTCGTTTAGTAAATGTTTCACACCATATTCCCTGCGGGATTCAACCCTAACCTAGTTGGGTTACTATATTTGACAGTGTCCGCTTTATGCTATTAACTAGTGTAATTTGAGCGTATCAAATAGACAAACCAATCTCTATGGGATCAACATATTTCTATATTGTAATTTGACAAAGTACGAGATAACGAAATTTATACGCCATTGACTCGTCATTGTTTCTTTGCCAGTGCAGATGAGTGAACAATGAGAATTAGTTAAATGAGTGAGAACTTGAAGCATGTTGCACCTTCGTCAATGCCAAGACTTAATCGACAATAACGCTAAACCTTCCTTGGGCTATTGGAAATATATATACATACTGGATAGAATGTGAAGACATTATATCAGGAAAATATTTTAGACGATAAATTAGCCCAACGATATGGTAAAGTGGTGCATCAAGTCATATGACATGGATTCTTAGAGTTTCTACGAGATATCAAGAAATGTTTTCATATTAACAATTGGACAACAATCTTTTGAAAAAAAAAAGGAAAAAGGGACTGTACACACCAGTTGTGACCTTACACTAATATTGGAGGGTGCTTTTTTTATTGCCAATTTTACATGCATTAGAAATATAAGATCCTGCATCAGAGAACTCGACTGGTCTGGTGGACAACAAAGACAAATGCAGCATCGACTCAGTAATTTAAACACAGAGTAGAAACATAGGCAAATACACATTATACGAAGCGGTATCACATGACACTGCTTCAGCGAAAGTTTCTTACTAGATACACATAAATAATATAGCAAGGGACAACAGTTACTGAATCACACCATATGAAAAATTCTTAATACCCGAATTTGAAAATACGATAAAAACATATCTAACACCTAGATAGCGTTGTCGACGAGATGGGGTAGAGAGCAAACAACAAAGATAAATAATATCCGCTCCTTTCATTAATTAAACAAAAGGAATACAAAATTTTAGTATTATAAAAAATAAGCCTGGACATGGGCCGGGTCCTAGAACGAAAACAGTAATTACAAGGCCCAATACACAGAAGGCCAAAAGTAAAAATACAAGTAACTCAACCCGGATCCAAACTTGTGTCACTTATGATATCACCCTCTCCACAAGCTGGAGGGTGAGTGTACTCTTCGCTTGCATAACAAACGATGATGAAAAACACCAGTAAGAGCCTTGGTGAATGTCATGATCTAACCTTTCGTAATGGCATCCACACTAACCCCCCTGGTGGGCGAGCCATTCCCTTAACTAATTAATCATTCATTTATCCAACTACAACTTAAATAACAATAGAATCAATAATAAGTGTCTAAGTCAGGCCATAGATAATACATAAGTGTTGAATACTGCATATTACAACCCCAAAATTCGAAAGTCATCGTACAAGGACTCTAACCATAAATAATGTCTAAGAAATACATAAGTGTCTGTGTCACGACCCAACCAGAGGGCCATGACGGATACCCGGAGCTACCCTACACATCACCCCTTAACATACTGCTGATAATCATATCTAGGTGGACAACATGGCTAACTCAAATTTGCCATAAACAGTAAAAGACCAAGTTCTATAGATATATGCGCGTCTACATAAACGTCATAAACTATACCTATATAGACAAGCCGACAAGGCTGCCAAAAGGATGTACAAAATAAGAACCTATGAGCTCGAAACATCTAGCTATATACAATTGTCTACGAGCCTCTACAAGGAAGGCATAACATCATAAAGATGGGACAGGACTCCGCCATGCCCATATGTACACAAAGGAATAGTACCAACTAAACTGCAGCTCCGAATCAAATGGAGCACTTCTACGCAATCGCTGATGAAGCAGCCTGGGGGTTTGGTCCTCTCCCTGTGTACCTGCGAGCATCAACGCAGCGTCCACAAACAAAAGTACGTCAGTATGAATAATGCACTGAGTATGTAAGGCATGAAGATAAGGTAAGATAAAGAGATCAATTTATACCTTAGAATACCTGTTAAGGTGGCTGTCATGCATACTTATCCTTCTTCTAAAGAAAACATTTTCATACATACCTGTATGTATAATGATACCGTACCTGGCCATATAGGCTCGGTTTCACCTTTACCAAGCCATAGTAAGGCTCGGTGTTATCCTTACCGGGCCATAACATGGCTCAGTGTTATCCGTACCCCACTGTAGTTGTGTGCACAATAGGTGTAGTACTAGGCCGACTATAGCACAGATCGGTGTGAGAAAATACATATATATATATATATATATATATATATATATATATATATATATATATATATATATATAAAATATGCATGAGAATCCAAAGGAAACATTACAACTCTATCGGAGTGACATAAGGTCGGTGAACCTCCGGTTACCTTATGGAATCATCATTATCGCTAGATCTCTCATAAAAGGGTCAACTATTATAAGATGAGGTCAACAACAATGCACAAGATCAATAATCATATGAGAATGATCAATAACCATAAGACAAATATAACAATATCATAAGAACCTTGAGACTGACGAGTTTCTAGTATTTCTAGGGATAGGGATATTATGGATATCATGTATAGGTTCACAACAAAGGAATCATGTCTTAAGAAAGAAAGGGTTAGCCTTAACATGCCTTTTCGTATCCTTAACTAATTAATGTTCTCCTACCAAGCTCGCAAATCTACATACAAGAGGATTCATACTAAAATTATTGTCTTGAAACACTCAGAAGTTCAAACTAGAGTAATTAACGAGCAAGCGGAATTTGGGCAGGCCTTCCCCTATTTTATCGACTTCCACCAAATTCCAAAACACTTCCCAATCAACAATAAAAATATCCACAATACCATCATCAATGAATTATATTCAATTTGGTGTTAAATCAATCCAAAACCTCCTTTCAAATTCACCTCATAGTTATCAACTTCAATTCAATACTTTGTGACTTCTCCACATTGATTCTTTTCGTTTCCAAGAGTTACTAAACCTTTAAACCAACTCAATCATGTAAATAAGATGAATAACATACCTTATAATTAAAGAAATTCCCCTTACTCAACTTATTCCAAAACCAAGTTCATCACCACATTGAAACAAAGCAAGAACATTCATCTTCCATGGACTGTCTTGAGGTTTTAGTGTTTGATCTTCTCTTTTGATAGTGTGGAAGGTTGTGGAATGTTGTAGAACCTTCAAGAACTCTTTTATAATATGGAGAGAAGAGCGTGGGAGGTGGATATGAAAAATGGGATCTTTTGGGACTTAAAAATGATTTAAAAGCATTCTCTCGCTTCAATTTGCGGTGGAGATGCGACACAACATACTAAGTATGCAGCCGCATCTGTCACGACCCAACCGGAGGGCCATGACGGGTACCTGGAGCTGGCCTACCGGGCACCACTTTTCATACTACTTCCAATCTATCTCTGTGGACCACTTTTCTAATTATCAAATAACTCAATGCATAAATGCCATTCTCAGAAATAAAACTCATTACGAAGCATTCTTCGATTCTACCTCAATCAGATAGATGAACATGCCGGTAAGGCTATAAAATGATATGTAGAATATACACTAATAAGGTCATGAAACATCAACTATCCACACATGTCTACAAGCCTCTAACTAGAGCACTAAAAATCATAAGGACAGGACAGGACCACGCCATGCCCCAAATATGAACACAAAATAATATAACAATAAACTGCAACTCCTGAGTAATGGAGTGCTCCTGTGTATCTGCTGATAAAGCTCCTAGGGATCTGGACCGACTTCATGTCTACCTGCGGGCATAAACGCAACATCCACAAAAGAAAGGACGTCAGTACAAACATTGTACTTAGTTTGTAAGGCATGAATGATAACATCATAAAGAAATAAAGAAATATGAGCTAAAAAGATAACCTGTAACTGATTGCCTCTGAAGGCGGATATCATGCATGCTAACTTTTGCTTTTAAAACATCATAACATATATATAAACTGCTTATCAACATTAGCTCGCGTCTGGGGTAACCATCTCATGCCGCCCACTAGTGGTGACTGCCCGACCATTTAGGTACGGTGTTATCCATAAGACACCCAATTACTCCCAGCGTAGTGGTGTCTGCCTGGTCAACTAGACCCTGTAAAATCATACATAAAAATAAGCATGCATGAGAGCCCAATTAAAAGCTACAATTCTATCAGAGTGACGTAATGTCGGTGACCTCCGATTTATCTTATGAGATAATCACCTTCGCTATATCTCACCCCGAAGGAACAATTCCGAAGGTGAGATCAACAATAATGAATAACACCAAGGGATTCATGAAATAACTCAAAAATCTCATAATAGCATCAAAATCATAAGCTTGGGACTTCTAGAAATAAAATCATCATCATCATGATTATCATAGAAAACATGTTATCTTTAACATCATAAGAAGATTTAAGAATCATAAACTTCTAACTTTTGGAAGTAGGAAGGTTAGGGAAAATGTGGATAAGATTATAACATAGGAATCATGCCTTTCAAAGAAGGGGACTAGCCTTCACATACCTTTATGTCTCCTTAACGACTAAACGTTCTCTTTCAAAACTCGCGACTCTACATTCAAGAGAATTCGTACTAAGGTTAGGTCATTAAAAGCATGATTAAGCTTAAACTAAAGTAACTAAGAGCTAACAGAATTTGGGCACCATTTCCTTTGTTTCATCTACTTTCTCCATAAAATAAACAACTCCCAAACATCAATAGCAACATCCATAATATCATAATCAAGAGGTTTATTTCAAGTTAAGTATGGTTCAATCCTCAAAACTCCTTGTAAGGTCATCCATCACAATAGCTACAACACAACACTATATTCAGGTACATAAAATACTTCCTCAATATCATTAGCACCACCCACAACGAGATTATATTCATAGCATACTAAGAATCATGTCTCAAGTTAATTTACTACTCAAAATTATCATAAATCCATAGTTGAGCTTCACCTCTTACTTTATTCCTTCATCCAAGTTATTCAACAACCAAATACTCTTAATAACATGAAATAGATGCAAAACTCACCTTTTATGGTGTAGCGATGAACTTTGGTTTAATGGACTTTACTTGAATGAAACTTCAACTTCAATACCAAAAGAAATATTGAGCTTCACAAACCCTTGTGAGTCTCTCCACACTTGATTCTCTTGATTGTTGGTATTTAATCTTTGATTTCTCTTGGATTTATGTTAATATGGTAAGGGGAATGTTCTAGAGCCTTCAAGACTTTGGGAAAATGTGGGAAATGAAAAATTAGAACATGGGTCTTCTATATATAAAAAGGGAAAAATCTGGAAAAAAAAAGACACGACCCGATTATACAGACATTTACACGGTCCATATAACTTTATATGGTCCGTATAAGTGGTCGTATAATCCCACCAGAAATTGACCCTTCTCTGGAAGGTTATATGGACCGTATAAGTGGTCGTATAACCCTTTTTTTCTCGAACTTGCTCTCATTGATTCGTTTGACTTCCAATCCTTGAGGAACTTGCTTGGAACTTACACAACACTTCATTAACCATCTAAGGAGCCCTATAGCTCTTCCTCAAAACATTACTAAATAATAATTAACTCAATTATTGTGAAAACCTTCCCAAACACAACTTATATTTCACTTCCTTCAACGAACTTAGTTCCACCGATTCATATGGCTTCAAAATCTTTTAGTACGCACTGTAAGCTATCAAATACTCTCCTTAACTTCATAAGGACTTCATGTTTACCTTAAGCTCGCATTAGTCTATTCACAACGCAACAACCCAAAACTTCCGAGATGTAACATTCTCCCACCCTTAGGAATATTCGTCCTCGAATGTTAGGCTCTCGGGGATTCTACGAATTTTTTTCCAGAGTTTCCTCTATAATATGGCACTACCATCCTATCACAGTGTCACGACCCATTTTGGGCTCGTGCAGGAACCTACCTTCCCACCTTGGTAGGCGAACCTCTTTGTTTATACAACACTTCAATCACATAACTTTCTTTTCAAAAACCTCCAAATTTCAGAAAAACAGCGAAATTTCATCTATAAATACAAACTCCATTATTACATAATTTGACAATATGTTTTTACAGACTTGAAACAATTTCCCATGACCTGGTCTAGACTAATACAAGAGCGACTAAATGAATTTTAGAGTGTTATCATATACGAAGACTCAACCTCCAATCAAGGAATGAAATGGGAGAAGGCCTTCCAGACAAGCACCGCATAACTTCCGCATATACTTCGATCAATCACATGAAATAATCTACACCCCAAAAGGGTGTAGCAAGTGCAATATCAGTACAGCCACACATATTGAGTATGTATCATAGGCCGACAATAGTTAGTAACACGTATTGGTAAGAATTCACGAACAGTGATGATAATCACCAAAGCAAGTCACATATCTCGAAACAATAGATCACAACTTCAATCTAATTTAAGTCACAACAAGTCTATTATATATCATAAGTGCGCTAACACATATACAACTTCTCAAAATCTTTATCTTTCCTAGGTCTCCCGTCCGTGTTCGAGAGGCGAACTCATTGTTACGACACCTTTACGTCCAACCTCGCTTAACACAATACACTACTAGTTTTAGGTTTGTTTAAAATGCACAAGTCAGCAATATAAGACACAAGAGTCGAGCCCAATTATTTTTCATTATCTAGGTGCAGCATCTAACCCCATATAATAAATCTAAGTGTATCTAATCCTGAAACAGTCAATATAATGGAATCTATAACACAATCGTCACAATATCACCCAAGTCATAATGTAATGCAATGCAATAATGGTATGAATGGGATGCCATGCCATGCTATGTAAATGAGATGTACACATGTACTCCGGACGGAAATATCGACGTCTCGGCAGCACAACCAAGTGTGACTCACAAAGTCTGAGTGCCACCTGTCCCGGATCTTTACCAAACAGACAGACGGGACCCTGGCTAATTGCTCACGAGGGGGGGGGGAGGGGTCTCACCGGCACCACTCTAGGGGACCCGCTGAGCCCATGCACTACAATCGAATCCGAGATAATATCGGAAATGGCCATGCACAATGATGCCCGAATATAACCATCTGTCATCGGCCTCCTCACAATCACTCAAAAGAGTTGTCAAATATCAGTTTCACAAATCAACGATTCTCGAATTGAACCTCGGACATCGGCCTCCTCATAATCACTCAAGTAAAAGAGTTTAGCAAGTATCAGTTTCATATAAACAATGATTCCAAAATGGATATTCGGACATCGGCCCTTTTAACAATCACTTAAGTAAAAGAGTTTATCAAATATCAGTTTCGCTCAATCACGATACCGGATCATCACCGGATATCGGCTATGCATGATAATATGAGAGAATGCGTGCAGTGCATATGTCAATCATCAACAATTAAGTTCAATATCACAAGTACCTCAACGGGGTACACCAACAATATATCACATCACTTAAGTACCAATAGTGGGTACGCTAATAATGTATCATATTACAAATACCAATAAGGGTATGCCAATCCTATCCCCAATTAGGACAACAAGAGACATTGGCTTTCTACCCACTACACATTGCATTAAGCCAACACCATTAAATAATCAAACACATATAATGGGGCGGCCAGTCCCAACACAGATCAGGTCAATCATTTAACATACGGTATTACATTTTCCTAACAAGCCTATTTACTAGGATAAGAATAGCACCCTACATTCGAATCACTTGTCAACAATTAAATTGGATATTATTCACTACCGTGATTCATTTTATATTTCCAACTAGAGCTTAGATTCGCTACAATAATCTCATCGATAGGCGTAACTAGATTTCGTCCGCTACTTCTAAGTCACGTAAATCCACCGATAATTAACAAGGTCACATCAATACCTAAGGAGTCTACAGGCCATGAGCCCGAACAAACATGTCACACATAACAATACCATCCTTAGATTCCATCCCATATCTCCAAATCCTATGCATGCATTCTCCGTTTCTTCTACACAACAATACGAAAACAAACCAGAGTCTACCGAAAGGAAGCCATAACCTACCTCATGGCCGAGCGGGTGCCACGAACATCCAATGACGTCTCAATTAATCATCCCCGCATAATCCATTTGAAAAGCTCGGACAGAACCATGAGACCCAAGAGTAGAATTCATCAATAGGGTCTTTCCCAAGGATTTTGAAATTGCTAAGGTAGATGTGGAATTTTATCCTACCTGAAAACTCACTATCACAATGCTAGTTGATAGATCAACCTCCATTTAGAGCTTTTATGATCTTACTCAAGTTACTAGTTTGGTCATTTTTCCAATTTAGGCTTATTTCTAGAAACTCATTAACAAGATTAAAATATAGACCCAAAGGTATTTTATTTGGGTAGGTGAAGGATTGGGTTGGGAATCATGTTAGGATGATGAGCATAGGAAGATATTCAAGGACCTTACATCAAGAAGAACAAGGGTTCATTATCTTTGGAACTTAAGGGATTTGAGATTCCCATTTGTGATTCTAGACAAGGATCCTTAATGAGAATCATTATTTGAGAGAGTGGATGGAAGAGGTTAGGGAAATAATCTTTCCCAGGGAAGTGTCATTTTTTGCTCCAAAATTACTCCAAAGGCGGTTGGACTCTCTAGGGTTTTGAGAAATGAAGTCTATTCCCAAAATGTCACTTAAATAGGTGGAATTAACTGTGCGAAACCGCCCAGGAGGTAGGTTTACCGCTATGGCGGTCAAGCAATCCCATGTCTTTACCGCTACGGCGGTTGGTATACTGCTGTAGCATCCACAGGATTGCTGTAGCGGTCTGGCCCTATTTCTTGTCTCGCACTTCTATTGCTTACGCGATGCGCATGACGATCTTGTTTTAGCTTGAAAGGCTTCCATGATGCGAGAAGGTGGGGACATCATTAGGCCCTATAGTTGTCGCCTTCCTTAGAATTTCATCGTAACGACGAAATGGGTCGTTACACACAACAACCCAAAATATATGGCCTCATAGGGATACAACAGCAACATCAATAAAACATGGCCGCACATGACCTAGAAAGCATCAAAAGAAAGCACTATATACCTGAGGACAATGGTGTCTCATCCTGAACCTCTTCTGGGGGTGGAAACAAATGCGGATATCGAGACTTCATAGATTTTTCTGCTTCCCAAGTCATTTCCTCTCTGTTATTATTTCTCCATAAGACCTTAACGCGACATCTTTGGTTCTGAGCCTCCGTACCTGCCTATCTAGTATGGCAAGGGGTACTTCTTCATAAAATAATTTCTCACTAACTTGGACATCATCTACAGGCACGATTCTGGAAGGGTCTCCAACACACTTACGAAGCATTGACACATGAAAAATTGGATGGAATTACTCCAACTCCGAAGGTAGATCTAATTCATAAGCCACTTGGCCTACTTTCCGCATAATATTGTAAGGCCCAATATACCGGGGACTAAACTTTCCCTTCTTGCCGAATCTAATTACACCTTTCATTGGCGACACTTTCAAGAATACCCAATCGTTAACTTGGAATTCTAAGTCTCGTCGACGATTGTCCACATAAGATTTTTGGCACCTCTGGGTTATCAACAACATGTCTTGGATAAGCTTGATCTTTTCTACTGCTTGCTAGATCAGTTCTGGGCCTCGTAGTTGTGCCTCTCCTACTTCAAACTATCCAATTGGCGATCTACGCTTCCTCCTGTATAGAGCCTCATACGGGGCCATCTGGATAGTTGAATGATAATTTTTGTTATATGAAAATTCAATAAGTGGCAACTGATCATCCCAATTACCTCCGAACTCTAATACGCATGCCGTAGCGTATCTTCCAAAGTCTGAATAGTGCGTTCTTCTTATCCATTAGTCAGTGGATGAAATGCTGTGCTAAGTCTCACTTGAGTTCCCAAACTTTCTTGAAAGGACTTCCAGAAATTAGTTGTAAATTGTGCCCCTCTATCTGTGATAATGGATACTAGGACACCATGAAGTCGCACTATCTCTTTAAGATATAGCTTTGCATAGTCTTCTGCTAAGTATGTAGTTCTGACTGGTAGAAAATGAGCTGACTTCGTAAGTCTGTCCATAATTACCCATATGGAGTCATACTTACGCCGAGAACGAGGCAAGTCTACAATAAAATTCATGTTAATCACTTCCTATTTCCAAGTTTGAATCTCCATAGCTTGCAATAAACCTCCTAGCTTTTGATGCTCAATTTTCACTTGTTGACAATTTTGACACTGCACTAAAAATTCCGCTATTTCTTTCTTCATTCCGCCCCACCAATATATTGACTTAAGATTATGGTACATCTTTGTCACTCCTGGATGAATAGAATAACGGGAATAATGGGCTTATTCCAGAATCTGACGGTGTAATCCCGCAACATCCGGGACACATAACTTGCTTCGGTACTTGAGAACCCCGTCTACAGAAATCTCAAATGGTGACTTCTCTTTCTGAGGAAGTGTATCTTTGTAATAACTCAACTTGGGGTCTTCACATTGGCGCTTTTTCACCTCCACTACTACGGATGAAACAGCTGGGTGATGAATAGCCACTCTTGCATCGCCGGAGTCCATTAAGAGAACTCCTAGGCTAGCTAGCTGTTGAAGCTCACGAGCTAATTCCCTTTTCTCCGGCTGGATGTCACATAGACTACCCATGGATTTACGGCTAAGAGCATCAACCACCACATTCTCCTTTCCAAGATGATATAAAATACTCACGTTATAGTCTTTCAATAGCTCTGACTACTGCGTGTGTCGTAGATTTAACTCCTTCTGCTTAAAAATATACTGGAGACTCTTGTGGTCTGTATAAATGTCAACATGAACACCATACAAGTAATGTCTTCACATCTTTGTCGAACGGATTGTGGCACCGCCCGGGGTATTTCTGTGAGTCATCGGAATGAGATGATGCCGGAAAGGCTTTTTAGCCAAACATTAATTGGTCGTGTATTAGCAGATGATATATACATGGGTCCGCGATGTATTGCCACCCGAAATCAAGACATTGGCATTGGACTTGTAAATCGATTCATAACCTTTCGGGCACAACCAATCTCTATTCGAACTCTTTAGTGCATGAATAAGCGTAGTTAGTTCAAGATCATATGTCGGATAGTTTTTCTCGTGTTTCCGCAACTGTCAGGAGGCATAGGCAATGACCTTAGCATGCTGCATCAACACACAGCCCAACCAAAACACAACCCAACCCAACATCGGAGGCATCACAATAAACAACATAGCCTTCTGATCCTTCTTGAAGTGTCAGGACTGGGGCTGAAGTCAATCTATCTTTCAATTCCTGGAAACTGCGCTCACAAGCATCGATCCATTGGAATTTTACTAATTTCCGAGTTAGCTTCATCAATGGCGCAGAAATAGAAGAAAAAACTTCTACGAATCTTCTGTAATAGCCTGCTAATCCTAGAAAGCTACGGACCTTTGTAGGTATTGTAGGTCTTGGCCAAGTCTTCACAGCATCAATTTTCTGAGTATCTACCCAAATGCCGTCAGCTGTGATATGGCCAGAAACGTTAGAGAATTTAACCAAAACTCGCATTTTGAAAACACGGCAAATAATTCTTGAGTCTGAAGAATTCCAAGGACAGTACATAAATGATCTGCATGCTCTGCTTCTGATCGAGAGTACACCAGAATGTCATCGATGAACACAATTACGAATAGATCTAGAAAAGGCCTGAACACATTATTCATTAAATTCATGAGTACTGCCGGGGCGTTAGTCAACCCAAACGACATTACCTAAAATTCATAGTGGCCATATCTAGTTCTGAAAGCCGTCTTCGGAATATCCTCTTCTCTAACTCTCACCTTATCTCAGATCTATCTTTGAAAACCACTTAGCACTCTGCAATTGATCGAATAAATCGTCGATTCTCGGAAGCAGATACTTATTCTTTATTGTCACCTTGTTCAACTGCCTATAGTCAATGCACATTAGCAAGGAACCATCTTTATTTCTTACGAACAAGACAGGTGCTCCCATGGCCGTGAACTGGGCCTAATAAGTCCCTTCTCGAGCAAATCCTTCAGTTGTGCCTTAGCTCTTTCAATTCTGCAAGAGCCATTATGTACGGAGGAATAGATATGGGCTCGGTATCGGGTAGCACATCAATAGTAAAATCAATTTCCCATTCTGGTGGAAGACCTGGAAGCTCATCTGGAAACACATCCGAAAACTCATTTACTCCCGGAACGGATTGAAGGGTTGGCGGTTTTGCTTCGGTGTCATAAACCTGGACTAAATGATAAATATAGCCCTTAGCAATTATCTTCCTCAATTTGAGATAGGAAATAAACCTACCTCTTGGAGACGCTGTGTTACCCTTCCATTCCAGCACTGGTTCTCCCGGAAATTGGAATCGAACCACTTTTGTTCTACAATCAACATCAGCATAACAGGAGGCCAGCCAATCCATGCCCATAATAACATCAAAATCTAACATTTTTAGCTCAATCAAATCAGCTACAGTAGGACGATCACACACCACAACCACACAGTTTCTATGTACTTGTCTAGCTATTACCGGGTTACCAACAGGAGTAGACACCTCAAAAGGTTTAATTGGCTCGGGTTTCACCCCAATATGATCAGAAATATGAGTAATATACAACAAAGTGGACCCCTGATCAATCAATGCATAAATATCATGTGATAATACTGAAAATATACCTGTGACAACGTTAGGGAAGGACTCAAGATCCTTTCGCCCGACCAATGCATACATAAGGGGCTGAGGGACACTTGAACTGGATGCTCCCCCTCTGCCCCTGCCATGACCTGAGGGCACCTGTGAGTCTTGCCCCACAGGGTGCACAGACTAAGGAGAGCCGGCTACTAATCCTGTGGGTTGGGTCCTACTTCTACCACTCATAGATGGACAATCACGTATTATATGCCTAGTCTGACCACAGGCATAACAAGCATCTGAGCCTCGGCGACACTGTCCCGCATGTAGTCTACCACACTGATTGCATCGTGATACAAGCGATCTCGTTTGACTAAAATCGCCTCCAAACTGGGAACCTGAAACTCTCGAGCCCTGACCCGATCCAGAATAAATAAGGTGGTCAAATCTCCTACCCGCAAATCGAAAAGGCCCACTAGCCACGGATTGGCCTGAATACCTGGAATATTGTTGCCTCTGACCCCCTTTATACTCACTGCTAGCACCTGCAGATCTGGCTCTCTTACTATGCCCACTGTCAATATCGCGCTCACCCCTGTGCGGCTGCTATTGCTCTTCCAAATTTTGGGTGTGGGCTTGAATACTAGAGATATCCATCCCTTCCTAGAGTGAAGCTGTCAAGCAGTCTTTAATAAAATGTGGCCCCAAGCCACTCAGAATCCGGTTTCCCATATCTGCTACCATGGCCGGAGCATACCTAGCAAACGAATTGAAGCAGAGACTATACCCCCGAGCACTCATATTTCCTTCCCTTAGATTCAAAACTCTGTCAGCTCGGGCCCGTAAGACCTCGGGTGGCAAATAATGACGGATGAAGGCATCTACGAAATCCTGCCATACCGGGGGAGGTGCATTTTCACCCGAAAGTTTTTGGAGGATTTAAGGTTATAAAATCACGGCCACTTGCACTAACAGCTCTATCACCTTGACCCGCGCTGAGCCTGGACAATAACTAACTGGGTCAGTAATTGAATAGTCTTTTTCATCTGTTGGCCGGACGCACCTGGAAGAGGAACTGGAGGCATTGGAGATCTAGTTGAGGCTCCTTCATGCTCTTCTAAAATAGGTGGAGTGTGAGGGGTCCGAGATGGAGCCTCATTATGGGACTCACCCTTCTCTATATTTACCGGGGGCTCCCGTTTAGTCCGTTTTCCTGCCGCTGTCTTACCTTTCTGGGTAGCTGTTGCTTTCCTTTTAATAGGCATCGCTGAAATCATAACAAACAATTAGGAATAGGATAAACCTTACATTATGGCTCTATCGCACGATCTATAAAGAAGAAGAACTGTCGTTATTCCTAAATGCACCGCAACCTCTTGTTTATAAGTGTGGCGCGCCTCACACCCATAAACAAGACTCTACCGGACACGGCTCATAGACACACCCTAGGACGAAACTGCTTTGATACCCTTTTCTCACAACCAAACCGGAGGGTCATGACGGGTACCCGGAGCTAGCCTACCGAGCACCACTTGTCATACTACTTCCAATCTATCTCGGTGGACCACTTTTCTAATTATCAAATAACTCAACCTGTATAAAAGCCATTCTTAGAAATAAAACTCATTACGAAGCATTCTTTGATTCCACCTCAAACAGATATATGAATAAGCCAGCAAGGCTACAAAATAATATGCAGAATATACACTAATAAGGTCATAAAACATCTACTATCCATACATGTTTACGAGCCTCTAACTGGAGTACTGAAAATCATAAGAACGGGACAGGACCCCACCATGCCCCACATATGAACACAAAAGAATATACCAATAAACTGCAACTCCGGTGTAATGGAGTGCTCCTGTGTATATGCTGATAAAGGTCCTAGGGGTCTGGACTATCTCCCTGTCTACTTGCAGGCATGAACGTAGCGTCCACAAAAGACAGGACGTCATTACGAACATTGTACTGAGTATAAAAGGCATGAATGATAACATCATAAAGAAATAAAGAAATATGAGATAAGGAGATAACCTGTAACTGATTTCCTCCGAAGGCGGATATCATGCATGCTAACTTTTACTTTTAAAACATCATAACACATATATAAACTACTTATCATCAATAGCCCGCGTCCGGGCCTCCCGCGTTCAGGGTAACAATCGCATGCCGCCCACTAGTGGTGACTGCCCGACCATCTAGGCACCGTGTTATCCATAAGCTGTCCACTTACTCCCAGCGTAGTGGTGTCTGCTCATCCAACTAGGCCCGGTGTAATCATACATAAAAATAAGCATGCATGAGAGCCCAATTAAAAGCAACAATTCCATTGGAGTGACGTAAGGTCGGTGACCTCCGATTTATCTTATGAGATAATCACCATCGCTATATCTCACCCCGAAGGAACAATTCATTAGGTAAGATCAACAACAATGAATAACACCAAGGGATTAATCAATTAACTCAGCAATCTCATAATAGCATCAAAATCATAAGCTTGGAACTTCTAGAAATAAAATCATCATCATCATGATTATCATATAAAACATCTTATCTTTATCATCATAAAAAGCTTTAAGAATCATAAACTTCTAACTTTTGGAAGTAGGAATGTTAGGGAAAATGTGGATAAGATTATAACATAGGAATCATGCCTTTGAAAGAAGGGGACTAGCATTAACATACCTTTATGTCTCCTTAATCACTAAACGTTCTCCTTCCCAACTCGCGACTCTACATTCAGGAGAATTCTCACCGCCTTATGGCTGACCGGCGATTACTAGCGATTCCAGCTTCATGCAGGCGAGTTGCAGCCTACAATCCGAACTGAAGACAAGTTTTTATGGTTAGCTCACCCTCGCGGGATCTCGACCCTTTGTCTACATTCAGGAGAATTCGTACTAAGGTTATGTCATTAAAAGCATGATTAAGCTTAAACTAAAGTAACTAAGAGCTAACGGAATTTAGGCAGTATTTCCTTTATTTCATCAACTTTCTTTGTATAATAAACAACTCCCAAACATCAATAGCAACATCCATGATATCATAATGAAGAGGCTTCTTTCAATTTAAGTATGGTTCAATCCTCAAAACTCCTTTTAAGGTCATCCATCACAATAGCTACAACACAACACCACATTCACGTACATACAATACTTCCTCAATATCATTACAACCACCCACAATGAGATTATACTCATAGCATACTAAGAATCATGTCTCAAGTTAATATACTACTTAAAATTATCATAAAATCCATATTTGAGCTTCACCTCTTACTTTCTTCCTTCATCTAAGTTATTCAACAACCAAATACTCTTAATAACATGAAATAGATGCAAAACTCACCTTTTATGGTGTAGGGATGAACTTTGGATTAATGTACTTCACTTGAATGAAACTCCAACTTCAACACCAAAAGAAAGCTTGAGCTTCATAAACCCTAGTGAGTCTCTCCGCACTTGATTCTCTTGATTTTTGGTATTTAATCTTTGATTTATCTTAGGTTTTTGTAAATATGGTAAGGGGAATGATCTAGAGCCTTCAAGACTTGGGGAAAATATGGGAAATGAAAAATTAGAACATGGGTCTTCTATATATAAAAAGGGAAAAATCTGAAAAAAATGACATGACCCGATTATACGAATACTTATACGGTCCGTATATGTGGTCGTATAATTCCACCAGAAATTGACCCTTCTTTGGAATGTTATACGGATCGTATAAAGTTATACGAACCATATAAGTGGTCGTATAACCTTTTTTTTCCGAACTTGCTCCCGTTGATTCGTTTGAGTTCCAATCCTTGAGGAACTTTCTTGGAACTTACAAAACACTTCATTAACCATATAAGGAGTCCTATAGCTCTTCCTCAAAATATTACTAAATAATTATTAACTCAATTATTTCGAAAACCTTCCCAAACACAACTTATATTTCACTTTCTTCAACGCACTTAGTTCCACCGATTCATATGGCTTCAAAATCTTGTAGTAGACACTTTAAGTTATCAAATACTCTCCTTAACTTCATAAGGACTTCATGTTTACCTTAAGCTCGCATTGGTCTATTCACAAAGCAATAACTCAAAATTTTTGAGATGTAACAGTATCTCCCCTCCTATGCTTGTGGAGGATTTTGGGCAGTGATCCCAGCCAATTTTGGAAGTTTGCGGCCAGTTTTCTACATAGCAAACTCAATTTGCAGCCGCAAACTGGTCCACAAACTCCGTTTTTCGCGAAAATGCATTCTTTTCGATTCGTTTGCTCATCAATCCTCATGGAACCTTCTTGGCACTTGTATAAAACTTCATTAACCATCCAAGGAGCCATATAACTCCCTCTCAAGGTAATGCTATGCAATATATAACATAAATGCTATGAAATCTTCCCAAACTATGATTCAAATTCCAATCCTTCAACGAACTTACTTAAGCCGATTCATTTGACTCCAAAACCTTAAGGTACATACTTAGACTTACTTGATACCCTCCTTAACCTTATAAGGGCTTTATGTCCACTTTTATACTACGTTAGTCTACTCATAATGCAAAAAACGCAAAAAATTTCCAAGGTATAACATTCTCCCCTCTTAAGAACATTCGTCCTCAAATGTTAAACTCTTAGGGGTTTTACAAAAATTTCGCCAGAGCTTCCCCTGTAACTATACCACTACCATCCTATCACAACAACCCTGAGTATACAATGCCTCACAGAGCTACAATAATAACAACAACAATAATGGCCCCACACGAGAAAGAAATCATAAAAAGAAAGCATTACGCACCCGGAGACAATGGTGTCTCTATCTGAACCTCCTCTGGGAGTGGAAACAAATGTGGATACTTGGAATTCACATCTTCCTCAGCTTGCCAAGTCATTTCTTCCCTATTTTGTTTCTCCATAAAACATTAACTGAAGCTACATCTTTTGTTCTTAGTCTCCGAACTTGCCTATCTAGGATTGCAGTGGGAATTTCTTCATAAGATAATTGCTCGGTAACTTGAACATCCTCAACGGGTACGACTCTAGAAGTATCACCAATACACTTACGAAGCATTGATACATGGAAAATTGGATGGACTGACTCCAAATCTGGAGGTAGATCTAACTCATAGGTTACCTGTCCAACTTTGCGTACAATCCTGTAAGGTCCAATATACCAAGGACAAAGCTTACCCTTCTTACCAAATCTCATCACACCTTTGATAGGTGACACCTTTAAGAATACCTAGTCATCAACTTGGAACTCTAAGTCTCGTCAGCGATTATCTGCATAAGACTTTTGGCTACTCTAGGCTGTCAATAATCGGTCCTGAATAAGCTTTACCTTTTTCACTGCTTGCTGGATCAAATTTGGCCCTACTAATTTTTCCTCCCCTACCTCGAACCACCCAATTGGTGATCTACACTGCCATCCATATAAAGCATCATACAGGGCCATCTGGATACTGGAATTATAACTATTGTTATATGCAAATTCAATGAGTGACAAGTGATCATCCCAACTACCTCCAAAGTCTAACACACATGCCAGTAGCATATCTTCGAGAGTTTGAATAGTGCGTTCAGCTTGTCCATCAGCCTGGGGATGAAATGTTGTGCTAAGACTCACCTGAGTCCTCAAACCATTTATGAAAGTCTTCCAAAAATTAGTTGTAAACTGCGCACCTCTTTCGAAGATAATGGATACTAGAACACCATGAAGTCATACTATCTCTTTGATATAAAGCTTTGCATAATCTTCAGCTGAATACATAATTCTGACAGGTAGAAAATGGGCTGATTTCGTAAGTCTATCCACAATTACCCATATGGAATCAAACTTACGCTGAGAGCAAGGCAAGCCTGTAATGAAATCCATATTAATTATTTTCCATTTCCAAGTCAGAATTTCAATAGCTTATAATAATCCATCGGGCTTCTGATGCTCGATCATTACTTGTTGACAGTTAGGACACTGAGCCACGAACTCTGCTATATCTTTCTTTATTCCATCCCACCAATAAATTAACTTGACATCATGATACATCTTCGTCGCTCCCGGATGAATAGAATAACGAGAACAATGGGCTTTTTCTAAAATCTAGTGACGTAACTCTGCAACATCAGGACACATAGTCTGCCTCGATACCTGAAAAGTCTGTCTACAGAAATCTCAAATGGTGACTTTTTATTTTGAGGAGATGTATTTCTGTAATGAACTAGCATGGGATCATCATACTGACGCTCTTTTACCTCGACAACTAAAGATGAGACGGCTGAATTCTGAATGGTAACTCTCGTATTGCCCGAGTCCATTAATCGAACTCCCAAACTAGCTAACTGTTGAAGCTCATGAGCTAACTCCCTCTTCTCCAGTTGGACATCACATAAGCTACCCATGGATCTACGGCTGAGAGCATAGACGACGTCGTTCGCTTTCCCCATATCATATATGATGCTAACATCATAATCATTCAATAGTTCCATCCATCACCTTTATCGCAATTTTAACCCAATCTGCTTGAAAGTATACTGGAGGCTCTTATGGTCTGTATAAATATCAGTATGAATTCCATACAAATAATGTCTCCACATCTTCAATGAAGGAATTACCGCAGCCAACTCTAGATCATGGGTTGGATAATTCTGCTTATGTTTCTGCAACTGTCTCGAAGCATAAACAATAACTTTACCGTGCTGCATCAATACACAACCTAATCCAACACCCGAAGCATCGCAATAGATAACATAGCCTTCCAATCCTTCTGAATGTGTCAGAACCGGGGCCATAGTCAATCTATTCTTTACCTCCTGAAAACTGCACTCACAAGCATCTGTCCATTGAAATTTAGCTGATTTCTGGGTCAGCTTCGTCAGTGATGCAGAAATAGAAGAAAAACCTTCTACAAATCTTCTGTAATAACCTGCCAGACCCAAAAAACTACGAACTTCATTAGGTGTTGTAGGTCTCGGCCAAGTCTTCACTGTTTCAATCTTCTGGGTATCCACCCGATTACCACCAACTGAAATAATGTGCCCTAGAAAAGTTAGAGAATTCAACCAAAATTCACATTTGGAGAACTTTGCATATAATTTCCGGGCCTGAAGAACTCTAAGGACAACACGTAAATGATCTGCATGCTCCGCCTCGGATCGAGAATATTCCAGGATATCATCAATAAACTGTTATATCCCGCATTTTCACATATTCGGAAATTCTGAAATAGTTGTGACTCGTAAGAAATAAGGCCACATGTTGATTTTATTATATATATATATATATATATATATATATATGTTGTTCATGAAACATTGATGCGGGAATATCAAGGAAGGCTAAGGGCAAAATGGGAATTTTGAAAATTTGTTTCATGGATTACAAACATTAACCAATTAAGTGGGCTCAAAAAAAAAATGAAAAAGGGGCCCAACCCATAAGGGGGCTGGCCATGGAAAACAAATGGCCAAGCCCATGTGAGTTAAACTATGTAATAAATAAATAGAGAGGGTCCATTATGTATCTTTCATTAGAACATTCTAGACCAAAAAAAATTTGAGAGCAAAAAGGGAAAAGGCCTCTCGGCCGAAAGAGAAAGAGGAAAAAAACAACTTGTGGAGCTCAAATCTTTGGTTCAAAAGTCATCTCTTGTGAATTCCTACTAAGCCCGGAACCCTCTTCAACGTGGTATAAACTTTGAGGCAAGAAAGTACTTTTTTTACAAAGAAGAGAATTTGGAAAAGGTAAGAATTCTACTCTTTTTAGCTTGGAAGAATTTTATATATATGTTGTAGTATGTGGGAATGAATGTATAGTATGAAACTTTTGTGTCATGGGTATGTGTGTGTGTGGCCGAAAATGGGTATTGATGGAGGGGAATGATCAAATTTTATTTATTATGTTAATTGTGTTGTAATGGCCTTTTTATGCAAATGGAAGAATTCTAGTTTAAGTTGGCATGAAAATTGTTGTTAAGTTGTTATAGGAAATTTTGTGCTTTTATTGTAAATTTATGTAATTATGGAAATGGAATTGTTAAGGTGTAAATTGTGGTTGTTGTCGATGAAATGGGAAGATGAAAAATGTGTTGTGAATGTTGTGTCGAAGGTTGGAGATTTCGGATGAATTCTAGTCTTGGTGGATTTTTGTATAATTTGTAAAATGGTATGAAATGCATTTGAATAGCACTTGAATGATCTTGAATTTGTAGTGGACATGTAAGAATCAATATCGGCTTGAAAATTCGTGATTGAGTTGAATGTTGATGAATTATGTTGGAAAGGAAGGTTACTAATGTGGCATGCATTTTAAATTGGTTTTCGATGTTATTGGTTTGGTTGTTGGTATTGTTGGTGTGGTTGTTGGTGAATTTGGCCGAGTTTAATTCTCGGGGATGTTGAATTTACAGGGGAGGTGCTGCCGGAATTTTGGCAGACAAATACTAATTAGAATTAATATTCTAAGTACTAGTAGCTAATTTTTGGGTAATTGATAATATTATTGTAGATATTGGAGAGCCCGAAACTTGAGTCGGGATTTGTTTGGCGAGGGATCGAGATTTGGTAGTGAGCGATCGAGGTATGTAAAGCTTACCGTTCTTCCTTTTTGGCATGACCCTTATGAAATAAATGAATGACATATATGCATGCTCTAAAGAAAATTCTACTCCTAGAGTCACTAGGATGGCCAATGTCTTTGATTTTCATAAACTATTCCATATGACTTGTCACATGCTTATGATGTTTGAAGTATTAGTCGATACGTTTCCGGATATGGTTCGAAAAATATTTGATATGGCCTAAGTTTGGATATGTATATTTCGGATATGTGCATATGATTCTAAGGCTCCGTCTGAAGTACTCTATAATGTTATTTGAAAGTTCCTCAATATGAAAGATACTAAATTTTCAGAAAGTGACTTATGATGTGTTTTTCGAAAGTTCTGTAATTTGAAAGTTCGTAACTTTTGTATACTAATTCCGATGGACTCGATGCTTACCTTGAGCCTTCTAATATCATTATGTATATGTATTTATTCGTCGAGTCTTGGAATTCATTTAAATATGTATATGCATATGGTTTCCGCACTACTACGCTCGTGCTTACTACTATGGTATCGTTCGCCGGATCCCGGGCCGGTTTTGTGATCGTGCGCACTATGTGATATTCGGCAGTATGATGTGTTACGGTTCCCGAGACCTCGCCGTAGGGCCGGGTACCGCTTATGTACGGCGTTATGATGTGACATGGCGTATGATGTGTTCTGATGATACGATATGTTCTGATGATATGATATGTTCGGAGATTGTACGGAGATTTGAAACTTTCTGGAGTATGATGTGTTGTGGCGCCAGCGTCGGATTGGCGACCATGTTCCTGAGCCCTATGCATGATTTTTTATTTGCATGATATACATATATATTTTCAGCACAGGTTTTGATATACCGATTCTGTATCCATATTCTGTACTCCACACTTCAGTTATGATTCGGATTTCTGTATTTCATGCTTTGCATACTCAGTACATATTCCGTACTGACCACCTTTCTTCGGGGGCTGCGTTTCATGCCCGCAGGTACGGATGCTCGTTTTGGTGATCCTCCAGTATAGGATATATATTCTGCCACTTGGATTACTCCTTTTGATCCGGAGTTCATATTTTTGGTACATATCTTCTGTTATGCATATTCTGTATATATATATATGGCTATTTGGGTACGGCGGGGCCCTGTTCCGTCATATGTTTCTGTTATGATTTGTAGAGGCCTGTAGTCATATACGTGGGTCATGGGTTATGTTTGTTCGTTTGTGATTATGATCTGCGTCTTGATGCGGCCCCGTTTGCTATTATGGCCAAAACGGCCCATTTGTCTGTATATATGTGTATATATCTGGCGATGTGTATTCCGCCAACCTATCAGATTTGGATATGATGTTTCTGTACGGGCGACCGTTTAAGATGATATTTGTTTTCAGTATTTGCTTAAAATGACGTATGTTAAGTTTGATTAAGTCTTTGATACGACGATCCGGTATGTAAGTCTTTTTGGGTCTCCAAGTAGGGCACCAGTCGCGGCCCACGGGGCTGGGTCGTGACAGAAGTGGTATCAGAGCGGTTTGTCCTCGGAATATCTACAGGCCGTGTCTAGTAGAGTCTTGTTTATCGGTGTGTTGTGCACCACATCGATAAACAGGAGGCTACAGGACATTTAGGGTGTTACCTTTCTTTGGATCTTAGATCGTGCGATAGAGCTGTGCTATTAGGATGACTCTTTTCTGACCGGCTGTTATATTTTTCGGTGATGCCTCTGAAGAAGGCGATGGCTGCCCATAAGGGCAAAGCAGTGGCAGGAGAGACCAGTCAGATACAGAGGGTTACTCGGGCTAGTGCTCAGATTATGCCCGATAGTGTACCCCAGTCAGAGGGTTCTGCTACACCACCATCCGGGGAGCCTGGAGCGGCTCCACCATTAGCTCCAGAGGCTCCAGCGCCCGAGCCTCCAGCTCCTCAGCCAGGGGCGGAGGACAGGGCGATGAGAGAGGTTGTTCAGTTGTTGACGACATTGGTAGCAGGACAGGCTCGCAGACGCGGGCTAGGGGGTGATGATATGGACAGATGTGACAGTCTGAGGGTTCGGGATTTCTTGACTTGTGGTCCCCCAGAGTTTTACGGGTCAAAGCCCGAAGAGGACCCCCAGGATTTCATTCGATAGATGCAGCGTTCGGTGAGACTGGTCAGGGCTTCTGAGACCGAGTCTGTCGAGTTAGCTTCACACAGATTGCGAGATGTTGCGATTAATTGGTATGAGTCGTGGGAGCTGTCCAGAGGCAAGGATGCTCCACCGGCCATATGGGATGAGTTTGTAGCCACCTTTCTCAGCCATGTTTTGCCCCTAGAGTTGCAGCGGGCGAGAGTTGATAGATTTCTGCAGCTGCGATAGAGAGGCAGGAGTGTCAGAGAGTACAACTTGGAGTTTGATTCTCTGGCTAGATATGCACCTGCTATAGTAGCTGAGATGCCTGATCGGATGCACCGGTATGTGATAGGATTGGATCGCTATTTGATTGACAGTTGTATGGCGATGGCATCGCAGACTGGTATGGACATTTCCCGGTTACAGGCTTATGCGCAAGGGATGGAGGATCAACATAGAGAGGACCAGTCGAGCAGGGATCGTGATAGGAGACCGCCCAAGCGGGCTAGGTCAGCTGGGTATTCGGGAGAGTCTCGAGGCGGGCAGCCTCAGCAGCAGCGGTCCAGTAGATATCCTCCTCTATCAGGCCGGAGTACACAGTCTACAGGTAGACGGTTTGGCGGTGCGGGGCAGTCCGGAGTAGACCAGAGTTCCAGAGCCTCAGGTTCTCAGACGAGCAGAGGACAAGTCAGTCTAGACCGCCCCTGCCCCGGTGTTCTTATTGTGGGAGGTCGCACCCAGGAGAGTGTTATAGAGCTACAGGTGCCTGTTTTTCTTGTGGCCGCCAGGGCCATATTATGAGAGACTGTCCGTTGGCGGGTGGTTCTGGTTGTGCAGCTTAGCCGATGGGATCAGCTGCTGGTTCGTCTTCTACTCCTTCGGCTATACGCCATGCGGGGCGAGGTATGCCAGCACTAGCGAGTCGTGGTAGAGGCCGTGGCGGGGTTTCTGATTCTAGCGGTCCTTCGAACCGCATATATGCATTGGCTAGACGACAGGATCAGGAGGCGTCGCCAAATGTGGTCACAGGTACATTATTGGTGTTTTCTAGAGCCGTATATGCATTGATTGATCCAGGGTCTACTTTATCATATATTTCTCCCCTCGTTGCTAGTAAAATTGGGATAACACTTGAACCTATAGAGCCGTTCGAGGTAGCTACACCAGTTGGGGATTTTGTTATAGCGAGACAGGTATATAAAGATTATTCTGTGACTGTATGTGGTCGTTGCACTAAGGCCGATTTGGTAGAATTAGATATGATGGAATTTGATGTTATTATGGGTATGGACTGGTTAGCCTCCTGTTATGCTAATGTTTATTGCCAGAAAAAGGTGGTTCGTTTCCAGTTTCCAGGGGAACCAGTTATAGAATGGGCAGGAAATATAGCATCGCCGAGAGGTAAGTTTATTTCATACCTCAAGGCTAAGAAGATGATCCAGAAAGGGTATATCTATCATTTGGTTCGAGTGCACGATACTAAAGCAGAAACACCTACTCTCCAGTCAGTTCCGGTTATTAATGAATTACCAGATGTATTTCCGGATGAGCTCGTAGGTCTCCCACCTGAATAGGAGATAGACTTTACGATTGATGTATTGCCAGATACCCAGCCTATATCTATTCCTCCTTACAGAATGGCACCTGCAGAATTGAAAGAGTTGAAAGAGCAGCTGAAAGATCTATTAGAAAAAGGCTTCATCAGACCCAGTACGTCTCCCTGGGGAGCGCCGGTATTATTTGTGAGAAAGAAAGACGGGTCGCTGCGGATGTGTATTGATTACAGACAGCTGAATAAGGTGACTATCAAAAATAAATATCCCCTTCCCCGGATTGATGATTTATTTGATCAGTTGCAGGGTGCTAAATATTTTTCAAAGATAGATTTGCGTTCGGGCTATCATCAGGTGCGGGTACGAGAGGCAGACATTCCAAAGACTGCCTTCAGGACCCGATACCGGCATTATGAGTTCAGGTTGATATCTTTTGGGTTAACTAATGCTCCAGCAGTGTTTATGGATTTGATGAATCGGGTATTCAGGCCGTTCCTCGACATGTTCGTGATTGTGTTTATTGATGATATTCTGGTTTATTCGCGATCAGCAGAGGAACATTCAGATCATCTGAGGACCGTACTTGGCACACTGCGGCAGTAGAAATTATATGCTAAATTCTCCAAATGTGAATTCTGGTTAACCTCAGTGGCATTCTTGGGGCATATCGTCGGAGCAGATGGTATTCAGGTCGACACACAGAAGATTGAGGTTGTACAGAATTGGCCTAGGCCCACAACACCGACTGAGGTACGCAATTTTCTGGGATTGGCCGGATATTACAGAAGATTTGTGGAGAATTTTGCTTCTATTGCGGCACCACTAACAAAATTAACTCAGAAGGCAGCAAAATTTCAGTGGACCGATGCTTGTGAACGCAGCTTCCAGTTGCTGAAGGAAAATTAATTACAGCTCCAGTTCTAGCTCTTCCTGTGGGGCCAGATGGGTATGTTATTTATTGTGATGCTTCTGGTATTAGGATAGGTTGTGTATTAATGCAGCACGGTCGAGTTATAGCCTATGCTACCCGGCAGCTCAGACCGCACGAGAGAAATTATCCCACCCATGATCTGGAATTAGTCGCGGTGATTCATGCTTTGAAGATATGGGGGCATTACTTATATGGGGTCCATGTTGATATTTATACGGATCACAAAAGCCTTCAGTATATTTTTAAGCAAAAGGAACTGAATTTGCGGCAAAGAAGATGACTCAAATTATTGAAAGATTAAGACGTCGATATTTTGTATCATCCTGGAAAAGCTAATGTTGTGGCAGATGCACTTAGCCGCAAATCTATGGGCAGTTTGACCGACGTGCAGCCAGAGAAGAAGGAATTAGTTTGTGAAATTCATCAGTTGGCCAGCCTTGGAGTCCGTTTGGCCGATTCTGAAAATATTGGGGTTTCTGTCCGAGAGGTTTCCGAATCATCGATAACAGAAGAGGTAAAACAGCGTCAGTTCGAGGATCCTATTCTGGTACAGTACAGAGATGTGGCCCTTTATAAAGAAAAGACTCAGTTTGAAATTTCACCTGACGGGGTATTATTATACAGAGGCAGATTATATGTGTCGGACGTTGCAGGGCTGCGACGGCAGATTATGGGAGAGGCACATTATGCTCGGTATTCTGTTCATCCTGGATCCACTAAAATGTACCACGATCTCAGATGCTTATATTGGTGGGATGGTATGAAAAGAAATATTGCAGAGTTCGTTGCTCAATGCCCAAATTGCCAGCAAGTTAAGATCGAGCATCAAAAGCCCGGCGGGTTATTGCAGGAAATGGAAATCCCAGTGTGGAAGTGGGAAATAATTAATATGGATTTCATTACAGGTTTACCGCGCACTCCACGCAGGTATGATTCTATTTGGGTTATTGTTGATAGACTGATGAAATCAGCCCATTTTCTTCCGGTCAGGACTACTTATTCGGCTGAGGATTATGTCAGATCATATATTAAAGAGATAGTAAGGCTTCACGGAGTTCCTATATCTATTATAGCCGACAGAGGTGCTCAGTTTGCAGCAAATTTCTGGAGGTCATTTTGAGGAGGGATTGGGGACTCAGGTGAGTCTTAGCACAACATTCCATCCTCAGTCCGACGGACAGGCCGAGCGTACTATTCAGACGCTGGAAGATATGCTACAGGCCTGTGTTATTGATTTCAGATGTAGTTGGGATGATCATTTGCCGCTTATTGAATTTTCTTATAATAATAGTTATCATTCCAGCATCCAGATGACACCGTATGAAGCCTTATATGGTAGAAAATGCAGGTCTCCAATTGGTTGGTTCGATGTGGGTGAAACTAAGTTGATCGGGCTAGATGTGATCTAGCAAGCAGTTGATAAGGTAAAACTCATTCGAGAACGGTTATTAGCAGCTCAGAGTCGACAGAAATCATATGCAGATAAACGACGTCGACCATTAGAGTTCCAGATTGGTGACTGGGTATTTCTGAAAGTGTCGCCTATGAAAGGTGTAATGCGATTCGGCAGAAAGGGAAAGCGCAGTCCGCGATATATTGGGCCTTATCATATTATTCGGAAGATAGGCGAGGTCGCCTACGAGCTAGACTTACCATCCAATCTGGAGGCAGTACATCCGGTATTTCATGTGTCAATGCTCCGTAAATGTATTGGTGATCCTTCCACGGTATTCCCTATAGAAGATATTCAGGTAACGGAGGAATTATCTTATGAAGAACAACCTGTAGCTATTCTGGATCGTCAGGTGAGGAGACTGCGCACCAAAGATGTACCTTCTGTTAAGGTCTTGTGGCGAAACAATAACAGAGAAGAAATGACCTGGGAAGCAGAGGACGAAATGAAGAAAAAATACCCTCACCTGTTTCATATGTCTACAGGTAATTTAAATTCCGTATTTTGTTATGTTGATTAATGAATGAATTATATATGCTGTCCATATAAAGAACCTTCCCCAAAATGTTTATAAGACCTATAAGGCTAATTTAACATTCGAGGATGAATGTTCTAAAGGGGGGGGGGGGGGGGGAGGATGTTATATCCCGCATTTTCGCATATTCGGAAATTCTGAAATAGTTGTGACTCGTAAGAAATAAGGCCACATGTTGATTATATATATATACATATATATATATATATATATATATATATATATATATATATATATATATATGTTGTTCATGAAACATTGATGCGGGAATATCGAGGAAGACTAAGGGCAAAATGAGAATTTTGAAAATTTGTTGCATGGATTACACACATTAACCAATTAAGTGGGCTAAAAAAAATGAAAAAGGGGCCCAACCAGTAAGGGGGCCGGCCATGGAAAAAAAAATGGCCAAGCCCATGTGAGTTAAACTAAGTAATAAATAAATAGAGAGGGTCCATTATGTATCTTTCATTAGAACATTCTAGACCAAAAAAAAAAAATTTGAGAGCAAAAAGGGAAAAGGCCTCTCGGCCGAAAGAGAAAGAGGAAAAAAAAACATGTGGAGCTCAAATCTTTGGTTCAAAAGTCATCTCTTGTGAATTCCTACTAAGCCCGGAACCCTCTTCAACGTGGTATAAACTTTGAGGCAAGAAAGTACTTTTTTTACAAAGAGGAGAATTTGGAAAAGGTAAGAATTCTACTCTTTTTAGCTTGGAAGAATTTTATATATATGTTGTAGTATGTGGGAATGAATGTAGAGTATGAAAATTTTGTGTCATGAGTATGTGTGTGTGTGGCCAAAAATGGGTATTGATGGAGGGGAATAATCAAATTTTATTTATTATGTTAATTGTGTTGTAATGGCCTTTTTATGCAAATGGAAGAATTCTAGTTTAAGTTGGCATGAAAATTGTTGTTAAGTTGTTATAGGAAATTTTGTGCTTTTATTGTAAATTTATGTAATTATGGAAATGGAATTGTTAAAGTGTAAATTGTGGTTGTTGTCGATGAAATGGGAAGATGAAAAATGTGTTGTGAATGTTGTGTCGAAGGTTGGAGATTTCGGATGAATTCTAGTCTTGGTGGATTTTTGTATACTTTGTAAAATGGTATGAAATGCGTTTGAATTGCACTTGAATGATCTTGAATTTGTAGTGGACATGTAAGAATCGATATCGGCTTGAAAATTCGTGATTGAGTTGAATGTTGATGAATTATGTTGGAAAGGAAGGTTACTAATGTGGCATGCATTTTAAATTGGTTTTCGATGTTATTGGTTTGGTTGTTGGTATTGTTGGTGTGGTTGTTGGTGAATTTGGCCGAGTTTAATTCTCGGGGATGTTGAATTTACAGGGGAGGTGCTGCCGGAATTTTGGCAGACAAATACTAATTAGAATTAAAATTCTAAGTACTAGTAGCTAATTTTTGGGTAACTAATAATATTATTGTAGATATTGGAGAGCCCGAGACTTGAGTCGGGATTTGTTTGGCGAGGGATCGAGATTTGGTAGTGAGCGATCGAGGTATGTAAAGCTTACCGTTCTTCCTTTTTGGCATGACCCTTATGAAATAAATGAATGACATATATGCATGCTCTAAAGAAAATTCTACTCCTAGAGTCACTAGGATGACCTATGTCTTTGATTTTCATAAACTATTCCATATGACTTGTCACATACTTATGATGTTTGAAGTATTAGTCGATACGTTTCCGGATATGGTTCGAAAAATATTTGATATGGCCTAAGTTTGGATATGTATATTTCGGATATGTGCATATGATTCTAAGGCTCCGTCTGAAGTACTCTATAATGTTATTTGAAAGTTCCTCAATATGAAAGATACTAAATTTTCAGAAAGTGACTTATGATGTGTTTTTCGAAAGTTCTGTAATTTGAAAGTTCGTAACTTTTGTATACTAATTTCGATGGACTCGATGCTTACCTTGAGCCTTCTAATATCAGTATGTATATGTATTTATTCGTCGAGTCTTGGAATTCATTTAAATATGTATATGCATATGGTTTCCGCACTACTCCGCTCGTGCTTACTACTATGGTATTGTTCGCCGGATCCCGGGCCAGTTTTGTGATCGTGCGCACTATGTGATATTCGGCAGTATGATGTGTTACGGTTCCCGAGACCTCGCCGTAGGGCCGGGTACCGCTTATGTACGGCGTTATGATGTGATATGGCGTATGATGTGTTCTGATGATACGATATGTTCTGATGATATGATATGTTCGGAGATTGTACGGAGATTTGAAACTTTCTGGAGTATGATGTGTTGTGGCGCCAGCGCCGGAGTGGCGACCACGTTCCTGAGCCCTATGCCTGATTTTTTATTTGCATGATATACATATATATTTTCAGCACAGGTTTTGATATACCGATTCTGTATCCATATTCTGTACTCCACACTTCAGTTATGATTCGGATTTCTGTATTTCATCCTTTGCATACTCATTACATATTCCGTACTGACCCCCTTTCTTCGGGGGCTGCGTTTCATGCCCGCAGGTACGGACGCTCGTTTTGGTGATCCTCCAGTATAGGATATATATTCTGCCACTTGGATTACTCCTTTTGATCCGGAGCTCATATTTTTGGTACATATCTTTTGTTATGCATATTCTGTATATATATATATGGCTATTTGGGTACGGCGGGGCCCTGTTCCGTCATATGTTTCTGTTATGATTTGTAGAGGCTTGTAGTCATATATGTGGGTCATGGGTTATGTTTGTTCGTTTGTGATTATGATCTGCGTCTCAATGCGGCCCCGTTTGCTATTATGGCCAAAACGGCCCATTTGTCTGTATATGTGTATATATCTGGCGATGTGTATTCCGCCAACCTATCAGATTTGGATATGATGTTTCTGTACGGGCGACCGCTTTAGATGATATTTGTTTTCAGTATTTGCTTAAAATGACGTATGTTAAGTTTGATTAAGTCTTTGATACGACGATCCGGTATGTAAGTCTGTTTGGGTGTCCAAGTAGGGCACCAGTCGCGGCCCACGGGGCTGGGTCGTGACATAAACATAATAACAAAGGAATCCAAGAAAGGTCTGAATACACTATTCATCAAATTCATAAATACCGTTGGTGCATTAGTCAACACGAACGGCATTACTCGAAACTCAAAATGACCATATCTAGTTCTGAAGCCGTTTTTGGAATGTCTTTCTCTCTGAATCTCACCTAGTGGTACCTGAATCTCAAATCTAACCAAATCTCAAATCTATCTTTGAGAACCATTTGACACCCTGTGGCTGATCAAATAAATTATTAATTCATGAAAGTGGATACTTGTTCTTTATCGTCACCTTATTCAGTTGTCTGTAATCGATATATATTTTCTAGGAGCCATCTTTGTTTCTCACAAGCAACACTAGTGCTCCCCACGACAATGAACTAGGCCTAATAAAGCCTTTCTCGGGAAAATCCTTCAACTGCTCCTTTAATTTCTTCAATTCTGTAGGAGCTATTATATAAGGAGGGATAGATATTGGCTTAGTGTCTAGCAATGCATCAATGGCGAAAGCAACCTCTCGCTCTAGCGGAAGGCCTGGAAGCTCATCCGGGAATACATTCGAAAACTCATTCACTACTTGGACAGACTGAATAGTCAGCGACTTTGCTTCTGTATCCTGGACCCGGACTAAATGATAAATACAACCTTTAGGCAATCTTCTTCCTTGCCTCGAGATAGGAAATAAACCTAGCTCTCGGAGACGTTCTGTTACCGTTCCATTCTAAAACTTGCTCTCCTGGAAGCTGGAAATGAACCATTTTCGATCCACAATCAACATTGGCATTACAATAAGCCAACCAATCCATACCCATAATAACATCAAAGTCTACCATATTTAACTCAAACAAATTAGCCATAGTATGACGATCACAGACTACAACCACACAATTTCTATATACCCATCTAGCTATCACTGGGTCACCAACAAGTGTAGACACTTTGGAAGGTTTAATTGACTCAGGTTTCACCCCAATCCGATCAGCAACATAAGTGGTAACATAAAACAATGTAGAACCTGGATCAATCAATGCATATACGTCATGAAAAGAGACTGATAATATACCTGTGACAACATCGGTGGAAGACTCAAGATCCTATCGCCCAGCCAGTGCATAGATATAGTTCTGAGGACCACTCGAACTAGAAGTTCCTCCTCTACCTCTACCACGGCCTGCTGGTGTCTGTGAACTCTGCCCCAGAGGGCGTATGAATGATGAAGAACCGGTTGCGGACCTTGTGGCCTGAACCATAGCTCTACCACCTCTCGATGGCCAGTCACGCATAATATGGTCTGACTGACCGAGGCGTAATAAATATCTGAATGTAATCCGCACTGTCCCCAATGTAGCTTACCACACTGAGTACATCGTGGTAAATGTGGCCTCATCTTGCCTGAATCACCCCTAAACTGGGAACTTGAAAATCTGAAACTCTGACTGGTCCGAAATGAATAGGTCGATCAAATCCTTGGCCTGCAAATTGAGAAGGTGCACTACCTACTGAATGGCCTTAGTGCCTAGAATACTGTTACCTCTTACCCCCTCTGAATTCACTAATAGCGCCTGATCTAACCCTATTACTATAGCCCATACCATGCTCATGCTAGCTCCTCCGCTGCTGTTGTCGCTCCTCAAGATGCTGGGCATGAGCCTGTATACGAGAAATATCCATACCTTTTTGAACTGAGGCCGTCAAACAATCATCAATCAAGTGGAGTCCCAATCCATTCACAAATCGGTGAACTCAATCTCTTATATCAGCAACCATAGCTGGAGCATACCTAGCCAAAGAATTAAAACGAAGGCCATACTCTCGAGCACTCAGGTTCACTTGTATAAAGTTCAGGAACCTATCAGCTCTGGACCGTCGAACCTCCAGCAGCAAGTGATGCTGAGGAAACCATCCAAAAACTCTTGCCGTACGGGTGAAGGCGCGTTAACCCCTCTAGAAGGCATCCAGATAGCATACCAGTGAATAGAAACATCTCTTAATCTATAAGAGGCCAACTCTACCGACTCAACATCTGAAGCATGGATCACCCGCAATATCCTCAACATCTCATCTATGAAATTCTACGGGTCCTCGTGTGGTTTTGACACGAAGAATTCTAGAAGGTGCAAATTAATAAAATCACGGACTCTAGCACTGACAGCCCTATCACCATGACCCGCGCCCTACTGCCGGGCCTGAGCGGCTACTAACTGGGTCAACAATTGAATGGCCTCTCTTATCTTTTGGCCCGAGGCATCTGGTGGAGGAACTGGGGCATTGGAGCAGGAACTCCTCTATGCTCTTTTGGAGCAGGCGAAGTGTGAGAGGATCGAGATGGAACCTCATTCTGAGACTCGCCCTCATCTACTTTTGTAGGTGTTACCCGGTCAGTTCTCCCTCCTGCCGCTGACTTTCCCTTCTGGGCCGCTGTATCTTTTCTCTTTTCACAAGCATCGCTGAAATCATAACACACTATTAGAAAAGAAGAGTCCTCGCAACATGGCTATATCGCACGATCTAAGATGAGAAAGAAAGGCCGATCATTCCTAAATGCCCCGTAGCCTTATGTTTATAAGTGTGGCATACTTTACACCCATAAACAAGACTCTACTGGACACGGTTTGTAGACACACCCTAGGAAAAATTTCTCTGATACCACATTTGTCACGACCCAATAGGAGGGCCATGACGGGTACCCAAAGCTACCCTGCCAAGCACCCCTTAACATACTGCTCATAATCATATCTAGGTGGATCGCATGACTAACTCAAATTTACCATAAACTGTAAAAGAACAAGTTCAATAGATATATGGTCGTCTATACAAATATCATAAACTATACCCATATGTACAAATCGAAAAGGCTGCCAAAATGATATACAAAATATGTATCTATGAGCATACGGAACATATAACTATATAAAATTGTCTACGAGCCTCTACAAGGAGTGCATAACATCATTAAAAACGGGACAGGACCCCGCCATGCCTATATGTACACAAAAGAATAGTACCAACTAAATTGCAGCGCGAGATCAAATGGAGCACTTCTACACAATCACAGATGAAGCAGCCTAGCAGACTGGTTCATCTCCCTGTCTACCCGCAGGGTTGAACGTAGCTGTTATATCCCGTATTTTTGCACATTTGGAAAATTCGAAATAATTTGACTTGTAAGAAATAAGGCCACATTTTGATTTTATTTAATATATATGTGTTGTTCATGAAAATAATGACGCGGAAATATAGAGGAAGGCTAAGAGCGAAATTGGAATTTTTGAAATTAGTTTCATGACTTACGAAATATTAACTAAGTAGATGGGCTAGAAAAAAAAAAAGGAGAGGCCCAAACCAATAGGGGTGGCCTGTCATGGAGAGGAGAAAAAGGGCCCAAGCCCATGTAAATTTAATCCAAGATTAATAAATAGATAAAAGGGCCACCATTTGTCTTCATTTTTAGAACTTTCAAGAAAACAATGGAGAGCACCACAAAGAAAGGCCATTCGGCCATTTAGAAAAGAAAAAAAAAATTCAAGCCTTCCAACTTTGATCCCAAAAATCATAATTTTCTAGTATTCCTACTAAGTTCGAGACCCTCTTCAACGTGGTATAATTGTTTTAGCAAGAAAATCACTTTGGTGGAAAGTGAAGAATTTGAAGAAAAAGGTAAAAAAATTCTATCTTTTTTTTTTTTTTATGGAAGATTTATACATGTTATAGTGAGTAGAATTGAATGGAAAATATGGAGATGATATGTGTGGTGTGTGAGCCGTGTGTGTGTGTGTGGTGTGGCCGTGTGGTTGCTTTTGGTGAAGGAAGATGAATTAAATTTATTTAGTACGTTAATTATGTTGTTGTGGCCTTGTGATGTAAATGGAAGAATAATAGTTCAAGTTGGCATGAAAATTAGTTGTTAAGTTGTTGTAGGAAATTATGTGATTTTATTATAGTTTTATGTAATTATGGGAATGGAGTTGTTAAGGTGCTATTGTTGTTGTTGTTGATGAAATTGGAAGATAAAAATGTGTTGTGAATGTTTGTGTCGAATGTTGGAGGCTTCGGGTGAAGTATGGTTTTTGGTGGGATTGTTTGAATATTGTACAAATTGTTTAAAGTGTTCTTGAATTGTGTTTGAATGATCTTGGATTAGTAATGAATACGTGAGTGTTGATATCGGTTTAAATGTATGTAGTTGAATTGAATGTTGATGAATTATGTAGAGAAGGAGGTTACTAATGTTAGAATATGTCTTAAGTTGATTGTTGGTATTATTGGAATAATCGTTGGTATTGTTGTTGATATTTTGGCCGAGTTAAATTCTCGGATTTGTTGTTGATAATATAGCTGAGTTGGATTCTCGGGGATGGTAGCATTTACAGGGGAAATGCTGCCGAAATTTCTGTAGAAAAAAAAGGTGTTGGTTGGAATTGAATTCTTAAGTGTTTATACCTAATGTTTGGTGCGCATTAATGTTTTTGTAGATCTTGTGGAGCCAAAGACTTAAATTCGGATTTGCGTAGAAAGCGGGCCAGGACATGTTATCGTGCGCACTTCTCTGCATTATTCACCGAGTCCCTCTCACTTGCGGGCCGAGACACGTTGTATGTATATGTGTGTGATGATATGATGATACGGGGATGACGGCCAGGATGGCATGTGATGACTTTATCCACCGAGACCCGCAATAGAGGGCCGGGACACGTTATGTATATATGATATATGATTCTGCCATGCATGATTCTATCCACCGAATCCCTTAGTAAAGGGCCGGGACATGTCATATGTATACACTATACATGATGTTAACATACATGATTCTATTCACCGAGTCCCTCACAAAAGGGCCGGGACATATTATATGCACATACGGTATGTGATGTTGATATGCCTGACCTTATTCACCGAGTCCCTCTCTAAAGGGCCGGGACACGTGGTATATATATGTATGTATATGTATATGTATATGATTCATGATTTGAGATTTACTACTTTGTTTCATAAAGGAAACGTATTGATGATTTTTCACAGTTTTAGTGGTTCTGTAGAGTTTCCATTTTTGGCTATGATTCCCCGTTCTGTATTTCATGCCTTACATACTCGGTACATTTTCTAACTGACCCCCTTTCTTCGGGGGCTGCGTTTCATGCCCGCAGGTACAGACGCTTATTGTGGTGATCCGCCAGTCTAGGGTGCCCTTTCTGCTACTTTGGAGTGCTCCTTTGATCCGGAGCCCACACTTTTGGTATAGATCTTTCCGTTGTACATATTTATGTGTATATGACTATTCAGGGGTACGGCGGGGCCCTGTCCCGCCATATGATTCTGTTATGATTGTTAGAGGCCTGTAGACATATATGTGGGTCATGGGTCGTCATTGTCCGGTTATGTCTGTGATTTGCGTCTAAGCAGCACTATTTGCTATGACAGCCTTAACGGCTTGTATATATAAGTATATATATATGACTGCTTGTATATGACAGCCTTAATATCTGTGATGATTAATACTTGTTGGATATGAATAAGTTATAGATATGTCGATTCGGTAAGTAGGTGTGTAAGGGTGTCCAGCTCGGGCACCAGTCACAGCCCACGGGGTTGGGTCGTGACAGCAGCGTCCACAAACAAAAGGACGTCCATGCAAATAATGTACTGAGTAGGTAAGGCATGATGATAACGTAAGATAAAGAGATCAATTTATACCTCGGAATACCTCTTAAGGTGGCTGTCATGTATACTTATCCTTTTTTGAAAGAAAACATTTTCATACATACCTATATGTATAATGATACCGTACCTGACCATATAGGCTCGGTGTCACCCGTACCCGGCAATAGCAAGGCTTAGTGTTATCTGTACCCAACTGTAGTGGTGTGCACAACCGGTGCTGTACCCGACCAACTATAGTGTGGCTCGATGTGAGAAAATACACAAATATATAAAAATAATATGCATGAGAATCCAAAGGAAACATTACAACTATATCGGAGTGACGTAAGGTCAGTGAACCTCCGATTACCATTATGGAATCATCATTATCGCTAATCTCTAATAAAAGGGTCAACTATCATAAGATAAGGTCAAAAACAATGCGCAAGATCAATAATCAAATTAGAAAGATCAATAACCATAAGACAATTATCAACAATATCATAAGAACCTTGAGACTCATGAGCTTCTAGCATTTCTAGGAATAGGGATATTATGGATATCATGTATGTGTTCAGAACAAAGGAATCATGTCTTAAGAAAAAAGGGTTAGCCTTAACATACCTTTTCGTCTCCTTAGCTACTTAATGTTCTCTTGCCAAGCTTGCAACTCTACATTCAAGAGAATTCATACTGGAATGAATGTCTTGAAACACTCATAAGTTCAAACTAGTGTAATTAATGAGGTAGCGGAATTTGGGCAGCCCTTCTCCTATTTTATCGACTTCCACCGAATTCCAAAACAACTCCCAATCAACAATAACAATATCCACAATATCATAATCAAGGAATGATATTCAATTTCGTCTTAAATCAATCCAAAATCTCCTTTCAAATTCACCTCATAGTTTATCAACTTCAATTCAATACTTTGTGACTTCTCCACTTTGATTTTTTTCCTTTACAAGAGTTACTAAACCTTTAAACCAACTAAATCATATAATTAAGATGAAGACAATACCTTATAATATAAGAACTTCACCTTACTAAACTTCATCCAAGACCAAGTTCATCAGAACATTGAAGAGAAGCAAGAACAATCATCTTTCATGGATTATCTTGAGGTTTTAGTGTTTAATCTTCTCTTTTGACGGTGTGTTAGGTTGTGTAATGTTGTAGAACATTAAAGAACTCTCTTATAATGTGGAGAGAAGAGTGTGGGAGGTGGATATGAAAAATGGGATCTTTTGGGACTTAAAAAGGATTTAAAACCGTCGTCCCGTTTCAATTTGCAGTGGAGATGCGGCACAACATACTGAGTATACGGCAACATCTCCCCTCCTCTCCTTGGGGAGGATGTTGGGCAGTGAGCCCAGCAAATTGGGGAAGTTTGCAGCCAGTTTTGCTATGCAGCAAACTGGTCCACAAACTTCGATTTTTGCAAAAATGTGTTCTTTTCGATTCGTTTGACCTTCAATCATTACGGAACCTTCTTGGAACTTGTATAAAACTTCATTAAACATCTACTAAGCCCTCTAACTCCTCTCAAGGTAATGCTAAGCAATGTATAACATAAATGTTGCGATATCTTCCCAAAACATGACTCAAATTCCAATCCTTCAACGAACTTACTTCTGCCTATTCATTTGACTCCAAAACCTTAAGGTACATACTTAATCATTTGATACCCTCCTTAACCTTGTAAGAGCTTCATGTCCACTTTGAGCTTACGTTAGTTTACTCATAATGCAAACAACCCAAATTTTTTCCAAGGTATAGCAGTCTGAATATAACAATAATGGCTTGAAATGGAATAGACATCAAATAAAGAGAGATCTTCAGGCAGCATGGTATGGCTAGGAGATCACCCTCGAATCTGGACAGGAAGTACCTTCAGGCTAGAAGTGAGGCCTAGAAGATGACTTCGGAACATAATATGCACTAAAAAAGGGTGCAACGAGGTAGTATTTGTACTAACACTATGTACCGGTAGATATCATAGGCCGAATAAGATTAGTATCATGCAGACATTCGTAAAACCAGCAAGATAAACAGATAGGCACAACAACACAACAACAACAACAACAACAACCACCACCACCAATCAACACGAATCGCAGGAATAAGATGATGTCCAATGCAATGCAACCAATGATAAGTATCTCAGCCGTACACAAATGCTAAACTCCTTGTTCGCACGATAGTCATGACCCGCGGGGGACCCATGGTGTCCATGTACCACTCACTTTGGAATTGATCTCGGATCACGAGCCCATAACTAAGCCACTGTTATATCCCACATTTTTGTGCGTTCGGATAATTCAAGACAATCGCGGGAAGACAACAAGCAAGGCCTTATTTTTGTTTTGTTTGGCATATGAGTTGCTTATGAAGAATTTAGAAGCGAAAATATTAAAAAAGGCTAGGGGCAGAAAGGTAAATTCACAATATGACTCAGGGAACTATCGAGGAAGGCGAAGGGCAAATTTGGAATTTGGAAAATAATTTTTATGAAGTGCAAAATAAGACAAAAAAAATGGGCTTATGTTTTGGGCCATGTTGGCCGTCCCACTTAGAGTGGGCTTAGCCCACTTTGGAGCTTAATGGATAAATATAAAGATGACTTAGTCATCTTATTCCTAAAACTTTCTAGACATTTCAAGAAAACAAAGAACAAGAGAAAATGGGAGAAATTCCCTAAGGCCATTCGGCCATAGCAAGGGCAACAAGAACCTTGGAAAAATTTTCTTCAAAAATGATTCTCTTCCACCCAAACACTCCATTGAAGGGTCCTTAACAAAGTGGAGTTGTTATTGAAGCAAGAAAAACATATATTCAAAAAAGTTGCAAATCCTAGCCAAGTGAAGAATTAAGGAACAAGGTAAGAATTCATCCTTCCTTATATGTTATGGATGTTTGTGCATGTTGTAGTATGTGGAAGTGAGTGAAAAGTATGAAATTTGTGTGTTGTGGGTGAATATGTGTGTGGCCGTGTGGAGTAGGGTGAAGGGAAAATGAACAAATATTATTTAGTATGTTAAGTGTGTTGATTTTAGCTTTGTGAAGTAAATGGAAGAATAATGGCTTAAGTTAGCATGAAAATTTTTTTGTTGAGTCGTTGTCGGAAAGTATGCGATTTTATTATAAATTATGTAATTGAGAAAATGAAGTTGTAAGATGTAAGTGGTGATTGTTGTGAGTGAAATGGGAAGATAAAAAGAAATGCGTTGTGAATATTTATGTTGAAAATTGGAGGTTTTGGGTGGATTATGGTTTGGTGGGACTTTTGCATATTTTGTAGAATAATGTGAAATGTTTTTGAATTGTATTTGAATGGTCTTGAATTAGTGAATAAGCATGAAAACGTTGACATTAGTTCTAAAGTGTGAAGTTGGAGTAAAGTTGTTGCATTATGTGTAAAGAAGGGTTATTTATGTTGGAGTGTGTTTTGTAGTTATTGTGAAGGTTCTTGGTATTGTTGTTGTATTTCTGGCTGAGTTAAATTCTCGGGGATGGCGCATTTACAGGGGAAATGCTGCCCAAATTTCTATAGACAATGTGTCAAGTGTTACCATAAGATTCAACTTCTAAAGGCTTTAATTAATGTTAGGTAAATGTGACCATTTGTAGATTTTGGAGAGTTTGGGATTTGAATTTGGAATAGCGAAAGAAGCGGAAAAGGTATGTAAAGCTATCCCTTTCCTTCTTTTGGCATGTCCTAGACATACTAGGTTGAGATTTGAGCCTCGGGGGCAATTCTGTTCATAGAAATCCGAGTCTGATTTTAGGCACTATTCATTCAATGTAACTGAATTATAATTCTTATGTTTTGTTGGAAAACTATTCGAACATCCATAATTTGCACAAATGTGATAGAATCCTTTTGAAACATACATGGACGACTCCATAGAGTCTGATGTTCGTAATTTATGTCCGCAACCTCGATTTGACCCGAGGTGGGCCCACTAGTCCCGACACTTCCTTCGTTTGTCTTACTTAATCTACTTTCGTATGATATAATGATGGGACTTTTGCCTATGAATTTAAGGCTCCGTTTGATTTGTTCCATAAGTTATTTGAAAGCTCCGAAATGTGAACGACACTAAATTTTCAGAAAATGGCTTATGAAGTATTTTTCAAAAGTTTTGTAAATTTAAAGGCTCATATTTTTGTATACTAATTCTGACAGACTCGATACTTATTTTGAACCTTCTGATCTCAATATGCATATATATATATATATATATATGTGTATTTATTTGTCGAGTCTTGGAATTAAATTGTGTATATGCATATGGTTTCCGCACTACTCTGCTCGTGCCTATTACTATGATATCGTTCGCCGGTTCCCAGGCCGGTTTGTGATCGTGCGCACTATGATAAATTCGGCAGTATGATGTGTTACGGTTCCCGAGACCTCGCCATAGGGCCAGGTTCCGTTTATGGAGTTATGCTGTGATATGGCTTATGATATGTTTGATGATATGATATGTTGTGTTCGGGGTGTACGGAGATTTGAAACCTTCTTGAGTATGCAGTGTGTGGCACCAGCGTCGGAGTGATGGCCACGTTCCCGAGCCTTATGCATGATTTCTGTTTGCATTATGTACATATGTCTTCAGTACAGGTTTCGATATATTGATCCGGTATTCTCTCTATGTACCTTTCACTTCAGTTATGGTTTGGATTTCTGCACTTTATGCTTTACATACTCAGTACACCTTTCGTACTGACCCCCTTTCTTCGGGGGGGCTGCGTTTCATGCCCGCAGGTACAGAGGTTCGTGCTCTGCCAGTGTAGGCCACACATTCTGCTATTACAGAGTGCTCCTTTTGATCCGGAGCCCCTATATTGGTACATATCTTTTGTGATATATATGCTTCTGTATATCTGACTATTTGGGGTACGGCGGGGCCCTGTCCCGTCATATGATTCTGTTATGGTTTGTAGAGGCCTGTAGTCATAAATGTGGGTAATGGGTCATGTGTGTGTGTTCGTTTGTCTATGATCTACGTCTTAATGCGGTCCCGTCTGTTATGGCGGCCATAATGACCCATATGTTTGTATATGTGTATATCTGTTCGACGATGTGTATTCCGCCGCCCTTTCTGACTATGATATGATAATTTTTGCACGTGCGACCGCTTAAGATAATATTTGCTTTCAATCTGTTTGAGATGATTATATGAAAGTCTGAGTTAGATAAAAATATGACGAGTCAGTATGTAAGACTGTTTGGGTTGTCCAGATAGGACATCAGTCGCGGCCCACGGAGTTGGGTCGTGACAGCCACATCCTCACCCCTTGTCAAATGTACCTTATATATATGTATGTATCTATATATATATATATATATATATGTCTATACCCAAGTTGAGTCATATGATATGGTTCAAGTCTAGAACCCAATATGAAGCACCATTCCAATGTAAGCACGATCAATCAATAATGTGACAAGTCATAACAAGACTCAGATAAATCAACCCAACAATAACATGAAACATAGAAGATATCTCAATAAACACAAAGAGTATATATATCAGCCCTTTCCTTCCAATAACATAACAAATACACTCATGGTTCAATATGTAAACTAACAACGACAAGCCCATATGATCAGAAGTCATATAAACCTAGGTAATGCCCAACATGACTTCATGCCCAAAAGCCTGATCATTCTTTCTCCCATCAATTCTACTATATATACAATGTACTAATTAAAGTCTAACTTAAGTAAATCGTAACCTACCTCGAATGCAGAACTGGAACGTGAGCTACTCCACCCGAGCTTTATCTTTACGTAATGAGTTGGAATGCTCAAAGTCTGGCAATAGCAACACTAAGTAAATAATAAACCATCTAGTTGGAAGAAGAATCGATTTGGGGAAGAATACCCAAAATACCCCTAACGAGTCATATAGGTAAAATCCAAAATTAAAGGTGAAATTACCCTACCCTAAGTCCCAACAATCATAATCCTCAAATTCATGGGTTACCCTACCCTTAATCCCAATAATCATAATCCTCAAATCCATGGGTTTCTAATCACTTTAGACCCTTCTATTTCATAAATTAGTCAAAACCCCCAAATTTTGGTGAAACCACAGGTCTCATACATAGATTCTTGAACTATAGAATAAATCCATCCTACAATGTGTTAATATACACTTCTAGATGATAAAAATAGTAAGTTAATCAACAATAAACAATTTATACTGAGGGTTTCATGATTAGCAGTCTAAGTCTCAACACCAAACTCTCTAGGACCATAAACCACCATGGAAACTCAAGGAAGAAAGGTAGATAAGATAGATAAAGGTTTAGAACTTACCCTTAAAGATGATTCCATCAAGTCTCTTCAATAGTCAACTCCCCAAGCTCTTAGGATTAGGTTTTAGAAGTGTTGGACTAATGGTTCAAACTTAGGAATAAAAGGAGTTTCTATTCTCGTCGATCTGCTATAACGGTCACCAGGATTGCTATGGCGATCCCACTGTAGCGGTCGGGCCTTCCACTATAGCAGAAATCATTAAATCCAATCCCTAGCCGGGGCGGCCAGGACTGCGCCATAGCGGCCCCACTATGGTAGCCAGACTATCCGCCATGGCAGAAAGACCATCTGCCATGGCGGAATAACGAAAGATCGATGCCACTACTATGGCGGTCAAAACTCCGCCATGGCAGTCCCGTTGCAGAGGTACAAAGCCCACCATAGCGGTCACAGCAAAACCAGCAAAATTTATTTTTTCCACAGATCTTTCCTAAAATCCTGACATAAATCCAAGGCCTCCCATACACAAACCAAATATGCAACACACATAACAACGTCCTATGAACTCACCCGTGGCCTCAGAATTTCCAATGGAGGTCTAATTTACCAAGTCAACCCCCAAACGGATAAAATCAAGTTTCTAACCAAGTACCCAAAATGCTACCAAACTCCTCGAGAACCAAACCATCCACCTTACTGAGTAATAATCGACCCTGGGGATCTCACGGAATTGACAAAAATCCAAAAAAGGTCCATTTATCAAAAAGTCAACTATTGGTCAAATATCTTCACTTAAGGATTCTAAATCCTTCAATTTTCACTAAAATCGCTTTATAGTCTCGGGAATTGGTCAACAGGGGTTAAATGGTCAAAAGACACATAACGGGTTGTTACATAGATACCAATTAAATAACCCTTCATCCTCGCACAGACAAGGATAGAAATAAAAGGGAGGATACCTGACTGGATGAAAATTGGGGATATCTACTATGCATATCAGACTCGATCTCCCAAGTACCCTCCTAGACTGGGGATGCTTCCATTGAACCTTCACTGAAGCTATTTCATTTGACCTCAATTGTCAAACCTCTCTATCTGAAATAGGAATAGGCTCTTCTTAATAAGACAAGTTCTCATCAAGCAAGACAGAATCCTAAAGAATGATGAAAGAATGATCCAAATGATATTTCTTTAGCAGAGACACATAAAACACCGGCTGAACACGTGACAAACCTTGACGTAAAGCCAACTCATAGGGTACCACCCCTAAATTCTTAAGAATCTCAAATGGAACAATGAACCTAGGATTGAACTTGTCGTTCTTCCTGAACCTCATCACACCCTTCATGGATGAGAACTTCAACAGAACCTGTTCCCCAACCATGAACTTAAGATCTCTGACATTCCGGTCTGCATACTCCTTCAGTCTACTCTGAGCCGCTAAGAGCTTATCTTGAATCACCTTGACCTTATCCAATGACTCTTTTAAAAGATCGGTACCCCACGGCCTCACCTTAAAGGCATCAAACCAACCAATAAGAGATAGGAATTTCCTCCCATAATGTCACGACCCGACTAGGGGCCATGATGGGCACCCGGGGCTAACCACTGAGCACCACTCATTCTATTACTTATCACACTCATTAGGCATACATTCATTAATTTATACTCAATCATAGGAAAACCATTTTTCGTTTGGAAACATAATTACTTTTATATACATAAGCCTTTCGGCTATCAAAATAATAATATAGATACAATAGTAACATCGTGAGACCATACTACCCACACATGCGTATCTACGAGCCTCTACTAGAGTACTAGACATATGGACGGGACAGGACCCCGTCATGCCCAAAATACGTATATGTACACAAAAGAATAAACCAAATAGCACCTCCGAAATAATAAAGTGCTCCTGTAAATCTGCTGATAGCTCCTATGGATCCGCACCGTCTCCCTGTCTACCTGTGGGCATGAACACAGTGTCCAAATAAAACGGACGTCAGTACGAATATTGTACTGAGTATGTAAGGCATAGACAATAATAATATATTAATGAAATATGGAGACATCGAGTGAAGAGCGATCTGTAACTGACTGTCACATAAAACTGAAATAATGCATACTAACTTACTTCATAATCATCATCATATCATGTATGCAAATATGTATAAGCTGCCCGACCATATAGGTACGGTGTGATAATCATTAGCCTGCGTCCAGGCCTCCTGCGTCCGGGGTACCATCTCATGCCGACTACTAGTGGTGTTTTCCCATGCCATCTAGACATGGTGTATACGCTGCCCGCTTTAGCGGTGTCTGCCCGACCATGTAGGCGCGGTGTGATAGCATCATGTACATATCATAGACTTATCATATTCTCATCATACTATTGTCATAATGCATGACTGGGAACTTAAGACAATTATACTCTATCGGGGTGACATAAGGTCGTGAACCCCCAATTCCGTTATGGAGTATTCATAAGCATTCTACTTCACCTTGAAGGAATTAGCATATAAGGTGAGTGTATACAATGAACAACATCAATGGATCACAATAAGAATCATTAGCTTTGTAGAAACATAGTATCATGGGCCTTAGACTCTTTAGACTTAGACTCATCATTATCATGTTCATAATATCTCTTATTCTTAACTCATATGGCTATTCATGAGCATAGAATGTAGGACATTAATGGTAGAGGAATGCCTTAGAAAGAAGGGACTAGCCTTACATACCTTTTTTTTAGCTACTCTATCGCTTGAACGTTCCTCTCCAATATTCACATTTCTACCTTCAAGAGAGTTTATACTCGTATTAGATAATCGATAACATAAGCGCGTTTGAACTAAAGCTATAGAAAATTGAGCAGCATCTCCTTTGTTTTTACTACTTTCTCCATATCATATATCAACTCCCAAACGTCAATAATAACATTCATAATATCATCATCAATGACTTTAGTCAAATTCATCATTATCCAATCCCCACAATTTCCTCTCAAGGTCATCCATAATCATAATCATAATGCAACGTTACATTCATCCTCATCTAATGTTTCTCTCATACTCTTAACATCATTCATAACGTAATTACAATCACAATCATATCAATATTCATGATTCATATTAACCAACTACTCACAATTGCCACTAATCTCTTATTTTGTAACCTATTTTCCATCTTGTTCCATAATCCAAGTGTTTCAAATTTTCAATACCTTAAATAACATGGAATAATCATAAGACTCACCTTTGAATGCGTAGGAACAGGTTTTGGTTGGGGTTGCTTCACTTGGAGAAAACCCTTGCTTCAATTCTAAAGGAAATCTCTAACTTCCATAACCCTAGCAAGCTTTCATATGCTTGATTTCACTTGGATTTTGTTGTTTGATATTTGGTTCCCCTTTTATTTTATGTTGAAGATGTGTATATAATAGTCTAGAAGTTTGGAGAGAAGTGGAGAAGTGGAAAGAATGAGAAAATAGAGTGGGAACATGTATTTATAGTTGCAACTTAATCAGTTCGTCGGGCATTATACGGACCAGTTATACGGTCCGTATAACATTATACGATCCGTATAAGTGTCCGTAGTTCACCATAATGGAAAACATTGTTGCTGTTTGGTTATATGGACACTTATACAGTCCGTATAAAGTTCCAAGGTCCGTATAAGGTGGTCGTGTAACCCACAGTTTTTCCGAACTCGTCCTCGTCGTTTCGTTTGACCTCCAATACTTATACAACCTTCTTAACACTTTTTAGTACTTTATAAATGATCTAAACATCCCTATAACTCGCCCTCAAGGCCTTACCAAACAATTCTTAACGCAATGATTTACGAAACCTTCCTAAACCCCACTTGTCCTTATGATTCCTTACTTCATCAATGTATATAACTTCAAAATCTTAATGTATGCATCCTAAGACAACTACATATCCATCTTATAGTCTTAATAACTCCTTGTTACCCTTAAGCTCGCATTGGGTCATTCACTATGCGACGACATGAAATTTCCAAGGAGTAACACTCTTCCCCCCTTTTGGAACATTCGTCCTCGAATGTTAAGCACTCGGGAATTCTACGAAAATTTCGCCAGAGTTTCCCCTGTAATATGGCACTACCATCCTGTCACAAAAACCCACAATAATATTACCTCACAGGGCCACAACACAATAGCTATAAAAGGTGGCCACACACGGCCCATATGCATAAAAAGAAAACATACATACCTCATAATATTGATGTTTCATATTGGATCTTTTCTAGGGGTTGGAATAAGTGCGGGTACCTGGACTTCATACTCTCTTCGGCTTCCCAAGTCATTTCATCTCGGTTTTCATTCCGCCTTAAGACTTTAACTGAGGCTACTTCCTTATCTCGAAGTCTTCGTACTTGCTTGTCTAATATGGCAATGGGCACTTCTTTATATGCTAGCTTTTCTATTACTTGAACATCATCTATTGGGACAATTCTCGTAGGATCTCCAACACACTTGCGGAGCATTGAGACATGGAAAACTGGATGGACCAATTCAAGTTCTGGAGGCAAGTCCAATTCATAAGCTACTTGACCTACTTTGCGGATAATCTTATAAGGTCCAATGTATCGAGGACTTAACTCTCCTTTCTTGCCAATTCTCATCACACCATTCATCAGTGACACCTTCAAGAATACCCAATCATCAACTTGAAATTCTAAGTCTCGCCGGCGGTTGTCCACATAAGATTTTTGGCGACTTTGGGCTGTCAATAATCGATTTCAGATCACTTTGACTTTTTCTACCGCTTGCTGAATCAACTCAGGGCCTATTAGCTGTACTTCTCCTATTTCAAACCATCTAATAGGGGATCTACACTTCCTTCCATATAGAGCTTCATACGGAGCCATTTGGATACTGGAATGGTAGCTATTGTTGTATGCAAACTCGATTAGAGGTAAGTGGTCATCCCAACTACCACCGAAATCTAGTACACATGCCTGTAGCATATCTTCCAAGGTCTGAATAGTACGTTCGGCTTGCCCATCAGTTTGCGGATGGAATGCCGTGCTGAGCTTTATTTGAGTACCTAGACCTTCTTGGAAGGATTTCCAAAACTTGACTGTAAATTGCGCTCCTCTATCTGTGATAATGGATATCAGAATACCATGTAGTCGCACAATTTCTTTGAGATACAACCTTGCATAATCTTCTGCTGAATATGTGGTCCTGACCGGAAGAAAATGATCTGCTTTCGTGAGTCTGTCCACGATCACCCATATAGAGTCATACTTGCCTCGGGAACGGGGTAACCCTACCATAAAGTCCATGTTGATCACTTCCCATTTCCAAGTAGGGATTTCCATTGTTTGCAATAATCCACCTGGCTTTTGATGTTCGATATTAACTTGCTGGAAATTTGTGCATTGAGCTACAAATTCTGCTATGTCTCTCTTCATGCCATCCCACCAATATATCAACTTCAGATCATGATACATCTTTGTTGCACCTGGGTGAATAGAATACCGAGAATAATGAGCTTCTTGTAGAATTCGACGGCGTAATTCTGCAACATTCGGCACACATAGCCTGCCTCGGTATCTAAGAATTCCATCCATAGAAGTTTCAAATGGTAACTCCTCTTTTTCATGAAATGTGTCTCTGTAATGGCTCAAATGAGGATCTTCATATTGACGCTCTTTTACTTCCATATTCAAGGACGAAACTGTAGGATTATTAATGCTAATTCTTACACTACCTGAATCAATTAGACGTACTCCAAGATTAGCTATTTGGTGGAGCTCATGAATTAATTATTTCTTTTCCGGAGGTACTTCGCATAGGCTGCCTATTGATCGGCGGCTAAGCGCATTAGCTACTACATTTGCCTTTCCGGGGTGGTATAAAATACTCACATCATAATCCTTCAATAATTCTGACCACCGCCTCTGCCGCAGATTTAACTCCTTTTGTTTGAAAATGTATTGAAGACTCTTATGATCTGTATAGATGTCAACATGCACGCCATACAAGTAATGTCTCCACATTTTTAATGCATGAACAACTGCAGCCAATTCAAGATCATGAGTTGGGTAGTTCCTTTCATGTTTCCGCAGCTTTCTCGAAGCATAAGCAATGACTTTACCGTGCTACATTAACACACATGCTAACCCAACACCGAAAGCATCACAACATACAACATAGCCATCTGGCCCTTCTGGGAGTGTCAAGACCGGGGCTGAGGTTAATATGTCCTTCAACTCTTGAAAACTTCGTTCACAAGCATCGTTCCACTGAAATTTAATTGACTTTTGGGTTAACTTCGTCAATGGGGCTGAAATAGAGGAAAATCCTTCTACGAACCTTCTACAATACCCTGCCAATCCCAGAAAACTACGGAATTCTGTAGGCGTCGTAGGCCTTGGCCAAGTCTTCACAGCTTCAATTTTCTGAGTATCAACTCGGATGCCATCATCTGAAATAGCATGGCCAAAAAATGTCACAGAATTCAGCCAAAACTCGCACTTTAAAAATTTTGCATACAATTCTCGCGTTCGAAGAATGCCAAGAACAATACATAAATGGTCAGCATGTTCTGATTTTGTACGAGAGTATACCAGAATGTCATCAATAAACACTATTACGAATAAATCCAAGAGAGTCCTGAATACGTTATTCATCAAATTCATGAACCCTGCCGGAGCATTAGTCAACCCAAACGACATCACCCGGAATTCATAATGGCCATATCTCGTTCTGAAAGATGTCTTGGGAATATCTTCTTCTTTAACTCTCACTTGGTGATAACCTGACCTCAAGTCTATTTTGGAAAACAACTTAGCACCTTGTAGTTGATCAAACAAATCATCAATCCTTGGGAGAGGATATCATGTTCTTTATGGTCACCTTGTTCAACTGCCTATAATCGATACACATTCGTAGGGAACCATCTTTCTTTCTGACGAATAGGACTGGTGCTCCCCACAGTGATGAACTGGGTCTAATAAACCCCTTCTCAAGAAAATCTTTCAACTGTGCCTTTAATTCTTTCATATCTGCCGGAGCCATTCGGTAAGGAGGAATAGAAATAGGCTTGGTGTCTGGCAACACATCAATAGCGAAATCAATATCTCATTCTGGAGGAAGGCCTGGAAGTTCATCTGGAAATACGTCCAGGAATTCATTTACTACCGGAACGGACTGAAAAGTTGGCGACTTTGCTTCAGTGTCATGAACTCGGACTAAGTGATAAATATAGCCCTTAGCTATCATCTTCCTTGCCTTAAGGTAGGAAATAAACCTACCTTTTGGAGAGGCTGTATTACCCTTCCGTTCTAACACGGGCTCTCCCGGAAATTGAAATCGAACTACTTTCATTCGGCAATCAACATTAGCATAACATGAGGCCAACCAATCCATATCCATAATCACATCGAAATCTAACATTTCCAGATCAATTAAATTAGCTTTAGTCTGGCGGTCGCATATCACAATTACATAATTTTTATACACTTGTCTAGCTATCACGGGATCACCAACCGGAGTAGATACCTCAAAAGGTTTAATTGGCTTGGGTTTCACCCCAATACGACCAACAACATACGGTGTAATATAACATAGGGTTAGAACCCAGACCTATCAATGCATACACATCATGGAAAAGTACTGATAATATACCTGTAACCACATCTGGGGAAGACTTAAGATCCTGTCGTCTGGCTAAAGCATACATACGGGGCTGAGTGGCACCTGAAGTAGATGCTCCCCTTCTACCTCTACTTCGACCTACTGGAATCTGGGGAGTCTATCCAACCGGGCGCACTGAAGAAGAACCAGCCGCTGATCCTGTGGGCTGAACCCTAACTCTACCACTCATCGACGGGCAATCTCGCATCATGTGCCCAACCTAGCCACAGGCATAGCAAGCATCTGAACCTAGGTGACATTGTCCTGAATGTAGTCTATCGCGCTGGCTGCATCGTGGTACTGGTGGTCTCCTCTAGCTATAATCTCCCCCAAACTGAGAATCTGAGGCCATCGGACTCTGACTCTGTCTTGGACGAAAGGAGCGATCAAATCTCCTACTTGCAAATCGAGGAGGCGCACTAGTCACTGAGGCTAGGAGATGGCTACACATTGTTAGCCGCCGGTTCTGCCCTTCCTCAAACACCCATGATGTTTCCTATGTTCGTACCCTAGTTATTGCTTACGTCCTTGCCGGCATACCTATAAATATGGGGGCACAAGTCATTGCAGAGTGGAAAAGGTTTGCGGATAAGGGTGGGGGAAGCTTGATGTTCCCTTCTTTGATCAATTTTTTGTGCCAGAAAGCTAAGGTTTCAGAGGAGGATGATGACGATTGGGTCCAACCTAAGTCCCCTTTCCATCCATTGAAGGCGAAGGGTCACGGGATCGCGATTGTCAGCCGGAAGAGGAGGAAGGTAGATGATGCAGGCGAAAGGGGGAAGTGGAGCTGGGGCTGACACTGGTGAGGGGGATGATGCTAAGACTGAGGATCATCATGTCCAGGGTCCCTTTGAGCGCATAGAGACGCGTTTTGATGATATTGGGCCATGTTCCGGGCGATGCCTATGCCTTCTGGCGGTTCCAGTTCATCAGATGCTGCTGCCAGCTACCCTACCCAGCAGGAGATGAAGGGGTATTTTGACATCCAGACGCAGATGGGTAAGTCACTCACCGGACTCCAGACTGCCTACACCATTCTAGCTAAAAATCATGGTAAGCTTCGCATTGATTTGGACAGGGAGAGGACGAAGAACAAGGCGCGCGACAAGCCTAGAATCAGGTCTTGGAGGATTACTACGGGAATGTGGGGTAAAATGTACCCTAATGTGCCACTGCCAGTGGAGGATGATGATGACTCAGAGTAGTACCCCTTCGAAAGTGGCCCTCAAGAGGATGTCGGTCATGGCGGGCCAGACGATGTTGGTGGTGGAGACTTCGAGAATGATTGTGCGACCAACATGCGTGTCACACCCTAATCCTGCTAGGGTGTGATGGGCACCCGACCCCATATCTGGAGCCGAGCGAACCCACAGACTCTTATTTTACACAATCTCCTCGGACTCTGAAATTAAATAGTAGTGAAATATATAGTAAGCTTTCAAATCTTTCTTTCATCAATGTTTTCGAATCAGAGAAAATATGTAGTCCTACAGAGTTTATCACATAATACAAAATGACATATCGGCTGATGGAGCCGCTTACAAAATCGACATACTATACCCACGACTCTGTCTGCAAAGTCTCTAACTTCGAACAAACATCACAGCGCATATACTCTGACTCGGCAACACTCCAGGAGCAAATGGAGTTGCCAATCCAGCTGAAGCATCTTCTAGCAAGTCCCGTACTCATCTGGGTGTACCTGCGTGGCATGAAACATAGCCCCCAAAGAACAGGGGGTCAGTACGGAATATGTACTGAGTATGTAAAGCATGGAATACAGCAAACAGAATTATAATCGAAAGAAACGATAAAAAGTAAGTATATATACTGACTCTTCACTTTCAGAATACCAAAATACTTATTCTTCAGAATGCAAATCGTATATATACTGATGCCATATGTCAGAAGAAGTACAGAAAGTAAGTAGGTCATCCAGAGTATCAAAATGTGTATTTTCCAAACATAGACCGCGCGTGCCCACAGCGTATGTCATCATATACGTTTACACATAACTGACTCATATGTAACATAATAGTGCCGAGGAACGTACGGCCCGATCCACATATATAACATATTAGTGCCGAGGAACGTTTGGCCCGATCCACAAATGTATTTGCTGCGGAATGTGCAGCCCGATCCATATACACATATTATATTGCTGTGGCACGTGCAGGAAGTTAGTACAGACATTAAGCACGATATGCAGAATAATAAAACACTTACTGGGAACACGAATCATGCATGCCAAGAATGATATCCGGCCCCCTACGGGACCCGGGGAAACGTGGCGCCACCCTGCCTTTGGTGCCACACACATCATACTCCAGAAGGTTTGCTCTGTAATCTCCGTCACACATCATAATATCACATCATAAGATCAGAACATACATATACACATATATGGTTCGGCGAACCATGAACACATCATAACACCGTAACACATCATACTCCGGAATGCATATATGGCACCCGGCCCTCAAGCGAGGGACCCGTCGTACCATGCGCACGATATATACCGGCCCGGGACTCGGCGAAAGAGATCACAACACATGCACGAGCAGAGTAGTGAGAAACCATATGCACACAAATAAATAACTTTCAAGACTCGATGGACAAATATATTTACCGACATATGAAGGCTCAGAAACAAGTTTCGGTTCAATCGGAACTAGTAAACGAAAGTTATGGGCTTTTGAAGTACAAAATCTTCTAAAAGCGTTTCAGAAGTTATTATTTATTATTTTGGAGATCAAAGCAACAACCGTGTCAGGTATCTTTTCAGATATCGTTATAGACCAAATTAAATATAACTCTTGGAACCATATGTATGTAAAAGCTACGGACATTTTTGTTATAGCCCGTACCTTGTACGTTTGGAAATTCAAAATGTCGTCGCGAAAGGTTAAGGGCGAAACCCTTTTCAAATATTACATTAATGCACAAGATGTTGAGAATACCATTTATGACCATTATTAGTATGAAAATATTGTGAGAGGCTAAGGGCAAGAAGAGAAATTGCAAAATGATCAATGGAAATAATGTGGAAGGTTAGGGGTAAAATGGTCATATTGAGAAAAGTCGAGGGACGAAACGGGAATTTCACAAAAAAAAAAATTGATGAAGGTTCAAAAGGGGCACATTGGCCATGTGATGAAAAATGTATGGGCCAAAGTGTGCATGGCAAGACTTGGATCATCTTTTAATTCAAGAAAACTTTCAAGAAAATAAAGGATTCTTCTAGAGAGGGGCATGTGCCCCTCACATGATTGAATTATATGTATATATATATATATGATCCCTCTTCTAATTCAAGACAAAAAGAATGAAGAACAAATCAAAAAAAAAAAAAAGGGGAGAAGGTCGGCTAAGGGGGGCTGGCCGAAACCAGCCCCTCCATTTTGATGTTGGAGAATTGTTTTCTTTTGGTTTTCTCACTAATTGGGGGATGCTTTTTAACATGGTGGAGTTGTTGGAGAAAGTAGAACAGTCATATGGATGATTCATGAGTCATAACCAAGTGGAGAAGTTGAAGAATGAAGGTAAGGAACCAATCCTCTTTCATGTGTTATGGATGTTGTTGAAGTGTTGTAGTATTTAGAAATGAGTAAAATTCATGAAATATGTGTGTGTTGATGTGTAGCCGTGTGTGTGATGTGTCTAGGAGAAGTGGAATAATTTTATTTAGTAGTTGGTTTGTTGTGTTATGAGTTTCATAATGTAGAAGGGATGAAATTGCATGAAAATATGCATGTAGCTATTGAGGCTGTGTGGGTGTGTATATGTAGCAATGTGGCCGTGTGGTGTTGGTTATTGGAAGGAGGGGTGAATTAATTTTATTTAGTGTATTAGTTGTGTTGTTGTGGATTTTGTAATGCAAAAAGAAGCTTAATGATTCAAAGTTGAGATTATAGTAGTTTATGGTTTGTTGTGGAAGCTAATGTGAACTTAATATGGTTTCTTGTATTTGTAAGACTAATGTTGTTAAATTATGGATTGTTAGTGTAGTTGATGAATTTGGAAGAAAAGAAATGTATTGTTGATGTTTTCTTGGACTTGGAAGATTTTGGAATTTGCTTGTGTATTGGATGGGCTGATTTGAACATTTTGTGGGTTGTCCGGAGTGTTTTTGAATCTTGTTTAAGTGTTTTGGATTAGTACTTGAGTGTACGAATATTGATGTTGGTTCGATCGTATGCGGTTGATTTGAATGAAAACAGAATATTGTCGAGTAGTATATAAAAGAGCTACTAATGTTAGAATGTGTTTTGAATCTCTTATTGGTGTTGTTAGTATCTTTGTTGGTTTGGCCGGGTCAAATTCCCGGATGGTTGTTGTTGATTTGGGGCCGAGACTTATTCTCGGGGTTGGTAGATTTACAGGGGAGATGCTGCCGAAATTTCCGGCAGAACATAAGTAAACGTGTTTGAAAGGTTAAGGCAAGTACGTGACAACGAGTCTAACGAATGAATGAATCCTTTTGGACGTAGATTGACAAGATGGATAAACTCTCTTGCATGTAAGCAAACAAGTTGGATGCGTAAGCGCAACTAGTTGATCGTCACTCAGGTATGTGAGGCTTACCTTTCTTTCCTTGGCATGCCCTAGAGCCATGTAGGATATGATATGATATGTATCCTGAGGTTACTCCATTCTGTAATTCTGAGTCTGTCTGTGATCTGTATGTTTTCCCTGACTTAAGTGTTCCGACGTACGTATGATTCCAAGAGTTCTATTTGGTTTGATCCATAATCATGTCTAAAAGGTAGTTAACCTAATTACGGCTTTGGTTTTCCAAGAAAAGCTTCCGAAATGATTATAGAGCGTTCTGTACTTCGAACGCTCGTAACTTTTGTATACTAACTCCGATTGACCCGAAACTCGTTCTGGACCCCCACATGTCTATAAGCATTCCGTCATAACCCTTTTGATATATGTATTCGGACATAAGTAGTCGGTTATGGGTAATCCGATGCAAGCAATTTGGAACATGTATTCTGATTGAGTAAAAGCGATAAGTACTTTGATAGAAATATTCTGTTAAAAGTAATTTGACCTAAAGTATTCTGTAATAAAAAATCTGTTATGGATATTCCGAGAATATGTTTGAATAATCTATAAGTAATTTGTAATAAGTGATTTGTATGGACATTCTGAGAATACGTTTGATTAACTTATTGAGCTTGAGTTATACGCATTTGATTCTTCACGACTCTGCTCGTGCATATGTTATGACTTCCTTCGCCGAGTCCCGGGCCGGTATGTATCGTGCGGATGGTTCGCCGAGTCCTCTATTGAGGGTCGGGTTCCATATATGAATTCTGAAGTATGACGTGTCCGGTTCCGGGGTACCGTGTTAACTGTCCGTCCCCGGTTACCGAGGTTATGTTACGAAGTATGATGTGTCCGGGCTCGGGGTGCTGTGTTATCTGTCCGCCCCCGGGTACCGTGGTTATGTGTGATGTGTGACGGAGATCGGAGGAAAACTTCTGGAAGTTAGATGTGCTGTGGCGCCAAAGGCAGGAGTGGCAGCCACGTTCCTATGCTATCTTGCGCATTCACTGGTACTGTTCATCGGTACCTCGGCGTGTTATCTGTCCCCGAGGCCACCATGCATATGATATGATGTGACCGTCCCTCGGCGTGCTATTTGTCCCGGAGGTTATCGTCTGTATGATATGGCACTTGTCCCGGCGTGTTATTTGTCCCCGGGGTTGCCGCGTATTTGATACGATATCCGATCCTGATACGTATGACTTACGTTGGAGAGTAAGTATTCTGACCTTCCGTATATTCTGTATTCCGTCTGCTATATGATGTCATTTAAACAATTTGTACATTCTGTAATCTGTCTAGTATATGAGGTGAGTAAGTATGATTCGTGTCTGGAAAAGAAAAACGATAAGTGCTTGATATTTCTGAATAAGCTTTTGTATGTTGTTCTGTCTATATCAGTCATGGTTTCGTTTTCTGTACTCATGCCTTACATACTCAGTACATATCCGTACTGACCCCCTGTTCTTCGGGGGCTGCGTTTCATGCCGCGCAGGTACCCACAAATGGTTAGACGAGATGAGCTGAAGATGGCCCAACGGATTGGCGGGCTCCATTTCCTCCAGGAGTGCTGCCGAGTCAGGGTATGTATGTTGTGATGTCTGATCAGTATTAGAGACTTTGCAGACAGCGTCGTGGGTAGTGATAGTCAGTCTGTAAGCGGCTCCATCAGCCGATATGCTATTTGGTGTGCTATATAATAAATTTTGTATAATTACAAATTTGTTAAATTCTGGAAATAGTAAGCAGAAGATTTCGAAAGCACAACATGTATTTTGTTCGTAATTGACTTTCAAAATTAAAAAAAAAATTATGTATGGAATCAGAGTCTGAGGGTTCGTTCGGCTCCGTATGTGGGGTCGGGTGCCCATCACACCCTAGTAAGATCAGGGTGTGACAATTTTTACCACAGAACTTTTACGAACATTTCAAAGCAAACCTGAAATCTTTTACGAAGGTTAGGGACACTAAAACTTACAAATCTCTTCTAGAAACGCAATTCTTTATGCTTATCTTGTTATGCAATCATATAATAAGCTCAATCATATCAGACTTTCTTATCTCAGAAGTGAATCAGAATCGTAGATAACCTCTGAAACATATCAAATAGAGCTTCGGAAATCATAGGTACATATCGAAAAAAAGTGAATGCGAATCATAAGAAAACTCGGAATCACAGAACAGAATAACCCCAAGACACATATCATACCTTATTTGGTTCTAGGACATGCCAAAGAAAAAAAGGGTAAGCCTTACATACTTGTCCCACGACCAACTAGCTACACGTATTTGTCCAAACTTGCTAATCTACATTCAAGAAAATTGACATAATCATTAGACTCGTCGTCATACACTTGTCTTAGTCTTTCAAATGAATTCACTTATATTCTATCGAAATTTCGGCAGCATTTCCCCTGTAAATACACCATCCCCGAGAATCTAACTCGGCCAAAAAATACAACAACCAATTCGAGAATTTAACTCTGCCAAAATATCAACAACAATACCAACAATCATACTAACAATTTCAACAATCAATTCAAAATATATTCAACAATACTTCAAACAATTCAACTAATATTCCAAACAACCCAACCAACATACCACTTCACCCAAAGCTTTCCAAATTCAACAAGAACACTAACTACATTTCTTTTCTTCCAATTTCATAAACTATACCAACAATTCACACACTAACAACATTATTTTTCGTAAGTGCAAGAACACTATATTAGATTCACATTAGTTTCCACAACAAGCCATAAACAACTATAACCTCCACTTTGAATCATTAAACTTTTATTTGCATCATAGAATCCACGACACAACATCCCAAACATACCAAATAAAATTAGTTCTTCACACTTTCACAACACAACATGCACACGGCCACAACACACCCCACACGGCTCAACACCAACATACAAGGTTTCATGGTTTTCATTCAATTTACATCATGGAATTCACAACGCAACAATCAAATTACTAAATAAAATCAATTCGTCACATCTACACCATACCACTTCCATTCGGCCACATACTATATCCATATTTTCATGAACTTTACCCATTTCTACATACTACAACACTTCACAATTCATCTATAACACATGAAAAGAGGATTAAATCTTACCTTTTTCCTTCAACTTCCTTTTTGGCTAGAATTGTAAATTGCAAGAATAAGTGTTTTTCTTACTCCAGTAAGTACTCCACTTTGCTAGGGATCTTCCAATTAGTAGGAAATAATTTTTGAACAATTTTTTCTCACAGTTCCTCTTTTTCCAAGTAGGGCCGAATGGCCTTGGTGTTTTTCTCCTTCTCCTTTGTTCTCTATGTTTCTTGAAATTTATAGGTGTGGGAGATGAGAAATATGACTAATAAGTCATCTTGGGTCTTATTTATTTAACTTCCACATGGGCCTTGGCCCACACTTGCTTGGACGGCCACTTTGGCCCAAGTCATACAAGCCCACTTTTTTTTTTTTGTTTCTTTTGTATCTAGTCTTGCAATTCATGAAAAATAATTTTCCAAAATTCTGAATTTGCCCTTAGCCTTCATCCATATTTCCATGAGTCATCTTGCGTATTTTCCTTTATACCCCTAGCCTTTCCTAATATTTCCGCTTCAAAAATTTTGTGAACCACCTATGTGCCAAACAAGATCAAAAACATAGGCTTGCTCTTTAACTTCCCGCAATTATCTTAAATTATCCGAATGCGCAAAAATGCGGGATATAACAATGCGGATGGCCTAGAGATCTCCCCCTCCCCCCTTTTTATGCTTGGTCGCCCTTGTAGGACCTTTATTTCTGGACAATATTTTGTTGGTTTGCCTCTTTATTTGGGGATAATTTTGTTTTTAGTTTTTGGTTGGCCTGGTTTATGGCCAATGTATGGGTAATTTGTTTTGGATGTGGAACTTTTTAGCTTCCTTACTTTTGGTAATGGTAGTTAGTTTCTTAGTAGTGGCTTGAGTTGTTCTTGTCCTCGTCGAGCTTGTTTTTATACAACTTGTTAGTTGGTCATGCTGCTATTTTTATCTGATCTGTCAAAGGTTAAACAGGGAAAAAGTATAGGTCTCTGATTCCAGCAATACCACTTCAGCAGTCTCTCAGACCGCTGTGGCTGCAAGGGAGCTGCAGGAGCGGTCCATTTGGGAGATGGGATCACCGCTTCAGCGGTTGTCCTTCCGCTATAGCGGTGCCGCCACATCGTTGGACTGACCACTAGGGCCCTGTGCCTGGCAGTGGCGTCGCACCATGCCCGAATTTCTCTCGAATCTGAAGTTTAGCTCACCTCTTCCAATGCAGGTAGATCTAATCTCGAAATATAACTTACTTTTCACACGTAGATACCAATTGGAATCATCTAGATACCAATTGGGCTCACCGAGATACCAATTTGATCAAAGTAGAACAATTTGAAAGAAAAAAGGGAAATTTTCCTAGAAGCCCTATAGCCTCCCATGGACGGGTACGAACGTCTACGTACCATTCCACGAGATCGTACTAGACATTGCTCTTGTACTTTGTAGACCGGTAACCTAGGCTCTGATACCAACGTGTCACGACCCAATTCGGGACCATGCGGGCACCTACATTTCCCACATCGGTAGGAGAACCCCCTATCAAATAACACGTTGATTAAGTAAGGTAATTCATTTAGCTGACAAATAATTAGGAATAACAGCAGAACTTCGTAATATATTCATTAACTCAAATGTTTACATGATTACAATAATACATGATTACAGACTCGATATATATTCCCATGACTTGGTCTAGACTAGTACAAGAGCGACTAACGATTCAAAATTCCCACTACACTCTAAGACTCAACCTCTGTCCCGTATAAAGTGGGAGGAGGCCTTCCAGATAGGCACCGCACATTTCTTCTTCATATCAATCGAATACCTGAAACAATCTAGCCCAAAAAGGGTGTAGCAAGTGTAATATTAGATCAAGACACGCGTACTGGGTAAGTTTCATAGGCCGACAATGGTTAGTAACATATATCAGTAAAGAATTCACAGAAAAACATGATAACAACTCTATCAATTCATATGTCTATCTACCGGACAATATACAACAAGCTATTTTTATCATTAATTCCACAAAAATACTCACCAATCAATCTCATAGCGAACTCACCACTTCCATATCATATAATCATTCATTTTAACCTAGTCGCCAACTCATCACTAGGACACCTATTACCATACAACACATAAAGACTAACATATATATAAGATTTCGGACAATCTATACCTACTTCATCAAATACAACAACAAATCCAGAACCAAAGACCCATCATTACCTAAATAACGCAACTAACCTTAATATGTTAAGTCCGAGTGTATTCGAATCAATCCAATCATCGAACAACTCAATCAAGTCACAATGCAATGCAGTGCAATATTGGTATGAATGCAATGTTATGCCATGCAAATGAGGTGTACACATGTACTCCGAACGAAAATATCGACGTCTCGGTAGCACAACCCAGCGTGACTCGCGAAGTTTAAGTGCCACTCATCCTGGATATTTACCCAACAGACAGAGGGGACCCTGCCTAATTGCTCACAGGGGAAGTCTCACCGGCACCACCCTGGGGGACCCACGAAGTCCATGCACTAACTGAGATTCCGGGATATCATCAGAATCGGCCATGCAACAACGATGCAGAAATAGATCATCAGACATCGGCCATCTCACAGTCACTCAAGTAAAAGAGTCTGTCAAATATCGATTTCACACAATCAACGATTTCGGAATTAAACCTCGGATATCGGCCTTCTCACAATCACTCAAGTAAAAGAGTTATCAAATATCAGTTCATATAATCAACGATTCCAGAATGGATCTTCAGAAATCGTCCTTTTCACAATCGCTCAAGTAAAGAGTTTATCAAAATATCAGTTTCGCTAAATCAGTGATACCGGATTATCAACGGGTATCGGCGATGCATCATGAATATGAGAGAATGCGTGCAATGCGTATGTAAATCGATCAAGTTCAATATCACAAGTACCATAATGGGGTACACCAACAAAGTATCATATCACAACACCAACAGGGGGCACGCCAACATATATCAATAACTCGAGTACCAACGGTAGGTATGCCAATCATATACCCAAGTACCAATACAAACAACAGGTATGGCAATATTATCCAAAACAAGATGACAATGCAGAATTCAATATCTATCAATTCCTCATGACATCAATTCGGGAAAATAGAACAATTTAAGGTACATATGGTGGGGTGACTAGTCCCAATGCACACATCAAATTAATCAATTGTAAAACATGCCATACCACTTTCTCACCTCAGCCTATTAGTTCAGAAGAAAGATCTCACTCCACACTCGAAGTTATCTGTCACATAAATTTAGGACTCAATACAAGCGTGGGTACATTTTATCCTCTCGTTTAACGATTAGACACACCCTAAGTAACACAACTCATTTAGTTACATATTATAGAAAGTTTTCATCACTAGACATGAATAAGTTCCATCCGCTACTCCCAAGTCAAATAAATCTACCAATGATCAAGGAAAACCACATTAATACCTAAGGAATCTATAGGCCACAAACCCGAACAAACAAATCACACAAAAATACCAACCTAGAATTCCATCCCACATCTCCGATTTCCTACACATGCATTCTCCGTTCCTTCTATCACAACGATATGGAAACTAACTGGACTCTACCAAGGGAAGCCATAACCTGCCTTATGGTTGAGCGGGTGGCATGAACATCTATTGATTTCTTTAAATCGATCCCCAAATCGTAATCCGCATAAAATAGTTTGGAGACAACCATGTTACCCAAAATTAATGCTTTCCACTTGAATCCTTCATAAGAGATTTGGATAAATAGGGAGGTTTGGGGGTCTTAACCCACCTCTAGTTTTCTTCTATATCAATTTTAAGCGATTTTTCCATTTTCAAGCTTATATTTGGGAAGAACCCATTTCCAAGATTCAAGCAAGAATCTATTTTTAAATGACAAGGAGTGTAGAGAACTAGGTTGTTAGCTCATTTTTTGTGAAGAACATGGGAGGTGGCTTAGAAAGAATTTTAGGGGATATGTGGCTACCTCATCACTTTTCCAACTCTAGATTACTTGAAACCCACTTGATGATTCTCTAGGTGATTATGTTTAGCAGTAATTGCTTGGGTGGAAGGAGGGTTGGAGGCTGTTAGAAGGGTTTATTAGGACTGAAAATCTCATTTCTTTACTTCCCCGCCGAACTGGGCGGCTGGTATTTAGGGCTTAGAAAAAATTGGATAGTTCCTGAAATGATCCTTTAAATAGGGAAATTCACTGTGCGACACCGCCCCAACGGTAAATTTACCGCTACAGCGGTACCGCTCTAGTGTCAATACGACCCGTATGGCGGTCAAGTTCTATCTGTTCGCCCACGTTTCTATTCCTTACGCGATGCGTACGATGATTTTAGTTTGGCTTGAAAGTTTTCCAGGATGTGAATAGGTGGAGACACTGTTAAGGGGCCATAGTTGTAGTCTTCCTTCGAAATTCACAGTAACGACGGAACGGGTCGTTACGCTACTCAAGAAATCCGCTACCACATTTTCCTTGCTTGGATGATATAAGATGGCAATGTCATAATCCTTAAGCAACTCGATCCATATCTATTGCCTAAAATTGAGATCCCTCTGAGTAAACACATGTTGAAGGCTGCGATGGTCGTTGAATACCTCATAATGGACACCATATAAATTGTATCTCCAAATCTTTAAAGCAAATACCACCGCGGTCAACTCTAAAACATGAGTAGGATAGTTCTTTTCATGAATCTTCAGTTTTCTAGAAGTATAAGCAATACTGTTGGCATCATATGTGGAATTACATAAGGCCAAAAAGGCCATGGAACCCCTATAAGGTTAAGAAAGACTTTTAACCCGTACTTTTGGGGTTAAACTAGGAGTGCTTAATATGCTAAGGAGGTAGTGTTTTAAGGTACATGAATCATATAGTATTTGTATGTTAATTATTTAAGTCAGGCAAGTTGTAAAATAAAAGTTGCCGAAAAGTATCGCAAGTAACGTACATAAATTTTGCTGAAATTTGGGTCGAATGTCAATGAGCTTTTCTCCCAATGTACTTGGAATTATGGGCTGTTCCACCCATCAAATGTAAGGTCTATGAGTCTAGTTTCCAGCTCATTAAACTATTCATCCAAGCAGCCTCACTCGGACCCACTTAGGCGGTGGCCGACTTTATGTTGTTTTAAATATGTTTTAAGGGTCATTTCAACTTATTTTCACTTAATATTTCGTCCACAACCTCTCAAGACCCTCCAAAGTCATATCATAAAGAAAATAATCCAAAAAAAAAGGGTTTCAACCAAGATCTACCTCAAGAGTTCTAAGAGAGAAAGAAGAAACACTCTTATGGTGTTGTTGCTAGATAGAGGCTTATGTTGAGCAAAGAGGATCTAAGGTTTCTATTGAGGTTGTTGTGTAAGGTAAGGACATCATTTTTTTGTTGTTTTTGAGATTAATTTGATGTGGGTTAAGTTATTTAAGTAAAATAAATGCAAGATAAAATTGAAAGGAGAATAGGATTTCGTTCTTGTACCGTTAGACTGCTTTGAAGTATTTATACATTTTAATGTGGCTGAAAAACCTTGTGAGTAACATAAGTATGATTTAAATAATGTTGCTGAGTATATAAATATGTTTATGTAAATATTTGATGGAAAGGTTTGAAGTAAAATTATAACAAAACATAAGGAATATGATGGTATATATATGGACTGTTTTTTGATGGGAGTTGAGGAGTAACTCTTGAGTTGTTTTGACCTAGTAACTTGTGTGTATGTCGTTGTTGTTATTATGTGGTTGTGTTGGACTGAATCGGAGGTTGATGGGAGCAAAGAAAACAGGGGAAATGCTGTCCGAATATACGCAAGTTATTTACGAACTTAAAGAAGTATTATAATGAACTTTCATGAATTGTTCATAGTTAATTTTACCTTGATGTAGATTGGATAAGTGCCGTAGACGTACGTTGGAGGATTAACTTAAGTGGCAAAGGTATGTTAAGTCTATTCTCTTTATTTTTTTAGCATGACCAAAATGAAACGAAACATAAACTAATGATATTCATAATGACTCTACTCTTAGATATGTTAGAAGCTTATGTTCCTTGACCTCCTTATTATGTTATTGAAATTGTCTCATGGTTATTGATCCTTCGAAGTAAGTTCTGTTGATGATGTTAGTTCCATAATGTTAATTGAAGCTAAATTGATCATACATCACTCCAATAGATTTAGATTATCTTCTTATTACTCATGCATTATACATATACATTTACATGTATACCATGACCGGGGTGCCCGTCATAGCCCTCCAATTTGGGTTATGACAAAAGTGGTAACAGAGCAGTTTCATCCTACTATTGTCTACAAGCCTTGTCCAGTAAGGTCTTGTCTATGGGTGTGTGGCGCGCAATACCTATAAACAAGAAGCTACATGGAATTTAGGATGGTTATCCTTCTTCCGTATTCTAGATCGTGCTATAGAGTTGAATCATAGGGTATGCAATTCTTAACCCTAACCACTATTTATGTGACACCTTGCACTTTCAGAGCATGAGCACAACACGTATTTCAACCCATTAACGGAGTATCGGAGACATCCTGTGAAATTTTAGAAGGTACAAGCTATGAGAAGTACGTAACAATGAAGTAAATGATGAATTATGATCTCGTAAGTCGTAACCGGGAAGGACAACCTTGGAACCAAAGGATATGACAGTTATCAAGTATAATTGATGATACATATCATGTATGGAGAGTATCGGAATATTCCGGAATCAAGCAAATCGAAGAAAAATAAGTTTGTCGAAAATTTGAAAATTTTTTGCAGAAGTTTGGACAAAAATTTTTAGTCAACTTTAGAGAAGTATATCTCCTAGTATAGCAGGAGTTTTGAGGTGTTTCAAGAGCCTAAAATGAATTTCTTCGAGTGTAGTTTTCAACGCAACAAACCGGTCATCGATATGACATCAGAGTAGGGAGATATGGGCATTTTAAGATAAGTTGCCAAATAGCTCGGCGGACTTCTCTTGGAATGTCGGTGGAACCGACTTTCAAAGGGTATAAATACCCTATTATTACCTTTTTTCATCATTTACACTTCTTTTGAGTTCTAGACATATCCATACACTTCTCTTAAACACTTATAACCCCTTAAATCAAGAATTCAACAAGATTACACCAAACTCGTTCATGAAAATTGATTGTTTTTGTTTCTACTTGATGTCGTGGTGAGTTTGGTCTTGAAGAAAGTTGGTGTGGCTAAGGTTCTTCAAGTATAAGGTATGTTCTTCATCCTATCTCTTATGTTGAGTTGATTTAACGGTTTAGGAACTCTTAAAAGTGAAAATAGTTATGGAAGAAAGGTCATAAAGTGTTGTGTTGTAGTTGTTGAGTTTATGGACTATTTTGAGCATGTTGTAGCGGTGTTGTTGGGATAATTTCCATGTATATGAATGGTATCTAATGTTGTTGGTGTGTCGATGAGATTATGCTCCTTGATTGGGAAGAAAGGACGTGTATATTATTATTGTATGTTGATAAACATCGCGTGGGATGTTTTATGGAATATTTTGGTATTGATGATGATATTGTTGGGGTTAGTGCTATTGTTGTTGCGTTGGTTATTGGTATTGTGATCTCGGGCTAAGAATATAAACAGGGGAGATGTTGCCCGAATTTTGGCAGATTCTAAAAGGGTTCAATTTGAAGAATTAAGATAAGCATATGACGATAAGCCTAATAGTAGTCTGAATTCTCTCGAATGTAGATTTACGAGCATGGAAGGATAAGCATTGAGAAGTAGCAGACCAAAAAAGTATGTTAAGGTTGTCCCCTTTCTTTCTAAAGCATGATTCTTTTCTTATTAATCCATACATGCTCTCCATAACATCCTTATTCCCAAAAAGCTAGAAGTTCATGATTCTCAAAGTTCTTGTGATGCTTAAGATAGATGTTTGCTATGATAATAACGATGAGATGATGATTCCAATTTTTAGAGATCCTAAAGGTTGGGGTCTTAATGCTATTATGAGATTATTGAGTTTATTTCATGATTTCATTGATTTTATTCATTGTTGTTGATCTCACCTTATGATAATTGTTCCTGCAAGGTGAGATATAGCGATGATGATTGCTCCATAATATAAATTGGAGGTCACCGACCTTACGTCACTTCGATAGAGTATTAACATTTAATTGGGTTCTTGTACATGTTATATGTATTTATATATGTGTAATTTAGATACTTACCGAGCCTTAACGGCCGGGAAAGATACTATATATATATATATATATATATATATATATATATATTACCGCACCTTAATGGTCGGGCAAGATACGATATTTATAATACCGTGCCTACACGGCCAGGCAATATAACACCGTGCCTACATGGCCGGGCAAGATAAGACCGTGCCTACATGGTCGGGCAAGATAACACCATGCCTACATGGCTGAGACACACCACTAGTGGGCGGCGTGAGATGATTATCCCGGACGCGGGAGGCCTGGACGAGGGCTAATGATGATAACACCGTGCCTATGTAGTCGGGCAGCATAACACCATACCTATATGGTCGGGCAGTTTATATATAATAGTGATTTAAAAAGTTAAAGTTAGCATGCATGGTATCCTCCTTATGAGGCAATAAGATGTACAGGTTAACCTTATCTCATGTTATGTTCCATATTTCTTGTCATGTTGTTATGCATGCCTTACATACTAAGTACATTGTTCATACTGACGTCCTTTTGTTGTGGACACTGCGCTCATGCCCGCAGGTAGGCAAGTAGATGGATCAGATTCGTAGGTGCTTTATCAGCAGATTCTCAAGAGCACTCTACTTACTTTGGAGCTGTAGTCTATTGGTATTGGTGCTTATGGTCACTTGTATTCTATGTAGAGGCTCGTAGACATGTGTGTACAGTTAGACGTTTCATAACCCTACCGGTTCATATTGTTGAATAATATTTTAGTAGTCTTGTCGGCTAGTGATGATAGGTATAATTGTTGATGATTATATAGAGATGTGTCGTTATGTTGTGATATATGTCCATACAGATTATGATATCCACGAGCTATCTTTATTTTCCACCCAGAAATGATTATGAGACGTATGTTCAGAGGTGCTCGGTGGGTTAGCCCCGGGTGCCGTCGTGGCCCTCTAGTTGGGTCGTGAAAAAAGTGGTATTAGAGCAGTTCGTCCCAGGGAGTGTCTACGAGCCGTGTCCAGTAGAGTCTTGTTTATGGGTGTGAAGTGCGCCACACTAATAAAAGAGTGGCTACAGGGCATTTAGAAACCATTAACCCTTCTTTCTCATCTTAGATTGTGCCGTAGAGATAAATTATAGGATGCGATGTCCGTGATTCTAATCTTAAATGTTTTGATTGTGGACAAGTAGGTTATTAGGCCGCTATGATGTAATTGATGAGAATTTAAGTTGTTACTCCGAAAGGTATTTTTCCTGCCTTATTGATATTGGTAGACTTTGATATAAGAACTTGAACTAGATGTTACGGATAATTGTGATCGCCCTATGAGGCATTGGATGTGTTTTCGGGGCTGTGTGCAGGAAAGAAGCAGTAAGAAGTATAGAGGAAACTATGCCGAAATTTTTACAAAATAAATTGTTTGAATGTCTATGCTATAGAGAAAGAATAAAGGGAAAATGTGACCATTGGATGTTTGGTAAGTTATGATTGAATGAACAATTATGAGACACTTTCAAAGAGAAGTTTTAGAATGATTTCAATTTAATTTAAGGGAAGAACCCTGGAAGGTAAAAATGATTAGTAATTAAAGGAGTTGGAATGAGTGCATTCGAGATTTTGGGAAAATTGAGATTTATTTTAGATATAGGGAAAGTTGACACTAAGAATTCAAATGCAGTATTACGATTTATAAACTGGTGAGTAAGAGATAACAAAAAGATATTGATAGGGGAAAGGAAGTTAACGAGTACGGGAAAGTTTTACTCTAGAAGTTTATACATATACATAAGATTAGTACAATTTGATGACAGGAACACAAACTCGGTTTATAAGACTTTCCTATATGATGTGGGTTTACATTGGGATTTAGAAGTCACCAGTCATTCGATTTCAAGGGGATTCTGAGTGTTTGATAGTTGGTACTATTCTGAAAATCATTATGGCCATGTTACTTCGGGTATTAATGACGACCTTGAACTCAAGAATGAGAAATGGTTAGGTAAGTTGGATTGCAATTATGATTGTCTTCTGGATTGCTTATATAACTTCTAAATGTGATGCTGCTTGGCCGACGAAGGAAGTAGAGAGTGTATCAACCTTAGGAATATGTGGTGTGTTTCTAGCTAATCTTTATAAGAAGGCTTCACCTCAGATTTTTTTCAAACGGATGTTGTGAAGGTTAGTTGACGATAGAGAAATTAGGTGCGGTGTCGGTTTATGTGTAAGGAAATAAGAGAGTAGGTGTACAAGTGAAGATAAAATATCACAAGGATCGATTCGGTTGTTACAGGAAAGTAAAGGATGTGAGGTTGGTTATTTTAGACAAAGAGACAGGGTACAAGTACGAGTAAAGATTTTTCAGCAAAGTTATATCGCCAAGGCTTATAGTTAGGATGTTGAAAGATATGCTAGGGTGTCACGACCCAACCGGAGGGCCATGACGGGCACCCGGAGCTAACCCACCGGGCACCTCTCATCGTACATTCACATTCATATCTAGGTCGGCCACATGGCCTATTAACAATTCTATGGCTCAATAATACCATTTCCAATGGCTAAAACACTTTTATATATCAACATCAACAACTATGCCCATACACATATACACAAGCCGACGAGGTTGACAAAATAATATACCAAGACATGAGCCGACAAGGCAAAAGACATCTACTATGCATGACTGTCTACGAGCCTCTAAGAAAAGTATGAAACATCATCATAAGGACGGGGCAGGGCCCCGCTATGCCCATATATACACAAAAGAATAGTACCCACAGTTGCGACTCCGGGTCAAATGGAGCTCCTCTAAGCAATCTCTAGATAAGCAGCATAAGGATAGAGTCTATCTCTCTGTCCACTTGCGGGCATGACGCAGCATCCACAAATAAAAGGACGTCAGTACGAATAATGTACTGAATATGTAAAGCATAATCAATAACATAATGTAAGGATGAGAAATAACATAAGGTATAAAGGTCATGGGATGAAAGAGCCCTTTATACCTCTAGCAACATTCATCATATTTACTTACCTTCTTTCTAACGGGAAAACATCCATCTCATGCATTTGTAAATATAGTACTATTATACCCGACCATAGAGGTTCGGTGTCTTACGTACCCGACCATAACAAGGTTGGGTGTTTTACATACCTAGCCCTACCAAGGCTCAGTGTTATTCGTACCCAACTGTAGTGGTGAGCGCGTGATAGATATCGTACCCGGCCATATAAGCTCGGTGTTCTTAGTAGTCATACTTGGATATATATATATATATATATATATATATATATATATATATATATATATATATATATATACACACACACACACGTATATGGAAGTACATGAATATCATCAATATCATCATGATCATCATTTCTATCTACACCATTCCTTAATGGATTAACTATCATAGGATGTGAATAATGGTATCGTGAGAATATCAAGAATTCAATAAGTGGAAAATGGTCATCCCAATTACCTCTGAAGTCTAGTACACATGCCCGCAACATATATTCTAAAGTCTGAATAGTGTGTTCAGCTTGCCCATCCATCTGTGGGTGAAATGTTGTGCTGAGTTTCACTTGAGTACCCAAACCTTCTTGAAAGGACTTCCAGAATGTGGCTGTAAATTGTGCCCCTCTATCTGTGAAAATGGATAGTGAGACACCACGAAGTCGCACTATCTATTTAAGATACAACCTTGCATAATCTTCCGCTGAACATGTAGTTCTGACTGGAAGAAAATAAGCTGACTTTGTGAGTCTATCAATAATTACCCATATGGAATCATACTTACGCCGAAAATGAGGTAAGCCTACAATAAATTCCATGTTGATCACTTCCCATTTCCAGGTTGGAATTTCCATATCCTACAACAATCCTCCTGGCTTTTGATGTTCAATTTTCACTTGTTGACAATTTGGGCATTCAGCTACAAATTCCGCTATATCTCTATTCATGTCGTCCCACCAATACATTGACTTGAGATCATGGTACATCTTTGTTGCTCCTGGACGAACGGAATAGCGAGAGCAATGGGTTTCTTCCAGAATCTGGCAGTGTAATCCTGCAAATCCGGAACACATAGCCTGCTTCGATGCCTGAGAACCCCCTCTGAAGAAATTTCAAATGGAGACCTTTCCTTCTGGGGAAGTGCATCTCTGTAGTTACTCAACTTGGGATTTTCATATTGGTGCTTTTCCACTTCCATGTCTAAGGATGAGACAGCTAGGTTATGAACAATGACTCTTGCATTGCCCGAGTCTATTAAGGGGACTCCTAGGCTGGCTAGCTGGTGGAGCTTATGCATTAATTATTTCTTCTCCAGCTGAACCTCACATACACTGCCCACAGATTTACGGCTGAGAGCATCGGCCACCATATTTTCCTTTCCGGGAAGATATAAAATACTCATATCGTAGTCTTTCTGTCACGACCCGCCTAGGGGCCGTGATGAGTACCCGATACTTGTACCGAGCACCCCTTACTTTATCATTTTACCCTTACCTCTTAGCAGGCCGTAGGAACTGTGCTATACATTTTTTTTTCATTGCTGAGCTTTAATATTAGCCGCGTCACCATAAACATAGACTAGTAAGCGTTGCTATCACATTATACAGAGACGCGAACAATTCAAAATACAAGACATCTAGCTGTACATATTTGTCTACGAGCCTCTAGACATAATAAACAAATACATAGGAAGGGCCGAGTACTGCCGTGCCCGAATATATATATACAAAATAGTACCAAGGAAGTGAGGCTCCGGAATAACTGGAGCGCTGTCAATACTGCTGGTAGAGCTCCTAAGGACCAAATCCGCCTGTCTGCTGACCTGCGTGGCATGAAATGCAGCGTCCACAAGAAGGGACGTCAGTACGAATAGTGTACCGAGTATGTAAGGCATGAATATTAATATACGGAAAATGTAAAACAGGGATAATGACATAAAAAGAGTTATAACACATGCCTGAGGTAGAAACATAACCTGTACATATAAGTGCCCTTGGGCAGATGCCATGCATGCTTAGCTTTCCTTTGAAAATATTTTCTTGTTCATATATATATATATAAAAGTAGAACATGTCATATTGCCGAGGCGTCGGCAGCCAATCCATTTAACCATAAATATACACATCCCGCATCCGGGCATCCCGCGTCCGGGACGATATCATGTCATGTAATGCCAACTGATCAGGTGGATATGCGTATATAACGCTCTGCCCTTATCTCCATCTTCCCCGTATACATATGCATATCTCATGTACATATATCAGCGTCTATAGCGCTCTGGCTCTTTCATCATATGCATATACGTGTGTCATGTACATACATCAGCGTCTATAGCGCTCTGGTTCTTTTATCATATACATATAATTATAACACGCATACATGTTTTATATACATATACATATTTTATATACATAAACATGTCTTATATACATTTACATGTCTTATATACGTATGTCATATAAGCACGCAAGAGAGCCCAAAGAAAAATCGTGTAGCCATCGGAGTGACGTAAGGTCGGTGACCTCCGATTACATTATGGAACAATCGTGGTCGCTTTGTCTTGCCTTGAAGGAACAAGTATTTTAAGGCGAGACTACCAAAGGAGAATAGCATTAGAGGTAAACATGGAATGAAATCACGGGCATCATAGACGTCAACTCATAGGCTTTGGAATCCTTAGAAAATAGTGTTATAGCTAGGAGGTGGAAATAAGGTTCAAGAACTAGTTTATTACTTTCATACTCACGTTGAATCCTTAACTTAGAAATCTTAGTTGCAGGATCGTTCCGGTCGTACTTATCATAGGCATATTCTCTTGTCTAACATCGTCATTATCATTATCATCATAAAAGTATTCTCGTTAGAGTAGTTATAGTACTTATCATTTAGTAACGGAATCGGGATCAAAGGACCCCTTTTGATTCAACCTCAAGTAAGTCAAACAGAACTATAAGGAAAATCCGAGAGCAACGGGCCCACCTCGGCCCGAATGAGGTAGCGTATACGATTTGCATATGTTACATGTCATGGCGTTACTTGTGAGGGTTTTAGGGTAGTCGGGTCCCATCTATGCAAGTTCTAGGGGTTTAGGAGGTCTTTTCAACATTTCGCACACTTTATAGTTCAATTCTACTGAAGGAAAAAGGAGAAACTTTAGGTGCGGATTCCGGGGAATAGAGTTGTCCCCGAGGCTCGTACCCAACTTATTACGTCTAAGACATGCCATAGAAAGAAGGGACAAGCCTTACATACCTCTTTCCGCTCCTTTTGCTATTCCGAATTCACGTTGCAAATCCACCAAAATCTGCAATTTGGTCACATTTACCAAAACTTTTATTAGGGTACTTAGAATTGAAATCTTAAGGTAACACTTGGCTATCGAAATTTCGGCAGCATTTCCTCTGTAAATATACCATCCTCAACATTCAACTTAGTCAAATTTTAATCAATCACAATCCGGGAATTCAAACCCGGCCAAACTATCAACATAACTCAACAACAACACTAGCAATTTTCATATTCCACTCAAAGTACATTCCAACACTTCAAGTAGCATTCTACTTCCTTCAAGACTTTCCAATTCCAATAAAACAACAACAATCTTATAATATATATTCCAACAACATCATACCAATATCATTACATACCATCCATACAAGAACATTATTTTCAATTTACACAACTTCCAACTACTAACACTTCACCAAGATTATCAAATCTTTATTTGTAATATAAAATCCACAACACAACTAAAATGCTAAATAAAACTTGCTCATTATTCCTTCACAATTCAACATATATGCACGGCCACACACACACCATGCACACACGGCTTCAAACATTATGCATGCACAACTACAACTTCTCCAAAATTCATTCAACTTCCATTATCACATAACATTCATTGCAACAACCAAGCACTAAATGAAATAATTACAACATGATTCCTACACATACATAGGCATAAATGCACGGCCAACAACACCCTCACACGGCTCAACACCAACATGCAAGGTTTCATGAATTTCATTCACTTTTGCATACTACAACATGCATAACATCCATAATATACAAAGAAAATGAATTCTCACTTTCTTCTTTGATCCTCCAGCTTGTTTGAAACTCCAACTTGTGAATTTGTGTTTTTCTTGTTCCAACAACAACTCCACTTTGTTAAGGACCCTCTACTTGGTACGAAATGATTTTTGAAGAAAGTTTTGTAAATTTTCTTGTTGGTTTTTGCTCTAGGCCGAAATGGCCCTTAGGTTTTTCTCCTCTCTCTCTTGTTCTTGTTTTCTTGAGGTTTCTAGAGAATTATGGCAAAAAAGATGGCCCTTAGTCATCTTTTTAACTTGGCAAATTAAATCCCCACATGGGCCTAGCCCATACCATGGCCGTTTGGGCCTCTTTTTTTAAAAAAAATTTCAAGCCCACTTGTATTTTGGGCTAGTTCTTGTAATTCATGAAAACAATTTTTTTCCAACTTCCAAATTTTCCCTTCGTCTTCTTCCATATTTTCATGAGTCGTATTGCGAATTTCCCTTTATGCCCTTGACCTTCCTCATTATTTCCACTTTTAAATTTTTCATAAGCAACTCATATGTCAAACAAAATAAAATATGGCCTTGCTTGTTGTCTTCCCGCGATTGCCTTGAATTATCCGATTGCACAAAAATGCGGGATATAACACTTTCAATAGCACTAACCATCGCCTCTGCCATAGATTCAACTCATTTTGCTAGAAAATGTACTGGAGGCTCTTATGATCTGTATAAATATCAACATGTACACCATACAAATAATGTCTACATATCTTTAGTGCATGAATAACTGTAGCTAATTCAAGATCATGGGTCGGATAATTCTTCTCATGTTTCTACAACTGCGTGGAAGCATAGGCAATAACCCTACTTTGCTGCATCAATAAAAAGCCCAACCCAACACCAGTGGCATCACAATAAACAACATAGCCTTTAATCCTTCTGGAAGTGTCAGGACTAGGGCTGAAGTTAATCTATCTTTCAATTCCTGGAAACTGCGCTCACAAGCATCGGTCCACTGCAATTTTTCTGATTTCTGAGTTGGCTTCATCAACGGTGCTGAAATAGAAAAAAATCCTTCCACAAATCTTCTGTAATAGCCGGCTAGTCCCAGAAAGCTATGGACCTCTATAGGTTTTGTAGCCCTTGGCCAAGTCTTCAAGACTTCAATCTTTTGAGTATCTACTCGAATACCATCGTCTGAGATAATATGGCCCAGAAACGTTACAGACTTCAACTAGAACTTGCATTTTGGAAACTTGGCATATAATTCTCGAGTCCAAAGAATTCCAAGAACAGAACGTAAATGATCTGCATTTTGTGCTCCTGATCGGGAGTACACCAGAATGTCATCGATAAACACGATCACAAATAGATCTAGGAAAGGACTGAATATATTATTCATAAAATTCATAAGTACTACCGGGGTGTTAGTCAACCCAAATGACATTACCCGAAATTCATAATGATCATATCTGGTTCTGAAAGCCATTTTGGGGATATCCTTTTCCCTAACTCTTACTCGGTGATATCCTAACCTCAGGTCTATCTTGGAAAACCACTTAGCACCTTGTAATTGATCAAACAAATCATCGATTCTCGGAAGCGGATACTTATTCTTTATTGTCATCTTATTCAATAGCCTATAGTCAATGCACATTCACAAGGATCCATCTTTATTTCTTACGAATAAGACAAGTGCTCCCCATGGCGATGAACTAGGTTTAATAAATCTCTTCTCGAGCAAATCCTTCAGCCGTGCCTTTAGTTCTTTCAATTCTGCAGGAGCCGTTCTGTAAGGAGGAATAGATATAGGTTCGGTGTCTGGCAACACATCAATAGTAAAATCAATCTCCCATTCCGATGGAAGACCTGGAAGTTAATCTAGAAATACATCCGGAAACTCATTTACTATAGGGACGGATTGAAGAGTCGCCGAATTTTCTTCAGTGTCATGCACCCAGACTAAATGGTAAATATAGCCTTCTGCAATCATTTTCCTCGCTTTGAGATAAGAAATAAACTACCTCTTGGAGACGTTGTGTTACCTTTCCATTCAAGCACTGGTTCTCCCGGGAATTGGAATCGAACCATTTTTGTTCTACAATCAACATTAGCATAACAAGAGGCCAGCCAATTCATGCCCATAATAACATCAAAATCTAATATTTCCAGCTCAATCAAATCCGCTATAGTCTGACGATCACATGCCCCAATCACGCAATTTCTATATACTTGTCTTGCTATTACCGGGTCATCAATAGGAGTAGACACCTCAAAAGGTTTGATGGGCTCGAGCTTCACCCAAATACGGCCAACAATATAAGCAGTGATGTATGACAAAGTAGAACCCGGATCAATCAAGGCATAAACATCATAGGAAAATATGGATAATATACCTGTGACCACGTCAGGAGAGGACTCAAGATCCTATTGCTCGGCTAATGCATATATACGGGGCTAGTGGCCACTCAAACTGGATACTCCCCCTCTACCCATGCCACGGCCTGCTGAAGTCTGGGGAGTCTGCCCTACAGGGAGCACAGACGAAGAAGAGACGGCTGCTGATCCTACGGGCTGGGCCTCAACTCTACCACCCATCGATGGACAATCGCACATCATATGCCAATCTTACCATAGGCATAACAAGCATCTGAGCCTCAGCGACACTGAACCACATGTAATCTACCACACTGGCTGCATCGTGGTACCGATGGCCTCCTCTGACTGGGATCTCCTCCAAATTGGGAACCTGAAACTCTAAAGGTATGACCCGATCCAGAATAAATGGGGCGATCAAATCTCTTGCTCACAAATCGAGGAGGTGCACTATCCATAGACTAGCCCGAATATTCAGAATACTATTGCCTCTAGCCCCCTCTATACTCAGTACTAGAACCGGCAGATCAGGCCCTCTTACTATGCCCTCTATCGATATCGTGCTCACCCGTGTGCGGCTGCTGCTGCTCTTCTAAATTTTGGGCATGGGCCTGAATACGGGAAATGTCCATCCCTTCCTGGAGTGAAGCCGTCAAGCAATCTTTGATTAAATGTGGCCCTAAGCCACTCAGGAACAAATGCACCCGGTCTCCCATAACGGCTACCATGGTCAGAGCATACCTAGCCAATGAATTAAAATGGAGACTATACTCCTGAGCACTCATATTCCCTTACCTTAAATTCAAAAACCTATCAGTTCGAACCCAACGGACCTCAGGTGGCAAATAATGACGGATGAAAGCATCTACGATTCCTACCATACCGGAGGAGGTTCATTTTCCTTTCTCAAAGATATCCAGTTATTATACCGAAGGAAGGACATATCCCGCAATCTATAGGCGACTAACTCCACTGACTCAGTATCAGACGCATGTATTATTCTCAGTGTCTTTAACATCTCATTTATAAAGCCCTTTGGGTCTTCATCCGGCTTTGACCCGAAAAATTCTAGAGGATTCAAACTCATAAAATCATAGGCCCTTGCACTAGTCGCTCTATCACCTGGACCCGCACTCTGCCGCGGAGCTTGTGCAGCACTACCTGGGTCAATAATTGAATAGCGTCGGTCATCTGCTGGCCCGAAGCACCCAGTGGAGGGACTGGAGGAACTGCAGCGAGAGTGAAGACCTCTTTACGCCCCTCTACAATGGGCAGAGTATAAGAAGTAAGAGATGGAGCCTCATTATGGGACTCACCCTCTTCTATATTTACCGGTGGCTCCTGTTCAATCCGCCTTCCTGTTGCATTCTTGCCCTTCTGGGCGGCTATTACTTTCCTCTTCACCGGCATCGCTGAAATCATAACGCACAATTAGGGAAAAGAGAAATCTTATAGTATAGCTCTATCGCACGATATATGAAGAAGAAACACGATCATTATTCCTAAATGCCCCGCAGCCTCTTGTTTATAAGTGTGGCGCACTTCACACCCATAGACAAGACTTTACGGGACACGGCTCATAGACACACCCTTGGACGGAACTGCTCTGATACTACTTTTGTCACGACCCAACTAGAGGGCCATGACGAGTACCCGGAGCTAACCTACCGAGTATCACTCATCATGTTCATTATCATATTCAACCTGGATCAACACAATTCTCAAGCAAACCTTACTATGAACGATCTTCAATTACTCCTCAAAATATGCATATATATACAAGCCCACGAGGCTATGAATGATATAAAAGATATACGCTAAGAAAATCATAATACATCTACTACCCACACATAAGTATCTACAAGCCTCTAACTGGAGTACTGAAATCATAGAGACGGGACAGGACCCTGCCACGCCCCAAATATGTACACAAAATAATATACCAATAAGCGGCAGCTCCGGAGTAGTGGAGTGCTCCTGTGTATCTGTTGATAAAGCTCCTAAGCGTCTGTGCCGTCTCTCTGTCTACCTGCGGGCATGAACGCAGCGTCCGTAAAAGAAAGGACATCAGTACGAACAATGTACTGAGTATGTAAGGCATGTATAACAACAAAATCAAGAAATAAGAGAGCATAAGATGAAGAGATAACCTGTAACTGATTGCCTCTTAAGGCGGAGTCATGCATGCTAACTTTTATATTTAAAACATCATCATATCATATATATATTCATACATAAACTGCTCGACTATATAGGTACGGTGTGATCATCATTAGCTCGCGTCCGGGGTAACCATCTCATGCCGCCTACTAGTGGTGTCTGCCCGGCCAACTAGGCAAGGTGCAATTATCATCATAGCCGCCCAATTATGTCCAGCATAGTGGTGTCTGCTCGGCCAATTAGGAATGGTGTAATCATACATATACACAACATAAAAGCATGCATGAGAGCCCAAGGGAAAGCTACAACTCTATCGGAGTGACGTAAGGTCGGTAACCTCCAATTATATTATGGAACAACCATCATCACTGTGTCTCACCTTAATGCACTAATATCATGAGGTGAGATGGCCAACAATGAATAACATCAAGGAAATTATGAAATAAGATCATTAAGCTCATAATAGCATCAATTCATAAGCTTTGGAAACTCTAGTAGTAAAATAATCATCATTATCATTATCATAGAACACATCGTATCTCTTTCTCATAACAAGCTCTTAAGAATCTTTAACTTTCACCTTTTGGGATGTAAGAAGGTCGTGGAGATACAGAGAGGAAATCGTAATATAGAAGTCATGCCTTTGAAAGAAAAGGGGCTAGCCTCACATGCCTTTACAGTTTTTTCACGACAAAATATTCTCCTTCAAAGCTTACGACTCTACATACAAGAAGATTCTTACTAAATTAGATTATTTACGACATGCTTAAGTGTAAACTAAAGCGACTAAGAGCTAGCGAGAATTGGACAACATTTCCTTTGTTTCGACAACTTTCTCCATATAGTAAACATCTCCCAAACATCATAGCAACACCCATGATATCATAATCAATAGACTTCTTCAAGTTAAACATTGTTCAATACTCAAAAGTCCTTTTCAAAGTCATACTATGACACAACACCATATTCATTTTCATATAATACTTCCTCAATGTCATTAGTGTCATTCACAACAAGATCATACTCATAGCATACTAAGAACCATGGCTCAAGTCAACTAACTACTCAAAATACCATTAAATCCATATTTAAGCTTCATATTCTACTTCCTTCCCTAATCCAAGTCATTCAATCACTCAAATGCCCTTAATAACATCAAATAAGTGTAGAACTCACCTTTGACCTTATAAGAATGAGCTTTGGATGGATATACTTCACTTGAGATCAACCCCAACTTCAACACTAGAAAAATTCTTGACTTCTATCAACCCTAGTGAGCCTCTTTTGCACTTGATCCTCTTGAATCTTGGTAATTAATCCTTATTTTCTCTTGAATTTGTGTTAATATGGTGGAGGGAATATTCTAGAGCTCTCAATACTTGAGGAGATGGTGGAAACTAAAAAATAAAAACAAGGGTCGTCTATTTATAACCAGAACTAGAAGGTTCCAGCGAGGCAGGTTAATGAGAAGGTCAACGCCCCGTCGACGGTCCGACCACCTTCTCCGTCGACTTACGCCTGCAACTCTCTGATTGTAGAAATATACTGACGGTGCATAGCAATGGTCCATTGACATGACGACGGCCCTTCGAGACTGACTAATGTCTGCAGAATTTCCCTATTCAGTTCAGATTGCGTCGATTCGATACGCTCAACTTATAATTCTACAAATTACCAGAAATACTTGATGATACATTTGTACACTGGGTAAGACACTTTATATTCCTAAACTCGGGCACGGGTCTCCATTCCTAAGGCATACCCGGCTAGGAAACATAAGTCCTACTACGACGAAAATGAGAGGCGTAACAGTGTTAGTCTACTCACAGTGCAACAAAATCCAAAATTTTCGAGATGTGACATTCTTCCTCCCTTAGGAATATTCGTCCCCGAATGTTAGGTTCTTGGGGATTCTATAAAAATTTCATCAGAGTTTCCCCTGTAATATGACACTACCACTCTGTCACAGCAACACAAAATATATCGCCTCAGAGGGCTACAACAACAACATCAACATCAATAACCATGGCCACACACGACCAAGAACGCATTAAATACCTGAGGGCGTTGGCGTCTCTGCCTGAGTTGCTTCTGAAAGTGGAAATAAATGCCGGTACCTAAATTCATGTCTTCTTCTGCTTCCCAGGTCATTTCCTCTCTATTATTATTTCTCCATAGAACTTTAACTGAACCTACATTTTTGGTTTTGAGTCTCCGTACTTGCCTATCTAGAATGGCAATAGGAACTTCTTCATAAGACAATTATTTGGTGACTTGAACATCATCTACCGGTACAATCCTGGAAGGATCTCCAATGCACTTACGAAGCATTAATACATGGAAAACCGGGTGAACTGACTCCAAATTAGGAGGCAGATCTAATTCGTAAGCCACGTGGCCTACCTTGCGTACAATCTCATAAGGCCCAATATAACGGGGACTAAGCTTCCCCTTTTTTGCCAAATCTCATGACGCCCTTCATTGGCGACACCTTCAAGAATACTCGGTCTTTCACTTGAAAATCTCAATCTCATCGACGATTATCTGCATAAGATTTCTGGTGACTCTGAGCTATTAATAGCCGATCCTGCATGAGCTTAACCTTTTCTATAGCTTGCTGGACCAAGTCTTGTCCTATCAATTTGGCCTCTACTACTTCGAACCACCCAATTGGCGATCTGCACTTTCGCCCATATAAAGCCTCATACGGAGCCATTTGGATGCTAGAATGATAATTGTTGTTATACGAAAATTCAATAAGCGGTAAGGGATCATCCCAACTACCTCCAAAATCCAATACACATGCCCAAGCATATCTTCAAGAGTCTGGATGGTACGCTCAGCTTGCCCATTGGTCTGTGGATGAAATGCTGTACTAAGACTCACTTGAGTCCCCAAACCTTCTTGGAAGGATTTCCAGAATTGGTTGTAAACTGAGTTCCTCTATCGGAGATAATAGATACTGGAATGCCATGAAGTAGTGCTATTTCTTTAACATAAAGCCTTGCATAATCTTCAGCTACATATGTAGTTCTCACTGGTAAGGAATGAGCTGACTTCGTGAGTCTATCCACAATTACCAATATAGAATCATACTTACATCGAGAAAGGGGTAAGCCTGCAATGAAATCCATATTAATTACTTCCCATTTCTAAGTTGGAATTTCCATAACTTGCAACAATCCAGCGGGCTTTTGATGCTCAATTTTCACTTCTTGACAGTTAGAACATTGGGCCATGAATTCCGCTATATCTTTCTTCATTCCATTCCACCAATAAATAGATTTAACATCATGATACATTTTCATTGCTCCGGGGTGAACAGAATAACGGGAACAATGAGCTTCATCCAAAATCTGTTGATGTAATCCTGCAACATCAGGAACACTCAGCCTGCCTGGACATCGGAGAGCTCCATCTCTTGAAATCTCAAAAGATGACTTCTTCTTCTAAGGTAGTGTAGTTCTGTAATGAACTAGTATAGGGTCCTCATACTGGCGCTCTTTCACCTCGACTACTAGTGATGAGACAGTTGAATTCTGAATGGTAGCTCCTATATTGCCCGAGTCCATTACCCGGACTCCTAAGCTAGCTAACTACTGGACCTCACCACCTAACTGGCTTTTCTCTGGCTGAACATCACATAAACTTCCCATAGATCTATGGCTAAGAGCATCAGCCACAATGTTCGCTTTCCCTGGATGGTATAGGATGTTAACATCATAATCTTTCAACATTTCCAACCATTACCGTTGTCGTAAGTTCAATTATTTCTTCTTGAAAATATACTGAAGGCTCTTGTAATCCATATAGATATCCAACTAGACACCATACAAATAGTGTCTTCACATATTCAATGCATGAATCACCTCAACTAACTCAAGATCATGGGTTGGATAATCTTTCTCATGTTTTTGCAACTGCCTTGAAGCATACGCAATCACTTTACCATTTTGCATTAACACACAACCTGACCAAACACCTGAAGCATCGCAATAGACAACGTAGCCTTCGGATCCCTCTGGAGGTGTTAGGACCAGGGCTGAAGTTTATCTATTCTTTAACTCTTGGAAACTACATTCGCAAGCATCCGTCCATAAAAATTTGGCTGATATCTGAGTTAGCTTTGTCAATAATGCAAAAATAGAAGAAAAGCCCTCTACAAATCTTCTGTAGTAACCCGCTAAGCCCAGAAAACTATGAACCTCCATAGGTGTTGTAGGCCTTGGCAAAGTCTTCACAGCCTCAATCTTTTAGGTATCTACCCGAATACCATCGGCTGAAATACTGTGCCCCAAAAAGGTTACCGAATTCAACTAAAACTCGCACTTTGAAAATTTTGCAAATAGCTCTTGATTTTGGAGAACCCTAAGGACAGTATGTAATTGATCCGCATGTTCTGCCTCAGACCTAGAATATACCAGTATGTCTCAATGAACACAATCACAAGAAAATTTAAGAAAGGCTGAACACATTGTTCATCAAATCCATGAATGCTGTCGGTGCGTTGTTAGCCCAAACGACATTAACCGGAACTCGAAATGACCATATCTTGTTCTGAAGGCCGTCGTCGGAATATCTTCCTTCCTAACTCACACCTGATGATACCCGGATCTCAATTCTATCTTTGGAAACCATTTTGTCACGACCCGGCTAGGGGCCGTGACGGGTACCCGGGGCAAACCACCGTGTACCACTCGTTCTACTACTCATCATACACATTAAACGTTATTTTATCAAATTCATACTCAAATTATAAGAAAATCATCTTTCATTTGAAAACATAAATACTTTTATAAACATAAACCTTTCGGCCATCAAAATAATATATATACATAATAGCAACCTCGTGAGACCATATAACCCACACTGCGTATCTACGAGCCTCTACTGGAGTACTAGACATAAGGACGGGACAGGACCCCGTCGTGCCCAAAATACGTATATGTACACAAAAGAATAATCAATGCATCTCTGGAACAATGGAGTGCTCTCAGATCAGCTACTAGCTCCTACGAGTCTGGATCAAGATCACCTCCCTGTCTATCTGTGGTCATGAACACAGCGTCCAAAGAAAACGGACATCAGTTTGAACATTGTACTGAGTATGAGAGGCATAAACAATAATGATACGTCAATGAGATAAAAAAAGGCATCAGTAAAGAGCAACTGTATATGACTGTTACTTATAAAAGAAATAACACAAGCTGTCTTACTCATAATCATCATCATATCATGTATGCATAAATGTATAAGTTGCCCGTCCATATCGGATCGGTGTGATAATCGTTAGCCTGCGTCCCGGCCTCCCGCGTTCGGGGTACCATCTCATGCCGCCCACTAGTGGTGTCTGCCCATGTCATCTGGACATGGTGTATACATATTGTTGCCCGCCTTAACGGTGTCTGCCCGGCCATATAGGCACGGTGTGATAGCATCATGTACATATCATAGACTCATCATATTCTCATCAGGTTATTATCATAATGCATGACTGGAAACTTAAAACAATTATACTCTATCGGGGTGACGTAAGGTCGTGAACCCCCGACTCCATTATGGAACGTTTACAAGTATTCTGCCTCACCTTGAAGGAAATCGTATATAAGGTGAGTGTATGCAATAAATGACATCATTAACTTTATAGGAACATCATATCATAAACTCTAGAATCTTTAGACTCAAGCTCATCATCATCATTTTTAGGCTCATGATATATCTCTTATCTCATATAGCTATTTATGAACATAGACTCATCGTTTTTCCGGAATGTAGGAGATTCATGAAGAGAAAGGAGAAGTCATGCTATAGGATTCATGCCATAGAAAGAGAGGACTAGCCTCACATACCTTTTACGTTTAACTAATCTATCGCTTGCTTGTTCTCCTCCAACATCCATGTTTCTACCTTCAAGAGAATTCGCATTAACATTAGTTAATCGGCTATAAAAACGTGTTACTATTTCTAGGGAAAATTATGTTATATCTCGTATTTTGCACATTCGGATATTTTAAGGTAATTGCGACAAGTTAAGGACAAGGCTATATTTTGATCTTGTTTAATACATAAGTTGTTTATGAAAAATTTTGATGTGGAAATATTAAGAATGGCTAGGGGTAAAAAGGAAAATTCGCAAGATGACTCATAGAAATATAGAGGAAGGCTAAGGGCAACTTTGGAATTTGGAAAAAAAATTTTCATGAATTGCAAAACAAAAAAAAAGGAGAGTGGGCTTGAATAAAAGGGGCCAAGTGGCCGGCCAAATGAAGTGGGCCATGGCCCACATGGGAGCCCAACATTAATACATAAAAGATGATAATTAGAGCACATTTCTCATCTTCTCCATTTAGAATTTTCAAGAAACTTGAAGAAGAAAAACACAAGGGGCCATTCGGCCATAGTAGAAAAAAATTGAATCCTTCAATTTTGATCCAAAAAAATATTTTCTTCTAGTATTCCCACTAATTTGAAGGTCCTCTTTAACGTGGTATAATTGTTGGAGCAAGTAGACCCCTCTTTGTTGCAAGTTCATAATCATAGCCAAGTGAGAAGTTAAGGGAAAAAGGTAAGAATTAATCTTCTTTTATATGTTATGGATGGTTGTGTATGTTGTAGTATGTAGAAATGCGTGAAATTCATGAAAATATGGATGTATGTTGTGGCCGTATATATGTGTGTTGTGTAGGAATAATGACTCAATTATTTTATCTAGTGTTTTGGGTTGTTGTTGTTGTGGATTCTATGTTGATAATGAAAGTTTGATGATTCTAGTTGAAGTTGTAAGTGTTGGAGAGTGGTATTAGAAGCTAATGTGATGTTAAAAACCATCTCTTGTGTTTATGGAAATTAATGTTGTTAGTGTGTAAATTGTTGGTGTAGTTCATGAACTTGAAAGAAGGAAATGTGTTGTTGTTGTTCTTGTTGCATTTGGAAGGTTTCGGGTGTAATAGAGTATTATTTAGATTGTTTGAATATTATGCGGATTGCTTGAAGTGTTCTTGAATATTGTTTGAATGGTTTTGGATTAGTACTTGAATATGTGGCAATTATGAATTGAACATAAATGAAACACTGTCGAAGTTTGTACAAAGAAGTTGCTAATGTTAGTATGCGTTTTAAATTGATTGTGCATATTGTTAGAATAACCGTTGGTATTGTTGTTGATAATTTGGCCGAGTTAAATTCTCAGATTTGTTGTTGATGATTTGGCCGAGTTGGATTCTCGGGGATAGTTGTATTTACAGGGGAGATGCTGCCGAAATTTCTGCACGTAAAGTGTTGGTTGAAGATTGAATTCCTAAGTATCTATAGCTAATGTTTGGTATACACTAATATTGTTGTAGATCTTGCGAAGCCAAAGACTTAAGTTCGGATTAGCGTAGGAAGCGGGCAAGGTATGTAAGGCTTACCCTTTCTTTCTTTTGGCATGATCCTTATGAAACGAGCTGATGACGTATATGTATGATTTCAAAGAGATTCCTATTCTTAGAGCCACTAGGATCGCTAATAATCTTGACTTCCTTAAGCCATTTCATATGGTTTTGATGCACATCTATGATGTCCGAAGATCTATTTGATATGTTTCCGAATGGCATTCGAGAGATAAATTGATATGACTAATGTCTTGATTTTCAAATGACGGCACGTTTGATTATTCCATTGGGTCTTTGATATATTTTGATTCCTATATATGGTTCCAAAAGCTCTATTTGATTTGATGCATAACGATATTCGAAGTTTACCTAACATGATTGTTGCTTTGATTTTCCAAAAGTGGCTTCTAAAACGTTCCTAGAAGGTTCTGTACTTAAAACGTCCGTAACTTTCTTATACTAAGTCGGATTGACCCGAAACTTGTTTCTGAGCCTTCAGGTGTCGGTAAGTATACTTGTCTATCGAGTCTTGATTTATATGCATATAGTTTCTCACTACTCTGCTCGTGCACGCCTCAATATGTCTTTCACCGAGTCCCGGGCCGGGTATGTTGTCGTGCGCACTTCACTGCACTGTTCACCGAGTCCCTCATTAGAGGGTCAGGTACGGTATATGTATATGATGATATGTTACGGCGGCTAGGAAGGCATATGATGATTTGATTCACCGAGTCCCTCACTAGAGGGTCGGGTACGGTATGTATATATGTATATGCATGATGATATGATAGCATGCTGATATGACGACATGACTTTATTCACCGAGTCCCTCACTAAAGGGCCGAGTACGGTATATATATGATATATGATGTTTACATGCATGACTCTATTCACCGAGTCCCTCACTTGAGGGTCGGGTACGGTATACGTATACATATGTTCATGATGACGTGATGACATGATTTTATTCACCGAGTCCCATAATGGGTCGGGTACTCTATGTTGTATTGGTATGTTTGATTCTGTCTCGTACTGTACAGGTACAGCGGTTTCTTTATTATCATACTTGACTCCTGGAATCTCTACTTCAGTTATGATCTTTTCAGTTGCATTTCATGCCTTACATACTCAGTACATATTCCGTACTGACCCCCTCTTCTTCGGGGGCTGCGTTTCATGCCCGCAGGTACAGGTGAGTGACCCGACAGCTTAGGCCATCTATTCTGCTGCTTTGGAGTGCTCCCTTGTTCTGGAGCCTGCAATTTGGTACAGACTCTTCCGTTGTATATATGTATGTATATATTCAGGGGTACGGCGGGGCCCTGTCCCGTCATATGATTCTGTTGTCTTTGTTAGAGGCCTGTAGACATGTATGTGGGTCATGGGTCGTTATGGTTAAGTTATGTCTGTGTGGTTTGCGTCTAAGCGGTTCCAGTTGCTATGACAGCCTTAACGGTTTGTGCGTATGCATATGTATGTATATGTTTGTGGGCGATCTGTTTTACGACAGCCTTGGTGGCTTCTATATGATATGTTTGTTATATGTAACCGCTTAAGACGACATCTGATCTTTGTATTTGTATAAGTTAGTGTACGCCGAATCTGGGTTTGCCATTTGTATGCCGATTCTGGTAAGTGAGTACGTCTGGGTGTCCAGCTCGGGCACTAGTTGCGGCCCACGGGGTTGGGTCATGACAAAAGTGGTATCAGAGCGGTTTGTCCTCGGAATGTCTACAGGTCGTGTCTAGTAGAGTCTTGTTAATCAATGTGTGGTGCACCATATCTACAAACAGGAAGCTACAGGACATTTAGGGTGTTACCTTTTCTTTCGACCTTAGATCGTGCGATAGAGCTGTATTATTAGGATGGTTCCTTTCTGACGAAATGTTATGTTTTCAGCGATGCCTCCGAGAAAAGCAACGGCTGCCCAGAAGGGCAAGCCAGCAGCAGTTGGAGAGACTAGCCAGGCCCAGAGAGTTACCAGGGCCCGTGCCCAGACTATGCCCGTGATTATGCCCCAGTCAGCGGGCTCTGCTACGCCACCATTATCAGAGGAGCCTAGGGCAGAAGCCGCTGCCGCTATGGATCAGGGGGCGGCTCCACCATTAGCTCCAGAGGCTCTAGGGCCCGAGCCACCTGCTCCTCAGCCAGGAGCAGAGGACAGGGCGATGAGAGATGCAGTACAGTTGCTGACTAGATTAGTAGCGGGGCAGGCTCGCAGACGCGGGCTAGGGGGGGATGATGTGGATAGATATGACAACTTGAGAGTTCGTGACTTTTTGACTTGTAATCCCCCAGAGTTCTACGGGTCAAAGCCCAAGGTGGATCCCCAGGATTTTATTCGACAGATGCAGCGTACGCTGAGGTTAGTCAGAGCTTCCGAGACTGAGTCTATCGAGCTGGCTTCATATCGATTGTGTGATGTAGCGGTTAATTGGTATGAGTCTTGGGAGCTGTCTAGGTGTGAGGATGCTCCCCCAGAGGTGTGGGCTGACCTTATAGAGGCCTTTCTTGGTCACTTCCTGCATCCCGAGGCGCGGCGAGCTGGGGTTGACAGATTTCTACAGCTGAGACAGAGGGGCAGGAGTGTTCGAGAGTACAGCCTAGAGTTTGACTCCCTAGCCAGATATGCGCCCACCATCGTAGCTGATATGACCGACAGGATGCACCGATATGTGATGGGGTTGGATCATTATCTGGTGGATAGCTGTATGGCGGTGGCATCTCAGCCTGGGATGGATATTGCTCGGCTGCAGGCATACGCACAAGGAATGGAGGATCGACATAGAGGGCGTCAGCCCGATAGAGATCGTGATAGGAGGCAGCCCAAGAGGGCTAGATCAGATCGGTATTCCGGGGAGTTTCGAGGACATCAACAGCATACTAGACATCCTTCTCAGTCAGCACGAAGTGCACCCCCACAGTCTACTGGTAAGAGACTTGATAGCACAGTATATTCAGAGGTTGGTAAAAGCTCCAGGACTACGGGTTCGCAGTCGAGCAGAGGGATCAGCCAGACGAGGCCACCTTAGCCACGGTGTTCTCGTTGTTGTAGGCCCCATTTCGGGGAATGTCATTTTGCTACAGGTGCTTGCTTTACTTGCGGCCGTCCAGGCCATGTTATGAGGGAGTGCCCGTTTAGGGGTGGTCCAGGTGGTTCAGCCCAGCCCACTGGGTCAGTTGCTGGCTCATCTTCCTCTTCTGCAGTCATGCGCCCTACGGGGTAAGGTATGCCGGCACCAGCAGGCCGTGGTAGAGGCCGTGGCGGAGTTCCTAGTTCTAGCAGCCATTCGAACCGCCTATATGGTCTGGCCAGCCGATAGGACCCGGAGGCGTCACCAAACGTGGACACAGGTATATTATTGGTCTATTCCCGAAATGTATATGCATTGACAGGTCTAGGCTCTACTTTATTGTAGATTTTCCCCCTCTTAGTTACTAATAGAAGTGGGATAGAACCCGAATCGATATAACCGTTCGAGGTAGCCATACATACAGATGGAAAGTGAATATTGAGGATTCAAAAGGTTAACACGGTAATTCTATAGTCAGGAAAGTAAACGACCCTCTCTAGATCGGAGTGGGACACGTTACGAGAACTTTTTGGATGTTGTTAAGACACCGACTTGCCCTAGATTACGTGATAAAGGTCGTGCAGGGTAGTGGATGCAATTATACCAGCATTAACGCATCGAAATGCATTAAGTTTCGAGGTTAAGCGTGCTAGGGTGAGAGCAATTTTGGGATGGGTGACCCCCTGGGAAGTGTACTAAAATTTTCACAAATGTAGATATAAGAGACAAATGGGAAATTGGGGTAACCTAAAGGAAATTATAATATGCGGAGTGGTTAGAAACCTTAAAGAGGTCGGGTAGGCTAAGGCGGACTAGACTGGTGAAAAGGAAGAAAGCGCAACACAACTCTGGAATCAGAGTAAGTTTGAATAGCGTTTGGAAATGTTTTGTAAGCGAAATGGTAGTAAATGTATATGTATGCATATGACATTCCATTTATGACTATATCGATCGATAGGTGGACCCTAGCAACCAGTGTTGCAATATACGGAAGACATTAACTGAACGGAATTCAAGAGACGAAGAGAAACGTATGGTACAGATGTTATGAAATAGACTGATACTGATTCTACTACTAGTCAAGGATGGAAAGTCCTAATACAACGATATCCGGGAACAGAAAGAAAGCCAGTACGTGAAGGGCAAGGAGATTCGAAGTATCAAAAGTGTCGAAAGAAAGGAATATGGGAAAGTAAAGCCTCAGGAGAGCCGACGGGCAAAGCATGAAACTATTTGCATAGAAATTTGAAGGACAGGTCTGTAAAAGAACTAGAATGTGATAGTACAGAACAAAAAGAGGAACAAACCTGAGGAAGGTTAACGGTGAAAATAGGATAAGCATATGGGAGTATGGAGGATACTTTAATAAGTTGGCGATAGCAAACCGATTACTTGCCAAGGAAAGGATAAGGGTAGTGAGTTGGTGCAATTGATAAGAAAACCTATGACATGGAATGAGGATTCATATGAAGATTGAGGAATTCGATTATCGAGAAAATAGAGTGAAAGATAAGGAACAGGCACGAAGGAAAGGAAAACTTGTCCGAATCCTTTATTATAGAAGGATATAATTACAAAAGGATAAATGCATAGCCATATCGATCTGGTTGCTTTGAACATAGAGAAGCCTTCCTGGAGGGTGACTTAAGAATGGAACTGATTTGCGCGTATAAAAGAATACTTTGCGAACTTCAGAGCAGATGCTACAAACAACAAGAGAAGAAAGCTATTCCCTAACAAAGATTAAGGATATTGATGGCTTGATTGAAGGAAAAAAGGAGTGGTTAGGAAGAAAGTAACTGGAAACGGTTACGCATCAAAAGGTTAATGACATTGTTACACATAAAGGACAGAGGTATGTCAAAATGGAAAAAAAAAAGTAAGCGTCATAAATGGATGCCCCTATAAGAATCCGATTAAAAACGAGAACGTAATTAGCAAGGAGATAGATAGGACAGACTCCGCGATCAAGGAATTTCAATTGTAAGAAGATCGCGGAAAGCGATGGTTACTTAAAGGGTATAGGCGTATTCAGACCCTCTTAATAAAGGCGGGGAGGACATGCTAGACTTTAAATGAACTATGACAATTCAAACCCCAGAAAAGGAGACTTATTAGCTCGGGGCCGGAGTTCGGGGTATGTTGGCTTATCGTAAAGATTACGAAAGGACGCAGAAATGAATTGACAATATGTGCACCATGAGGTAGATATAGAGAGAAAATATGAAAGACACCTGAAGAGGTCAGCAAATATAAAAAGGACAACCCGAAATGGCACCATGTGAGGTCCGGTATGGCAGGAAGTGCAAATTACCTATTGGTTAGTTCGATGTCGATGGAACTAAGTTAACTGACCCAGATATAATCCAGCAGGCAGTTGATAAAGAAGTACCCATTCATAAACGGTTACGGGCAGCCCAGAGTCGACGGGAGTCATACGTCAAAAATCGACGTCGACACCTCGAATTTCAAATAGGTAATTAGATATTTCTGAAAATGTCACCCATGAAGGGTGTAATGAGATTCGGCAAGAAGGGGAAGCTCTGTCCGAAGTATGATGAACCCTATCAGATCGTCTGCAAGGTTGGAAAAGTCACCCATGAATCAAAGTTACCACCGAATTAGAAGCGGTACATCAAGTCTTTCACGTGCCTATGCTTCGCAAATGTGTTGGTGACCCTTCCCAAGTGTTTCATATAAATGATATCTGAGTGACAGAGAAGCTTCCATATAAGGTGAGAAAGTTATATGCCAAAGACGTGGTTCCGGTTAAAGTATTGCAGCTAAACAATAATAAAAAGGAAACGATCTGGGAAGCCGAAAGAAGAGATGAAGAGGAAGTATCCCTAATTGTTTTCTACGCCTACAAGTAACCTAAGCCTCTAAAACGGATATGTTAAGTGATCGTATGTGACAACTATAAAAGGGGACCTCCCCGAAGTATTATAATACACCATGAGGCCAGTTCATCATTCGAGGATGAATGTTCTAAAGGGGGGGAGGATGTTATATCCTGTATTTTGCACATTCGGATATTTTAAGGTAATTGCGACAAGTTAAGGATAAGGCTATATTTTGATCTTGTTTAATACATAAGTTGTTTATGAAAAATTTTGATGTGGAAATATTAAGAATGGCTAGGGGTAAAAAGGGAAATTCGCAAGATGACTCATAGAAATATAGAGGAAGGCTAAGGGCAAATTTGGAATTTGAAAAATAAATTTTCATGAATTGCCAAAAAAAAAAGGAGAGTGGGATTGAATAAAAGGGGCCAAGTGGCCGGCCAAATGAAGTGGGCCAAGGCCCACATGGGAGCCCAACATTAATACATAAAAGATGATAATTAGAGCACATTACTCATATTCTCCATTTAGATTTTTCAAGAAACATGAAGAAGACAAACACAAGGGGCCATTCGGCCATAGTGGAAAAAAATTGAAGCCTTCAATTTTGATCCAAAAAAATATTTTCTTCTAGAATTCCCACTAATTTGAAGGTCCTCTTTAACGTGGTATAATTGTTGGAGCAAGTAGACCCCTCTTTGTTGCAAGTTCATAATCATAGCCAAGTGAGAAGTTAAGGGAAAAAGGTAAGAATTAATCTTCTTTTATATGTTATGGATGGTTGTGTATGTTGTAGTATGTAGAAATGGGTGAAATTCATGAAAATATCGATGTATGTTGTGGCCGTATATATGTGTGTTGTGTAGGAATAATGACTCAATTATTTTATCTAGTGTTTTGGGTTGTTGTGGTTGTGGATTCTATGTTGATAATGAAAGTTTGATGATTCTAGTTGAAGTTGTATGTGTTGGAGAGTGGTATTAGAAGCTAATGTGATGTTAAAAACCATTTCTTGTGTTTATGGAAAATAATGTTGTTAGTGTGTAAATTGTTGGTGTAGTTCATGAACTTGAAAGAAGGAAATGTGTTGTTGTTGTTCTTGTTGCATTTGGAAGGTTTCGGATGGAATGGAGTATTTGTTAGATTGTTTGAATATTATGCGGATTTCTTGAAGTGATCTTGAAAATTGTTTAAATGGTTTCGGATTAATACTTGAATATGTGGGCAATTATGAATTGAACATAAATGAAACGCTGTCAAAGTTTGTAGAAAGAAGTTGCTAATGTTAGTATGTGTTTTAAATTGATTGTCGATATTGTTAGAATAACAGTTGGTATTGTTGTTGATAATTTGTCCGAGTTAAATTCTCGGATTTGTTGTTGATGATTTGGCCGAATTGGATTCTCGGGGATAGTTCTATTTACAGAGGAGATGCTGCCGAAATTTCTGCAAGTAAAGTGTTGGTTGAAGATTGAATTCCTAAGTATCTATAGCTAATGTTTGGTATACACTAATATTGTTGTAGATCTTGCGAAGCCAAAGACTTAAGTTCGGATTAGTGTAGGAAGCGGGCAAGGTATGTAAGGCTTACCCTTTCTTTCTTTTGGCATGATCCTTATGAAACGAGCAGATGACGTATATGTATGATTTCAAAAAGATTCCTATTCTTAGAGCCACTAGGATGGCTAATATTCTTGACTTCCATAAGCTATTTCATATGGTTTTGATGCACATCTATGATGTCCGAAGATCTATTTGATATGTTTCCGAATGGCATTCGAGGGATAAATTGATATGACTAATGTCTTGATTTTCAAATGATGGCACGTTTGATTATTCCATTGGGTCTTTGATATATTTTGATTCGTACATATGGTTCCAAAAGCTCTATTGGATTTGATCCATAACGATATTCGAAGGGTACCTAACATGATTGTTTCTTTGATTTTCCAAAAATGGCTTCTAAAACGTTCGTAGAAGGTTCTGTACTTAAAACGTCCATAACTTTCTTATACTAAGTCGGATTGACCCGAAACCTGTTTCTGAGCCTTCAGGTGTCGGTAAGTATACTTGTCTATCGAGTCTTGATTTATATGCATATAGTTTCTCACTACTCTGCTCGTGCACACCTCAATATGTCTTTCATCGAGTCCCGGGCCGGGAATGTTATCGTGTGCAATTCACTGCATTGTTCACCGGGTCCCTCATTAGAGGGCAGGGTACGGTATATGTATATGATGACATGATGAGATGATGCTATGTTACGGCGGCTAGGAGGGCATATGATGAATTGATACACCGAGTCCCTCACTAGAGGGCCGGGTACGGTATGTATATATGTATATGCGTGATGATATGATATCATGCTGATATGATGACATGACTTTATTCACCGAGTCCCTCACTAGAGGGCCGGGTACGGTATATATATGATATATGATATTGACATGCATGACTCTATTCACCGAGTCCCTCACTTGAGGGTCGGGTACGGTATACGTATACATATGTTCATGATGATGTGATGACATGATTTTATTCACCGAGTCCCATAATGGGCCGGGTACGCTATGTGGTATTGGTATGTTTGATTCTGTCTCGTACTGTACTGGTACAACGGTTTCTTTATTATCATACTTGACTCCTGGAATCTCTACTTCAGTTATGATCTTTTCAGTTGCATTTCATGCCTTACATACCCAATACATATTCCGTACTGACCCCCTCTTCTTCAGGGGCTGCGTTTCATGCCCGCAGGTACAGACGATCACGTGAGTGACCCGACAACTTAGGCCATCTATTCTGCTTCTTTGGAGTGCTCCCTTGTTCTGGAGCCAGCATTTTGGTACAGACTCTTCCGTTGTATATATGTATGTATATATTCAGGGGTATGGCGGGGCCCTGTCCCGTCATATGATTCTGTTGTCTTTGTTAGAGGCCTGTAGACATGTATGTGGGTCATGGGTCGTTATGGTTCAGTTATGTCTGTGTGGTTTGCGTCTAAGCGGTACCAGTTGCTATGACAGCCTTAACGGTTTGTGCGTATGCATATGTATGTATATATTTTTGGGCGATATGTTTTACGACAGCCTTGGTGGGTTCTGTATGATATGTTTGTTATATGTAACTGCTTAAGACGACATCTGATCTTTGTATCTGTATAAGTTAGTGTACGCCGAATCTGGGTTTGCCGTTTGTATGCCGATTTTGGTAAGTGAGTATGTCTGGGTGTCCAGCTCGGGCACTAGTTGCGGCCAACGGGGTTGGGTCGTGACAAATTGTGCAGCATTTCCTTTGGTTCTACTACTTTTCCCATATTCTATATCAACTCCCAAACGTTCATAACAATATTCACAATATTGCAACAACAATCATCATTCATCTATATTTTTCACAATTCACCAGTTCCCTTCAATTTCTCCACAATTATGATTATAGCCCACCATCGTGTTTTCTCATATATAATACTTATTCCATGGTCTAAATGTCATTCATAACATATTTACAATCACAATTCATCAATGATCATGATTCAATCCCAACTACTACTCAACAATGACACTATTCACTCATTTATGACCCATTTTCTATGTCTTTCTACAATTCAAGTGTCTTAGCCTTCCAATACCTTAAACAACATGGTATGGTAATAAAACTTACCTTAGATGATGTATGAACAACCCTTGAGTGAAACTTCTATTCTTGCACCAAAACCCTAACTGACCTCCCTTGAGTTTCCATGTGTATATGAACTTTTTCTAGGTTTCATACACTTGATTTCATGGATTTAGTGTAGTTGATCATGTATTTCCTTTGATTTCTTGTGGATGAATATTAGAGAGTGTTCTAGAGGTTTCTTGAATAGAGCAGAGTGGAAATGAAATGAATTAATGAGAGACGGTCCTTATATTTAATACTTGAAATCAGTCCCGACCAAGTTATACGGACCAACATACGGTCCGTACATTTTATACGGGCCGTATGTTTGGTCCAGAGAATGGTGTCCCTCTTGGATAAATATACGGCCTAACATACGACCAGTATAATTTATACGGTCCGTATGTTGGGCCGTATAATGCCCAGCTATTGCGATTTCGTTCTCGTCGACTCGTTTGATCTCCAATCCTTATGGAACCTTCTTGACACTTGTTTAGCACCGCAATACCTATCTAAGGGACGTAATCACTCTTCTCTAAGACGTCATTACGCCATCATTAATTCGTCGCTCATAATTCTTACCCGACACAAAACACATCCTTTGCCTTCCTTGATAATCATTCTTCCTTTTCGTTAAATGTCATTGAGTCTCGATTAAGGTCATCAAATGCAACTTCTTACTTATCAAAACATTGTATACATCGTGCTCTTCGCTAGCCTATTCACTGTACGCTAACGGGGAATTTTCCAATGTGTAACACATTTGGCGCCTTGTAATTGGTCAAATAAGTCATCAATCCTTGGAAGCGGATATTTGTTCTTTATCGTCACCTTATTCAGTTGCCGATAGTCAATGCACCTTCGCAAGGAGCCATCTTTCTTCCTCAAAAACAACTCGGGTGCTCCCCACATGGATGAGCTAAGGCTTATGAAGTCCTTTCTCAAGTAAGTCCTTCAACTTTGCGGGAGCCATTCTATAAGGAGGAATGGATATGGGTTTAGTATCCGGTAGCACATCAATAGCCAAATCAATCTCTCGCTCTGGAGGAAGGCCTGGAAGCTTATCCGGGAGTACATCCGGAAACTCATTCACTACGGGGACAGACTAAAGAGTTTGCGATTTGACTTCTATATCTTGAACTCAGACTAAATGATAAATACAACCTTTAGCAATCATTTTCCTAGCATTGAGATAGGAAATAAACCTACCTCTTGGTGATGTTGTATTCCCCTTCCATTGTAAAACTAGTTCTCCCGAAAACTGAAAGCAAACCATCTTCATTCTACAATCGACATTGGCATAGCAAGAAGCAAACTAATCCATGCCCATAATGACATCAACGTCCACCATTTTCAGCTCATGTAAATCAACCATGGTATGATGGTCACAAATCACAACTACATAATTTCTATATACTCGACTAGCTATTACCGGTTCACCAACGGGTGTCGATACCTCGAAAGGTTTGATTGACTCTGGGTTGGCCCCAAATCAACCCGCAATATATGGAGTAACATATAACAATGTGGAACCGGGGTCTATCAATGGATATACGTCAAGAGAAGATACCAACAATATGTCACGACCCAACCCCGTAGGCCATGACTAGTGCCTGAGCTAGGCACTCGTATACATATCTGTTAGACATAATCAAACTGAAACTAAACATAATCTGGAACCTTGCGAAAACATAACGTTATCTCAGGACATCACATATATATATCAAGGCAACCTGTCTCCTGAGGAGTCACAACTAATCAAATCATAAAAACGATACGCAAGTCGACAAGGCTGCCACTATATATTAATATCATACGCAAGCCGACAAGGCTGCCGCTACAGACGAACATCATATCATAACACATCGTATAGACACAGCTGAACAGAACTTATAAACAACCCACACATATGTCTACAGACCTCTAAGAGTATCGGTAGCGAAATATGACAGGACAGGGCCCCGCCGTACCCATGGATAAATATATGCATATACATCATAAGATCTGAACAAAAAGTCTAGACTCCGAAACAATGCAGCTCTCCAAAACAGCTGAGTAGAAGTCCTATGCTGAAGGGTCACCAAACCGACTATCTGTACCTGCGGGCATGAAACGCAGCCCCCCGAAGAAAGGGGGTTAGTACAGAATATGTACTGAGTATATAAAGCATGAAATACAGCAAAAAGGATCATAACTGAAATAGGGAGTACAGAAGACAAGTACAATGTTCAGAATACCAAAACACTTGCCTTTTTGAAACATAAATCATGCATGTCAATATCATATATCATACTCGGCCTATTATGGGACTCGGTGAACATGGTCGCCACCCCATCTTTGGCGCCATAACATAGCATAACTCCATAAACACATCATGACTCTATAACACAACATAACTCCATAAACATATCATAATGCCATAACACAGCATAACACCATCATATATATATATATATATATATATATATATATCATATTCCGGCCCTCTAGTGAGGGACTCGGTGAACAATGCAGTGAAACTGTGCACGATAACATATCCAGACCGGGACTCGGTGAACGACATATTGAGGCATGCACGAGCAGAGTAGTGAGCAACCATATGCAGTTTAAAACATTATCAAGACTCAAACAGAATAAGAAGAAGGGATTAACACCTGAGTATCAATAGCGACAATCATATCAAATATCCCTCGAATGTCATCATAAATAATATCAAAGAGCCTTAGGAATCATAGACATATGTCAATATAGTATGGAATAGCTTATAGAAGTCATGGACATTAGTTATCGTAGAGTTTCTAAGAATAGGAGCTTATATATATCGACTACTATCCAACGTATAGAAAACTGAAGAGGGAAGCTCAATCATTTAAAGAGTTCTAACATCAAGAAGTGAATAAGAATCATGAATCACACTCGAAACTTATGAATAGAATTACCCCAAAGCTCATATCATTCGTCACTTAAATCTAAGACATGCCAAAAGAAAGAAGGGACAGCTTTACATACCTATTAACGATTAATCGTAATCTCATTCGCTTCGTCGCCTCTTTAGCCTATTTAATATAAAAGTAACGCTATCGTTAGTGAACTATACTTCCTAGCTCATAAATCTGTGACCAATCGCCTATAGAACTTATTCTTTAACTTATACTTTCTCGATTAGGGTTTTTCATTAGTTAAGGACTTAACGGAAATCGGGCAGCATTTCCCCTATATATTCACCTAGCCCGAATTTTCAATTATCCTCCTGTTATCACAAAAATACCAACAATGACAACAATACAAATATTCATATAGAATCCTTACAATTTAGCCCATAAACAACTCTAACAATCCAATAACCCTTTTCAATCCTTTTCAACCCACACTTTCGTATAACAACGATTTCATGCAATTTCTTACTTCCAATTTCATCAAATCCAATTTTAATCCTTCCAATACAACACCATTATTACAATTATACTACAAAACAAGAAAATCTTACGTTAATTTTCTTGGAGGAATTTTCTACACTTAATTGCTCCAATTTCACAATTTCTTCTTCCTCCATTCAATATCCAATGTTGCTATCACCTCCTTGAACTTGCACATCACTTGAAAATTTAATCAAAATAGCAACAAAAATTATTTTTTCCTCCATCCATGGCTGGCCGAGAGCAGCCATGGAATGATCCTCTTTTTTTTTTTTTTTGTAGCTTCACTTTGAAAAAAATGAAATTAGGTTGCTAATTGTTCATCAAACTCTTATATATATATATATGTTTTCCCATAAGTTGACACGTTCTACCCCCCCCCCCACCCCCCAATGACTCATCAAATTAATTTGTTCAATTATTTTTTTAAAATTTTCGGGTGGGGCCCACTTCTATTAATTAAATTAATTAATTTTAATAAATAATTAATCCTGACTTAATAATCTAATCACAATTAATTAGTCCCTAATTTCCAATAATATTTCTACACTAAATAAAATTTATAAACAATTTGTGTACTAATTAAAATTGAAAATTAGAAGCTCCTATTTCATGTCCGAAAATAACCCCGTCTTTAAATTAAGTCAATTTGCTTGAGAATAATTCGACGTATAAAAATACGGGGTATAACACAATATACCTTTAACGACATCAGGGGAGGACTCAAGATCCTGCTGTCCAGCGAAGCCATAAATACGGTGCTGAGGACCAGTAAAACTGGGAGCTCCTCCTCTACCTCTACCACGGCTGACTGGCACCTGTGAACCTTTCCCCAGAGGGCATATAGATGATGAAGACCCGGCTGCCGACCCTGAAGGCTGGATCCTACCCCTACCACCAATCGAGGGCAATCATGCATAATATGGCCTGGCCGGCCACATGTATAGCAAACATCTGAGCCTACTCAAATCTGGCCCCAATGTGACTTCCCGCACTAGGAACATCGTGGCATAGGTGGCCTTGCCTGACCCGAGTCGCCTCTATAATGAGAACTTGAAGCTCTAAAACCCTGACTCGGCCTAGAGTCAGTAGATCTATGAAATCTCTGGCCCGTAAACCATGGAGCCGCACTAGTCATGGAATGACCTGCATGCCTAGAAAACTACTATCTTTGCCCTCCTCTAAACTCACCAATCAGACCCGAAGATCTAGCCCTCTTGTGGTAACCTCTGTCAAGCTCACGCTCACCTCTTTGCGGTTCTTGGCTTTCGTCCAAATTCTGGGCATGGGCTTGAATGCGAGAAATATCCATATTGTCCTGAAGGAATGCAGTCAAGTACTTATCCATCAAATGTGGCCCTAAGCCACTCACGAATCGGTGTACGCGATCACCCATATCTGCTACCATAGCCGTAGCGTACCTAGCCAAAGAATTGAAGCGGAGACTATACTTCAAGGCACCCATGCTTCCTTACTTAAGATTCAAGAACTTATTGGCTCTAGCCCGCCGAACCTCAGGCGGCAAGTAATGTAGAAGAAAAGCATCAAACAATTCTTGCCATACCAGGGGAGGTGCATTGACTCCTCGAAAACACAACCAAACCGTATACTAATGGACCGCAACATCCTGCAATCTATCCAATTCTAACTCCACCGTGTTCAATGTTGGAAGTATACATTAACCGAAAGGTCCTAAACATTCCATCAATAAAGTTTTTAGGGTCCTCATCGGGCTTTGACTCGAAGAACTTCGGAGGGTTCAAGCTAATAAAATCACGGCCTCTTGCACTAATCGCTCTATCACCATGAATTATACTCTATCGCTAGGCCTGAGCGGCGACTAACTGAGTCGGCAATTAAATGGCCTTTTTTATCTGTTGGCCCGATACCTTTGGTGGAGGAGCTGGGGGTGCTGGAGCTGGGGCTGAGGCTCCCTCATGCTCGTCAGAAATAGGCAGCGAGAGAGATGACTGAGATTGAACCGCATTCTAGGACTCAACTTCCTCTATAACTGTTGGCAGTACTCTTTCAGCCCGCTTTTCCGTCACTTTCTTGCCCTTTTGGGCTACCGCAGCCTTTCTCTTCACAGGCATTTCTGAAATACATATCACATGGTTAAGGAAAGGGAAATCCTTATATCATGGCTCTATCGCACGATCTATGAAGAAAGAAGGTCATTCATTCCTAAAAATGCCCACAGCCTCCTATCTATAAGTGTGGCACGCAACACACCCATACACAATACTCTACTGGACACGGCTCGTAGACACACCCTAGGATAAAACTGCTCAAATACCACTTTTGTCACGACCCAACCGGAGGGCTATGATGGGCACCTGGAGCTAACCCACTAGGCACCTGTCATCGTACATTGATATTCATATCTGGTGGGCCAGATGGCCTATTAATAATTCTATGGCTCAATAATACCATTTCTAACGACTAAAACACTTTTATATATCAACGTCAACAACTATTCCCATACACATATACACAAGCCGACAAGGCTGACAAAATAATATACCAAGACACGAGCTGACAAGGCAAAAGACATCTACTATAAATGACTGTCTGCGAGCCTCTAAGAAGAGTATGAAACATCATCATAAGGACGGGACAGGGCCCCGCCATGACCATATATACACAAATGAATAGAACCCACAACTGCAACTCCAGATCAAATAGAGCTCCTCTAAGCAATCTCTGGATAAGTAGCCTATGGATCAAGTCTATCTCTCTTTCCAGCTACGAGCATAGCGCAGCGTCCACAAAAAAAAGGACGTCAGTAAGAATAATGTACTGAGTACGTAAAGCATAATCAATAACATAATGGAAGCATGAGAAATAGCATAAGGTAGAAAGGTCATGGGGTGAAAGAGCCCCTTTATACCTCTAGCAACGTTCATCATATTTACTTACCCTTTTTCTAACGGGAAAATTTCCATCTCATGCATTTGTACATATAGTAGTATCATACCCGACCATAGAGGTTCGGTGTCTTACGTAACCGACCATAACAAGGTTTGGTGTTATACATAACTGCTCCTACCAAGGATCAGTGTTATCCTTACCCAACTGCAGTGGTGCGCACGCGATAGATATCGTACCCGGCCATATAAGCTCGATGTTCTTAGTAGTCATACTTGGATATATATATTATATGGAAGTACATGAATATCATCATCATCATCATTTCTATCTATACCCTTCCTTAGTGGATTAACTATCATAGGATGAGAATAATGGTATCGTGAGAATATCAAGAATCATGAGCGTTAGTGATTCTAGGAATGAAGTCATTTTGGAAGACATTATGGGATTCATGTGAAGGTATATAACAATGGGATCATTCCTTAATGAAAGAAGGGTTAGCCTAACATACCTCTTTGTCTTCTTAACTACTTAACTTTCACCACCAAAGCTTGAGAAATCTACCTTGAAAAGGATACATGTCATGGTTAAGCCTTAAAGATACTATTAAATTCAAACTAGAATGAATCATGAGCTAACAAAAATTAAACAGCATTTCTCTTATTTCATCGACTTTAACCATATTGCAAGACAACTCTCAAACAACTATAACAACATCTACAATATCATAAAAAGTAGTCATATTCCATTAAGTCTCAAAATTCATTCTCGTGTTCAACTTATACTAACAACTTCACACCAACCCTTTGCACATTTTCATACAACGCTTTCTCATCACCATTATTACCTTCCATAACAAGATTATATTCATATCATAGTAAGAATCATGACTCAAGTTAGCTTACTACTCAAAAACATCATGAAATCTACATTTAGACCTCATCTTATACTTTCTCCTTCTACCCAAGTTGTTCAGCAACTAAGCATACTTGATAACGTGAAATAAGCACAAAAAATAACCTTTTATCTCACAAGAAAGAGCTTTAGAGCAAGCTATCAACTTATATGGAAACCCTAGCTTCAATACCCAAGTTATCCTTGAAGTCAACTAACCCTAGTGAGTCTTCCAACACATGAATACCTTGATTCTTACTATTTGATCTTTGTTTTCTCTTGGGTTTGAGTGGAATATGCTTGGAGAGGGTTTTAGAGCTTTGGAGACTTGGAGAAAATTTGGGAAATGAAATAATGAACAAGGGTGGCGATATATAACTAAAAAGAATTCAGGCCCGACTCGGATATACTACCAATTATACGGGCCGTATAAATTATACGGTATAATCTAACCAAAGATCCACCCCAATCTAGAAATAATCTACGGACCATTAGGCAGGCCGTATAAATTATATGGTCCATACAAATGGCCGTACAATATGGAAATTCTCGAAACTCATTCTCGTAGACTCGTTTGACTTCCAATCCTTATGGAACCTTCTTGGAACTTACATAACACTTCATCAACAATCTAAGAGGACCTATAGCATCCCCTCAAGACATTACTAAATACGCATCAACTCAACTATTGTGAAACCTTTCCAAACACGTCTTGCATTTCACTTCCTTTGACCAACCTTGTTCCATCGATTCATATAACTTCAAAATCTTATGGTATGCACTTAAGGCTATCGAATACTCTCCTTAATCTCATAAGAACCTCATGTTCATTAAAGGCTCACGTTAGTCTACTCACAGTGCAACAAATCCGAAATTTTCGAGATGTAACATAGGAAGACCTACAGATTTAGACATACGAAAAAAATGAATATGAGAAACCAGAATAGCCAAGGGATATTAGGAGCATATGAGCTTTACAATTAGGATTTTGAAATGATCGCGAGGTATGAGTCTGGCTAGCTGGGCGAAAAGAGAGGGGAGTTGTATTAAAGCCAGAGATTCAGGACAAAATCAAATGGCAATGGGATATCTCGCAAGAAAAGGTGTTGAAAAGCGATAAAAAGATAAGTCACGAGTGGCTACATCGAGTATTATATATACCCTTATGATTGATATTACAACATGTTAAAAGTGTTGATTGTGTTGTATGTCAAAATTGAGGTAGCAAGCGCTATAGAAAGAATCAGAATTGGGTTTTCTCGGGAATTAAAGTCAGACAGTGGTAACACAACCAAATATGTAAGCACGAGCATTAGGGAAAAGAAGGTTATGATGCCATGAAGGGGATAGAAACCTGGACAAGGAAAACGTTTACCATTGAGGATCAGGTAATATATATTTGAGAAAAAGGTTAGGATGAAAGCAGGAAAAACAGACGATAGGATCAAATTTTAAAAAAACAACGGGAGATAGAGTAATGTTGTACATGACAAAGGATGAACGTTAGGACCCCGAAACCAACCTATACGTCTTCATAACCAGAACCAAGAAGGTTGGAAATAATGGATAAAGGTGCATCCTTGAGAAGAAATAAACAGGTCCTATGAGAGCGACGAGCAAATTTTAAACTCCTGAGATTCAACTAGGAGAATGGATGTGAACCCATGATTGGTACGCCTATTTAAGGGAAGAATGTACCTCAAGAAGAGATTTTCAGCATCAAAAGGGATTCGCACTTGTAATGAAACACTCCAAAGTTTCCTAACCTTAGAGTAAAGGATGACTAATGGAAACAGGCATTTTACAAGTAAAAGAAACTATCAGGACTAAAGAAAGGAGGAGGTGTTAACAAAATGGTTAAAGGGAATTATGTGGCCGTCGACAACAAGGAGAAGGTTAATGAGTCAGTAGGCTTGCCCAAGGGAAAACAAATAGAAATTATAAGACAATGGTTGTGTGAAAGATACAAAGATGCGATCATGAAGAAAATCGAGAAAATTCGAGATATATGTGTGTGTGTGTGTGTGTGTGTGTGTGTGTGTGTGTGTGTGTGTGTGTGTACAAGTTGTAGTATTAGAAAGGGTGTACTTTGTGAGGATTTCATGATAATAACAAGAACCGACAGAACACTAGAAGGACTATGATGCATAGCTATGATGCAAACAAGTAGTTAAGTAGAATTACGGGACAAAATGAGCTAAGCTAATAAAAGGATGAGTCGTGGGAATGGGTGATGTGGAGTATAAACTTTTAATGGTACAGTATAGACATAAATCAAAATTAGGAACCTGGAGCAAGGAGAATTTCAAGGATATTAAGAAGGTAGTCGTGGAGGAAGACTAAGGCTAAAGGAACGTGGTATAGTCGGGCACTCCATAAAGGGCCTAATGAATTTCGATGTCCCCATTAATTCATTAGCTTAGGGGACTACTAGTCATGAAAGTAGAAGTGAAAAGACAACAAAGAAGGCATCTGAATTGTATCCGATATGTATAAGAATTTTTATTTGATACAAGAACTCAACTAGCAAAAAGGAAATAAGTTAAACCATTCGATGAAAAGAACTTATTATATGGAATAGAGGAGTTGAAGGATCGCTAAGGCGGGCTAGATGAATAGTAAGACGGTTAATACTAGAAGGTTACTGGTATATGAGAACATCCTTTAAAAGGGGGATGAACAAATTCGGTTCTAAGATTAACTACAACATTTCCAAGTTCAAAAAAGAGAGATGTATTGACTTGAAGGAGCCAACATTTGAGATGAACTAATATATCAAGAATACGCTAAACAAAAGTTAGAATGGACTAAATACAAGTATATTATGAGAAAAATGTGAAAAGGAAAGCATGACAAGATGACGAAGGTTTAGCGAATAAAAGAGAATAAGTTTCATCAACGCGATATGTTGTATGCCGAACTATGAATCGAATTACTCGAGCCAAAGAAATTTTTGGTACATTTAGATATGCATTAAAGTACTCCAAGGGGTAACAGAAGGAGTAAGAACGGCGGCATGTGACCAAGGATACGTATAACAAACAATCTGACATAAAATAATCACTGAGAATAATAAGTCATTAGCAAGGAAATGCTATTGCAAATCATCTAGGAGCTACCATAAGTGGAACTATGATAATATTGTAAGGAATTAAGGAGTACGATCAAGGAATTAAAAGGATATGATAGGGTATACATACAAGGTTGACTAGTACAGAAAGGGTTAATCTAAAATAGCACCAGAGAAGCAAGAAAAAAAGGTGTCATATCTAAACAAGAGAGTTTGTCTACTAGTAGAGAAATGAAGAGCAAGTAAAAAGGGTACAAAAATCAGGGGTACTTATAGATTGGCAGGGATCCATAGCAATCATGAGCTAAGATCACCTTAATGGGAACAGGACGATAACAGAATATCAGCTGACCACTAGTTACTTATAGTAGGGCATGAGAATATGAAACTAATGGATGAGTTCGATCGAAAGCTAGGGAAACATGAAAGAAGACTGAGGAGCTCATATTATAAGAGCATGGAAATAAGGAACTAAAGGAGGACAACCATTTCAAGAAATTAATGATAGCATCGTAAGCTCGCAAGCTACGACATTCGAGGATGAATATTTCTAAGAGAGGAAGGATGTTACACCTCACACTTTCAAGGCATGAGAACTCTAGGTATTTCACCGTATTAATGGAGTATCGGAGATGTCCTATGAAGTTTTGGAAGGTACAAGCCATGGAAAGTATGTAACAATGAAGTAAAGGACGAATTACGATCTCGTAAGTCGTAACCAGGAAGGACAACCTTAGAACCAAAGGACATGACCATTATCAAGTATAATTGATGATAAATATCATTTATGGAGAGTTTTTGAAGATTCCGGGATAAAGCAAATTGAAGAAAAATAAGTTTTTTGAAAATTTAGAAAATTTAACAGAAGTTTTCGATCAACTTGACAGAAGTAGATCTCCTAGTATATCAGGATTTTTGACGTGTTTCATGAGCCTAAAATGAAGTTCATCGAGTGTAGTTTCCAACGCAACAAACCGTTCGTCGATACGACATTGGAGTAGGGAGATATGGGCATTTTAAGATAAGTTACCAAATGGCTCCGCGGGCCTCACTTGGAAAGTCGGTGTTCAAAGGGTATAAATACCTTATTATTCCCCTTTTTTCTTCATTTACACTTCTTGTAAGTTCTATACACATCCATACACTTCTCTTAAACACTTATAACCCCTTCAAGAATTCAACAATATTACACCAAACTAGTTCATGAAAAGTGATTGTTCTTGTTTCTACTTGATGTTGTGGTGATTTGGTCTTGCAGAAAGTTGGTGTGGCTAAATTTCTTCAAGTATAAGTTATTTTCTTCATCCTATCTCTTATGTTGAGTTGATTTGAGGGTTTAGCAAGTCTTAAAATGAAAATAGTTATGGAAGAAAGGTCATAAAGTGTTGTGTTGTAGTTGTTGAGTTTATGGACTGTTTTGAGCATGTGGTAGCCGTGTTGTTGGGCTAATTTCCATGTACATGGATGTTATCTATTTTTTTTTGTGTTGATAATATTATGCTCCTTGATTAGGAAGAACGGAAGTGTATATTATTATTGTATGTTGATAAACATCGGGTGGGATGTTTTATGAAATATTTTGGTATTGATAATAATGTTGTTGGTGTTAGTGTTGTTGTGGTTGTGTTTTTTTTTGTATTGTGATTTGTTACACCTCGAATCAAGCAAATCGAAGAAAATAAGTTGGTCAAAATTTTTGAAAAAGTTGGAAGAATTTTGGATAGAAATTTTGGGTCAAGTTTAGAGGGGTATATCAAGAGTTTTGAAGTGAAACAAAATCCTAAATTGAAGTTCAGGAAGTCTAGTTTTCAACGCAACAAAGCGTTCATCAAAACGACATCAGAGGAGGGAATTATAGGAATTTCAAGATAAGCCTCCAAGCTGTCAAATGGCTCCCCACGGGTCCCACTTGGAAAGTTGGTGGAACCGACTCTCAAGGGGTATAAATGCCCTATTATTTCCTGTTTTTTATCATTTACACTTCTTTTGAGTTCTAGACACATCCATACACTTCTCTTAAACACTTATAACCCCTTAAATCAAGAATTCAACAAGATTACACCAAACTAGTTCATGACAAGTAATTGTTCTTGTTTCTACTTGATGTTGTGGTGAGTTTGGTCTTGAAGAAAGTTGGTGTGGCTAAATTTCTTCAAGTATAAAGTATGTTCTTCATCCTATCTCTTATGTTGAGTTGATTTGAAGGTTTAGCAAGTCTTTAAAGTGAAAATAGTTATGGAGGAAAGGTCATAAAGTGTTGTGTTATAGTTGTTGAGTTTATGGACTGTTCTAAGCATGTTGTAGATGTGGTGTTGGGATAATTTCCATGTATATGGATGGTATCTAATATAGTTGGTGTGTTGATGAGATTATGCTCCTTGATTGGGAAGAAAGGAAGTGTATATTGTTATCGTATGTTGATAAACATCGTTTGGGATGTTTTATGAAATATTTTGGTATTGATGATGATGCTGTTGGTGTTAGTGTTGTTGTTATGTTTGTTATTGGTATTATGATTTCGGGCTAGGAATATAAATAGGGGAGATACTGCCCGAATTATAGTAGATTCTAAAGGGGTTTAATTTGAAGACTTAAGATAAGCATATGACGATAAGCCTAACAGTAGTATAAATTCTCTTGAATTTAGATTTACGATCTTGGAATGATAAGCGTTAAGTAGCAGGAGACCAAAAAGTTATGTTAAGGTTGTCCCTTTCTTTTAAAAGGCATGATTCCGATGCTATGAACCTATACATGCTTTCCCTAATATCCTTATTCCAAAAAGAAAGAAGTTCATGATTCTTAGAGTTTCTTCTGATGCTAAAATAAATATGCTCCATGATGATAATGATGATGATGATGATGATGATCCCATTTCTAGAGATTCCAAAGTTTACAGTACGCTATTATGAGATTATTGAATTTATTTCATGAATTTCTTGATTTTATTCAGTGTTGTTGATCTTACCTTATGATAATTATTCCTTCAAGATGAGATATAGCGATGATGAATTTTCAATAATATAAATCGGAGGTCACCTACCTTACGTCACTCCGATAAGGTAGTAGCTTTTAATTGGGCTCTCATGCATTCTTTATATACATGTAAGTATTTTCTCACACCGTGCCTATATGGCCAGACAGATACCACAACAGTGGACGGCTTATGAATAATGATAATAACACCGTGCCTACATGGCCGGGCAGACACCACTAGTGGGTGGCGTGAGATGATTACCCAGGACGCAGAAGGCCCGGACGCGGGCTAATGATGATAACACCGTGCCTATATGGCCGTGCAGTTTACTTGTGTATATATAATGCTGTTTAAAAGATAAAGTTAGAATGCATGGTATTCGCCTTATGAGGCAATCAGATGTATAGGTTGTCTTTATTTCATGTTATGTTCGATAAATTGTGTTATGTTATTATTCATGCCTTACATACTCAGTACATTGTTCCTACTGACGTCCTTTCTTGTGGACGCTGCGTTCATGCCCACAGGTAGACAGGTAGAAGGATCTGATCCTTATGAGCTTCATCAACAGAGTTTCAAGAAGGCTCCAGTTAGTTCGGAAATGCAGCTTATTGATACTACTCTTTTGTGTATATACTTGGGTACGGCGGAGTCCTACCCCGTCTTCATGGATTCCTATACTGTATGTAGAGGCTTGTAGTCACATATGTGTAGCTAGAAGTCCCGTATCGTTACCAGTTCATATTGTTGTACTATATTTTAGTAGCCTTGTTGGCCTATGTTTGTGTACATAGTTAATGATGATTATATATCGATGTGTCCTTATCTGCTGATATATGCCTTTACAAATTATGATACCCATGAGTTGTCCTTGTGGTCCACCTTGAAACGATTATGAGATGTGTGTTCAGAGGTGCTCGGTAGGTTAGCTCCGGATGCCCATCATGGCCCTCTAGTTGGGTCGTGACAAAAGTGGTATCAGAGAAGTTCGTCCTAGAGTATGTCTACGAGTTGTATCTAGTAGAATCTTGTTTATGGGTGTAAAGCACGCATCACTTTTAAACAGGAGGCTGCAGGGCATTTAGGAATGATTGACCATTCTTTCTCACCTTAGATCGTGTGATAGAGCTATGTTATCAGGTTTCCCATTTTTCTAATAGTGTGTTATGATTTTAGCGATGCCTATGATGAGGAAAGCTATAGCGGCCCAGAAGAGCAAGACGGTGGCTGGAAGAAGGACTGAACGGGAGCCACCGGTGGAAATAGGAGAGGGTGAGTCTCAAAACGAGGTTCCATCTCGGACCTCTCCTGCTCCATCCCTATCAGAGGGGAGTGAAGGGGCTTCAGCTCCAGCCCCAGTACCCCTGGTTCAACTTCCAAATGCCTCAGGCCAACAGATAAGAAAGGCTGTTCAATTGCTGACCCAGTTAGTCGCCGCTCAGGCCCAGCGGCAGGGTCAAGGCCAAGGTGATAGAGTGGTCAGTGCAAGAGCCCATGATTTTATTAGTCTGAACTCTCCAGAATTACACGAGTCGAAGTCGAATGAAGACCCACAGGCCTTTATAGATGAGATACTAAGGACGCTACTTATAATATATGCTTTTGATACGGAGTCAGTAGAATTGGCTTCTTACAGATTGCGGGATGTGGCCATCCATTGGTATAACACTTGGATGTCTTAGCGAGGGGCAAATGCACCTCCCCCAGTATGGCAAGAGTTCGTGGAGGCCTTCCTTCGACATTATTTACCACCGGAGGTTCGATGGGCCTGAGCTGATGAGTTCTTGAATCTCCGACAGGGGAATATGAGTGCTCGAGAGTACAGTCTTCGCTTTAATTCTTTGGCTAGGTATACCCCAGCCATGGTAGCCGATATGAGAGACCGTGTACACCCATTTGTGAGTGGTTTGGGGCCACATTTGATTAAGGAGTGCTTGACTGTCTCGCTCTAGGACGGGATGGATATTGCTCGTATTCAGGCCCATGCTCAGAAATTGGAAGAACAGCAGCAGCCGCAAAAGGGCGAGCGTAATTTTGATAAAAGGTATAGTAAGAGGGCCAGATCTTCCAGTGCCGCTAGCGAGTTCAAAAGGAGTCAAAGGCAGCGACATTCTAGTTATTCAGGTCAATCAGCAGCCAGTGCGCCTCCTCGATTTGCGGGTAAGAGATTTGATCGCCCTATTTACTCCGGACCAGGTCGGAGCTTTAGAGTTTCAAGGTCTCAATACAGAGGTGATCCCAGTCAGATGACACCACCTGTACCATGGTGTGCTCAGTGTGGTAAACTGCATTCATGATAGTGCCGCCTGGGTTCAGATGCTTATTATACCTGTGGTCAGACTGGGCATATGATGCGTTATTGTCCATCGCTTGCTGGCATTGGTAGGGTCCAGCCTATAGGATCAATAGCGGGTTCTTCATCATCCGTACGCCCTTTGGGGCAAGGTTCCCAGGCAGCAGCAGAACGTTGTAGGGGCAGAGGAGGAGTATCCAGTTCAAGCGGTCCTCATAACCGTATATACGCACTGGCCGGGCGACAGGATCTTGAGTCCTCCCCCGACGTTGTCACAGGCATATTGTTAGTATCCTCTCATGATGTGTATACATTGATCGCTCCGAGGTCTACTTTGTCATATATTACTCCTTATATTGCCAATCATATCAGGGTGAAACCTGAGCCAGTTAAACCTTTTGTGGTGTCCACACCTGTAGGGGAACCAGTGGTAGCTAGACGAGTATATAGAAAATGTGTGATTGTTGTTTGCAACCGTCATACCATGGCTGATTTTCATGCGTTGAAAATGTTAGATTTTGATGTTATTATGGGTATGGATTGGCTAGCCTCTTGTTACACGAATGTGGACTGTAGAACAAAGATGGTTCAATTCTACTTTTCGGGAGAACCAGTCTTGGAATAAAAAAGTAATACAGCGTCCCCGAGAGGTAGGTTTATTTCCTATCTCAAAGCGAACAAGATGATTGCTAAGGGTTATATCTATCATTTAGTCCGAGTTCAAGACACAGAAGAAAAACTGCCAACTCTTCAATCTGTCCCAGTGGTAAATAAGTTTCCAGATGTGTTTCCGGACCAGCTTCCAGGTCTTCCTCCAGAACGGGAGATTGAGTTTACCATTGATGTATTGCCAAATACTAAGCCCATATCTATCCCTCCTTATCGAATGGCCCCTGCAGAATTAAAGGAGTTAAAAGCGCAATTGAAAGATCTACTTGAAAAAGGCTTTATTAGGCCTAGTTCGTCGCCATGGGGAGCGCCAGTGCTATTCGTAAGAAAGAAAAATGGCTCCTTAAGGATGTGTATTGATTACAGGAAATTGAACAAGGCGACGATAAAGAATAAATATCCACTTCCAAGGATCGATGATTTATTCGATCAGTTGCAGGGTGCCAAGTGGTTTTAAAAAATAGATCTAAGATCAGGATATCAGCAACTGAGGGTTAAGGAAGAGGATATCCCAAAGATAGCCTTCAGAACTAGATATGGCCATTATAAGTTTCGGTTGATGTCATTTGGATTGACTAATGCCCCAGCGGTATTCATGAATTTGATGAATACTGTATTTAGGCCTTTCTTAGATTTATTCGTGATTGTGTTCATAGATGATATTCTGGTATATTCTCGATCAGAGGCAGAGCACGCAGATCATCTACGTACTGTTCTTGGAGTTCTTCGATCTCGGGAACTATATGCCAAGCTCTCCAAATGTGAGTTTTGCCTGAACTCTGTAACTTTTCTGAGGCATATCATTTCAGCTGATGGTATTCGAGTAGATACCCAAATGATTGAAGCTGTGAAGAATTGGCCAAGGCCTACAACACCTACGGAGGTTCGCAGTTTCCTGGGGTTGGCCGGTTACGACAGAAGATTTGTATAAGGATTTTCTTCTATTTCTGCACCACTGACAAAGCTAATGCAGATATCGGTAAAATTCCAATGAACCGACCTTTGTGAGCGCAGTTTTCAGGAGTTGAAGGATAGGGTGACTTCAGCTCCAGTCCTAACACTTCCAAAAGGATTAGAGGGCTATGCTATTTATTGTGATGCTTCAGGTGTTGGGCTAGGTGTGTTGATGCAACATGGTAAAGTTATTGCCTACGCCTCAAGGCAGTTGCGGAAACACGAGAAAAACTACCTTACTCATGACCTAGAGTTGGCTGCGGTTATTCATGCACTAAAGATGTGGAGACATTATTTATATGGTTTTCATGTAGATATTTATATAGATCACAAGAGTCTCCAACATATTTTCAAACAGAAGGAATTGAATTTGTGGCAAAGGCGGTGGTTAGAGCTATTGAAAGCTATGATATGAGTATTTCATACCATCCTAGTAAGACGAATGTAGTAGCTGATGCTCTTAGCCGCAAATCTATAGGCAGTTTAGGTGATGTTCAGCCGGAGAGAATGGAGTTAGTTCGTAAGCTTCAACAACTAGCCAGCCTAGGAGTTCACTTGATGGACTCGGGAAGTACTGGAGTTACTGTCCAGAACCCAGCTATGTCGTCCTTACTAGAGGAGGTAAAAGAGAGCCAATATGAAGACCCCATGTTAGTTCATTATAGGAATGCACTTCCTCAGAAGAAGAAGTCATCATTTGTGATTCCTACAGATGGAGTTCTCAGGTATCAAGGCAGATTATGTGTTCCTGATGCTACTGGGTTACGTTAACAAATTCTGAAGGAAGCTCACCATTCTCGTTATTTTGTTCATCCGGGAGAAACAAAAATGTATCATGACCTCAAATCCATTTATTGGTGGGATGGAATGAAGAAAGATATAGCGGAGTTCGTTTCTCAACGTCCAATTGCCAGTAGGTGAAAATCGAGCATCAGAAGCCTGGGGGATTACTGCAAGACATAGAGATTCCAACTTGGAAATGGAAAATTATTAACGTGGATTTCATTACAGGCTTATCCCGTTCTCGACATAAGTACGATTCTATATAGGTACTTATGGACAGACTCTAAAAAATCCGCTCATTTCCTACCAGTCAGAACTACGTACTCAGCAGAAGATTATGCAAAGTTGTATATTAAGGAGATAGTGCGACTTCATGGTGTTCTAGTATCCATTATCACAGATGGAGGAGCATAATTTACAACTAATTTTTGGAATTCTTTTCAAGAAGATGTGGGAAATCAATCTTGACTTAGCACAGCATTTCATCCATAGACTGATGAGCAAGCCAAGGGCACTATTCAGACCCTTGAAAATATGTTAAGGGCATGTGTGCTAGATTTTGGAGGTAATTGGGATGATCATTTGCCGCTTATTGAGTTTGCGTACAACAATAGTTACCACTCTAGTATTCAAATGGCCCCATATGAAGCTCTATATGGGAGGGAATGTAGATCCCCAATTGGATAGTTTGAAGTAGGCGAGACAAAGCTAGTGGGCCTAGACTTGATCCAGCAAGCGGTGGAGAAGATCAAGCTTATTCAAGATCGATTATTAACGGCCCAAAGTCATCAAAAGTCCTATGCAGACAATCGTCGATGAGGCTTGGAATTCTAAGTTAACGATTGGGTATTCTTGAAAGTGTCGCCGATGAAATGTGTAATGAGATTTGGCAAGAAGGGCAAGCTTAGTCCCCGGTATATCGGGCCATACAAGATTATGTGCAAGGTAGGCCAAGTAGCTTATGAGTTAGATCTGCCTTCGGATTTGGAGTCAGTCCGCCCAGTTTTTCATGTGTCAATGCTTCATAAGTGTGTGGCCAATATGGATATTGATGTTGTAGCCCTGTGGGACACTGTATATTTTTGGTTGTTGCGGTAGGATGGTAGTGGTACGATTACAGGGGAAACTCTGGCAAAAATTTTTGTAGCATTCTTAAGAGCTTAACATTCGAGGACGAATGTTTTTAAGGGGGGGGGGGGGGGGGGGCGGGGAATGTTACACCTCAAAAAATTATCGCGTCATTCACGTTGTAAGTAAACTAACGTAAGCTCGGAGAGGGTCATGGAACCCTCATAAGGTTAAGGAATACTCTTAATAAGTGTTAAGCAAGTGTCTAAAGGTTTCGGGATCATTTAAATCGAAGAAAATAAGTTTGTCGAAAATTTGGAAAAAGTTGGCAGAATTTTGGATAGAAATTTTGGGTCAAGTTTAGAGCGGTATGTCTCTTAGTATATCAGGAGCTTTGAAGTGAAACAAAATCCTAAATTGAAGTTCAGGAAGTCTAGTTTCTAACGCAACAAATCGTTCGTCAAAATGACTTTGGAGTAGCGAGTTACGGACATTTCAAAATAAGCCTCCAATCTGCCAAATGGCTCCCTGCGGGCCCCACTTGGAAATTCGCTGGAACCGACTCTCAAAGGGTATAAATACCCTATTATTTCCTTTTTTTTCTATCATTTACACTTCTTTTGACTTCTAGACACATCCATACACTTCTCTTAAACACTTATAACCCCTTAAATCAAGAATTCAACAAGATTACACTATACTAGTTCGTGAAAAGTGATTGTTCTTGTTTCTACTTAATGTTGTGGTGGGTTTGGTCTTGAAGAAAGTTGGTGTGGCCAAAGTTCTTCAAGTATAAGGTATGAGCTTTATCCTATCTCTTATGTTGAGTTGATTTGAAGGTTTAGCAAGTCTTAAAAGTGAAAATAGTTATGGAGGAAAGGTCATAAAGTGTTATGTTGTAGTTGTTGAGTTATGAACTATTTTGAGCATGTTGTAGCCATGTTGTTGAGCTAATTTCCATGTATATGGATGGTATTTAATATTGTTTGTGTGTTGATGAGATTATACTCCTTGATTGGGAAGAAAGGAAGTGTATATTGTTATTGTATGTTGATAAACATTGTGTGGGATGTTTTATGGAATATTATGGTATTGATGATGATGTTGTTGGTGTTAGTGTTGTTGTTGTTGTGTTTGTTGTTGGTATTTTGATTTCGGCCTTGGAATATACACAGGGGAGATGCTGGTAGATTCTAAAGGGTTTAATTTGAAGACTTAAGATAAGAACATGATGATAAACCTAACAGTAGTATGAATTCTCTTGAATGTAGATTTACGAGCTTCGAAGAATAAGCGTTAAGTAGCAGGAGACCAAAAAGGTATGGTAAGGCTGTCCCTTTCTTTCAAAAGGCATGATTCCTATGCTATGACCTCAAACATGTTTTCCATAATATCCTTATTCCCAAAAGCTAGAAGTTCATGATTCTTAGAATTTCTTATAATGCTAGATAAGTATGCTCCATGAGATTATTGTATTCTATGTAGAGGCTCGTAAAAAAAATAAGTTTATCTCATGGGCACGGCGGAGTCCTTCCCCGTCTTCATGGATTCTTGTATTCTATGTAGAGGCTCGTAAAAAAAAATAAGTGTAGCTATAAGTCCCGTATGGTTACCAGTTCATATTGTTGTATTATATTTTGGTAGCGTTGTTTGCCTATGTTCGTGGACATAGTTAATGATGATTATATATCAATGTGTCCTTATCTGGTGATATATGCCTTTACAGATTATGATACCCATGAGTTGTCCTTGTGGTCCACCTAGAAACGATTATGAGATGTGTGTTCAGAAGTGCTCGGTGGGCTAGCTTCAGATGCCCGTTATGACCCTATAGTTGGGTCGTGACAGATTTCTGGCTAGGGATATAAACAGGTCCGGGCAAGATAACACCGTGCCTACATGGTCGGGTAGACATCACTAGTGAGCAACGTGAGATGATTACCCCGAACGCAGGAGGCCTGGACGCGGGCTAATGATGCTAACACCATGTGTATATAGTTGGGCAGTTTACTTATATATATATATATATATATATATATATATATATATATATATATAATGTTGACTTAAAAAGTTAAAGTTAGCATGCATGGTATCCGCCTTATGAGGCAATCAGATGTACCGGTTATCCTTATTTCATGTTATGTTCCATATTTTTTGTCATGTTGTTATTCATGCCTTACATACTCAGTACATTATTCGTACTGACTTCCTTTTATTATGGATGTTGCGCTCATGCCCGCAGGTAGGCAGGTAGATAGATTAGATTCGTAGTTGCTTTATCAGCAGATTCTCAGGAGCACTCCACTTACTTCAGAGTTGCAGTCTACTGGTATTAGTCCTTATGGTAACTTTTATTCTATGTAGAGGCTCGTAGACATGTATGTACAGTTAGACGTTTCATAACCCTACCGGTTCATATTATTGTATAGTATTTTAGTAGCCTTGTCGGCTAGTGATGATGGGTATAATTGTTGAAGATTATATAGAGATGTGCCGTTATGTTGTGATATATGTCGATACAAATTATGATATCCATGAGCTATCTTTATGGTAACCCCAGAAATGATTATGAGATGTATGTTAAGAGGTGCTCAATGGGTTAGCCCCGGGTACCGTCGTGGCCCTCTAGTTGGGTCGTTTATTTGATAGTTGGAAGATGACTTCTTCGGGAAGGACTACAGATGGTCTGAAGAATGAGGTGACGACAACAGTAGAAGTGAGTTACTCTATATAGGAACACCCAACTGAGGATATGCCCTCTAGTGAGACGGACCCATCTGAGATTCGAAATGAGTCAGCACTGCAGGTATCATCGACTTTGATGAGTGTAGAGAAGCCAAAAAGAGCTCTGATGCGCCAGCTTCACCGTTGTCCCCAACTTGGCAAGAAGGGAGGAGGCCAATGTAGGGAGTTGATTTCTAAGCTTTGTACTATAGTAGACCATGAGAGGATGCAGAGCCTTCTAAAGATCGACGAGTTTGTAGCCTGAGAACCCAACTAACCAAGACTTAATGGCATCTGTGGAGCAAGGTTCAAATGAAGATGGTAGACAGACCTGGAGGGTTAGTATAGTTGGTACATTTGTAGAATGATTTGTGTCAGATCAAGGCTCTAGAGTTGGGACATGGCAGGGTCTGCACCCATTGAAATTTCAAGAACAGAGCGACTGAGGATGGAAGGTATATCTACCATTTGATAAAATGTTATAATTAGACGAGTGTGGTTGTGAAATGTTTTATGTTAAGCAACAATGATAAGTCGTAAAGCCTGGTGGTTACACAAAGATAAGGGAAGAGGGTAATGTTAAAATTGGAATTGTAAGTGGAATATGTGGTTAGGTGGCAGGTTAAGATTGTGAGTATCTCGATAAGACTATAAAGAATTGTTATGGCAATAAGGCAATGATATGACTAGATAGTCATTGAAATTGCTTCATAAGGATAAATATGGGCAGGCTATATATGTGTTTTAGTACGATGCTTAAGTTTCATTATGTAAATGATTTGCAAACAAGAAGGTAAAACCTAAGTGATGGAATAAGAAAGGAGTGTAGATTATAAGGATTGAAATGTTTAATGTTTATGAAAATACAATTCGGAATTACAAGATTTGTACTAAGATGGTTTTATTGGTTGAACATGAATGGGATCGACATAATAAAAAAAAGGAGAAGGACGATGGGTATTACTCATTGAGATATACTTTAATGGATGTTTTCTTACCCATGGTTCGATATTGATAAGGATGTTATGACGCTATGTGATTATAAGGATATGGGAATTATGAGTTGTCATGGAGGGACATGTGAGGAAGATAGAGTTGTTTTTTTAAGGAGAATTACGGGAAAGATAGGAGTATGCTTTAGTAAAACATTCGTGCAATTATGTAAATGAATTATGAGCCAATAAAGTAGAGGAAGAGTATAGATTATATCAATAAAGACATTATGCAGGGGCATGAGTATAAGAGTATATGGGTTATGAGTTATTTTGAAGGAATGTATAAGACGAAAGGTAGGCCTAAAGTCTAGAAGATTATCCTCCAGAAAGTTTTACGACAATGGGATTATTGAGTTAGTGATATAGGATTAAATAGCTACTGAGGAAAAACAAGAAATGTATCGAGAAGAGCAAGGGACGAAAGACCAAGCAAGTGGAAACAGAATCCGCGAAGGACGGGAAATAAACAAGTTAAAGGTTTCAAAGTGATACAATCTACATTTTTCTTTAGCAATGATTTAGTAATCTAAAGGAAGCCTACTAGAAAGTCGAATGCCTATACATCGAAGAGATATTAACGATCAGGGTGGACCTATGAGAAGAAATTAGCTATCGTTATAGTGATTAGAATAAGAGAAACATAATTACTAGAAAAAGGGTAAGGGAAGTTATAAAGACCTCTTTGGTGAAAGATGGAGCCAGTACATCAATAGAAGTATGTGACCCTTTATATGTATATACACCGAAGCAGATAGAGTAAAAGATGAACAGCTACTGTCAAGATTAATCACGAAAACGTTGGGAATTTGTACTTATAGGAAATGGGAAGATAAATGGGATATTAACCGTAAAGCATTGGACCATTACCTTAGGGGGGCGGGGGGCAAGGCGATAAGTATTAGGTTAGAAGTATGCTTGAAAAGATGGTAACAGGAAGGGATTCAAAACTACTTCAAAGGTATCACACAAGCAGAACGATAAAGTACAGGGACGAATTGACGATAGACGTAGTCAGACAGTCGCATGCACGATCAAGTAAAAAGCTGGGAAATAGTACTCCAGATAAAAAGTTACCCGAAATTGCTAGATGAGGGAGTAGTGAGAGGTCCAGTATTGAAGAAATGAATAAGGATTATGCATGATGATACTTGAAGTTAGAAGATGAACTAATAGACAAATATAAGTGATGTAGCCACCTTGAATTAGTCGTACCAGTATGAAGCCACCATATCGAAGGATGGTCGGGAAGGAAGAAATAACAAAAGGTTACAAGGAAAGCCTTAAAGGTTAGACTATTCGAGTCAAGAACTAGGAACAACAATGTCACGACCCAATTCGGGGTCGCGCGGGCACCTACCTTTCCCACCTCGATAGGCGAACTCTCTTATTAAATTCACATCAATTAAGTAAAGGTGTTTTATTTAAATCAATAGATACTTAGAAATTCAGTGAACACTTCATAATATATTCAATAAGCTCAAGATTTAATATAATTACAGCGATGTAACAAATACAGACTAGATCCAACTTCCCCTGACCTGGTCTAGACTAGTACAAGAGCGACTAATGATTTAAGATTACCACTACATTCTGAGACTCAATCTCCGTCCCGAAATGAAATGGAAGGAGGCCTTACAGATAGGCACCGCGTATTTCCACATATGCTTCGATTAATCACCTGAAACAAATCTACACCCCAAAAAGGGTGTACCAAGTGCAATATCAGTACAACCACACGTACTTAGTAAGTATCATAGGCCGACAATGGTTAGTAACACATATCAGTAAAAGGATTCACAGATAAATATGATAAAAACCCAATCAAGTCATATGACTATCTACCACACACGGTATATCAATACCCTTAAGCATTAATTTCACTCTAATAATTCACCAGTCAAGCTAGCAACGATATCGAAACTCAGATAACATTAAATCGATCGTTTCAGTCTAGTAGTCAACTCATCATTAAGACACTCATTATCCTACATCACATAGAGACCAAACATATACTAATCTTAAGGATGGTCTATAGGATACCTTAACAAGTTCAATCAATAAATCCAGATCCAAGTACACATCATTGCCTAAGTAATGCATCTAATCCCGAATATGCCAAGTCTGAATAAATCAATCTGAATCCAATCATCACAAGTAAACACCAAATCATCTCAAACAAGCCATACATACCATGCAATGCAAGATGTATCAATGCAATGCAATGCAAGATGTATGGATGCAATGCCATGCCATGCAAATGAGCTGTACACATGTACTCCGGACGAAAACATCGACGTCTCAGTAGCACAACCCAGTGTGACTCGCGAAGTCTGAGTGCCAGCCATCCCGGATCTTTGCTAAACAGACAGACGGGACCCTGGCTAATTGCTCACAGGGGGGGTCTCACCGGCACCACTCTGGGGGACCCGCGAAGTCCATGCACTAACAAACGATTTCAGGAAAACATCGGAATCGGCCATGCAACAACGATGCCCAAATATAACCATCGGACATCGGCCTCCTCACAATCACTCAAAAGAGTTTATCAAAATATCAGTTTCACCCAATCAACGATACCAGCTCATCACTGGATATCGGCCATGCATCATGAATATGAGGAAATGTATACAATGCACATATCAACGATTTTGGAATTGAACCTCGGACATCGGCCTCCTTACAATCACTCAAAGTAAAAGAGTTTATCAAGTGTCAGTTTCATATAAACAACGATTCTGGAATGGATCTTCTTACATCGGCCTTTCCACAGTCACTCAAGTAAAAGAGTTTATTAAATATCATTTTCGCTCAATCAACAATACCGAATCACCACTGGGTATCGGCTATGCATGATAAATATCAGAGAATGCGTGTAATGCATATGTCAATCACCAACAATGGAGTTCAATATCAAAAATACCACAACGGGTATGCCAACAATGTATCACATCACAACACCAACAATGGAGTTCAATATCACAAATACCACATCGGGTATGCCAACAGCGTATCACATCGCAATACCAACAGTGGGTATGCCAACATATATCAAAGTACAAATACCAACAACGGGTATGTAATTCCTATCCGAATTAAGACAACAAGTAGAATTTGATATCTACCAACTACACATGGCATCAAGCCAACACAATTAAATAATCTAACACACATAATGAGGTGGCTAATCCCACATACAAGGGTCAACCAATCGATATACATATTTTACACTTCCTTAAATTAAGAACACGAATCTCACCCTACACTCGAAATCCCTCATCAAAACTCATTTTGGACTCAATTACAATCATTGGTACATTTTATCCTCCCATTAATCCACTAGATCCACTATTAATGGTATAACACAATAATCACATATTACAGGGATTTCTCATCATTAGACATATAATAGGTTTCACCCGCTACTTCCAAGTCACATATATCCATCGATATTAACGAAAAATCACATCAAACAACCTAAGGAATCTACAGGCCACAAGCCCGAACACACAAATCACACAATAATACCATCTTAAGATTCCATCCCAAATCTCTAATTCCTATACATGCATTCTCCATTCCTTCTAATACATGAATATATGAAACTAAGAAGGGAAGTCATAACCTACTTGGCAGTTGAACAGGTGCCACGAACCCACACGTTGCCTTGTCTTTCGAAGCGTCTCCAAATAACCAAACTCTATCACATATGAATTCTAAGTAAGAAACTACGAATAATGATACCCATATTGGATACTTTCTATTCGGGTCAAATTCCAACCCTTAATTTAGGAAAAACGGGTCTCAAGGGCAAAACGGGAATTTTATGACCAAAATACAAAATTCAATACCAAAAGGGAAAAAACCCTTACTTAAATCATTGAAATACTCAATTAATTCTTAAAATCATCATTGTTAAGAAAACCCCAAAATTTGGGTCTAAGAACCTTAATTTTGATTCAAGAATTTCAACTCTAGAATGGAAGATTATTGGTTAACAAGTTAAATATATCATTATCTAGCATAAATAGCAACATTAACATCATTTATTCACAATCTAGGAAGTCAGTTCGTTTTTAGAACCCTTTCATGAAAACCCCAATTTTGGGTTGAACAACCCTAGGTTTTGCATAGAGATTTTGGAAGAGGAAGCGTTTTACAAAACCAAAATGATGGATTAATTAATGGAAACTATTAATCATGAGATTTAGACCTTACCCATAGGAACAATATTGAGAAATAACCAAGAATCCATTCATCCCCAAGCTTCCAAGAGAGAAGGTATCGTAAATGAGGTTCAAATCCGACATAGTCTCTATTTTTCCTCAAATGTTGTGCCAAGAAGACCTAAAAATGCTGATTCGATTGCACCATTGGATTCCTCATGAAAGTTTCTTGAATTTTGTCTTTTGAATCGCCTCATTTGAACTTAAAATAAGGGAGATATGACGGTTTTTATATTGGATCCGCAATCAATTTTTACCGGAACCGCCGCAGCGGAAACCACTGTAGCGGTCACAAGGACGCTGTAACAGTGCTGCCCCAGTGGTAAAGGGTCTGCTGAAGCAGTCACCAGACACCAGATGCCCCGTTTTTCGATTTTTCACCCCGGAACTCTGAAAGATCATCCGGAACCCGATTTTGACAAACCAAATGTGTAGATATAGGTAAAAATGCGCTACAAACTCATTCGCACACCGAAAATTCCCAACGGAGATAGCGTTCACTAAGTCAACTCCTGAGCAGCCAAAAACTAACTTTCCAACCCGATTTTCGATAATCATCCGAGGTCCGATTTCAACAAACGAAATATGCATCCACATGTAAAAACATGCTACGAATACACTCGTGACCTCGGATTTCCCAACGGAGGTACCGTTGACTAAGTCAACTACCAAACCTCAATAACCATTCCCGAACCAAGTCGCAAAATGCACCCGTGTATATTGGTAGCCAAACTAATCTTACCAATGCATCCTAAATCAGTCTATGAACCTCTCGGAATCGATGGATCTATGAATGAAATCCGTTCACCCAAAAGACAACTCCCGATCAAACTATATTCGCTTAAAGCCAAATTTTTCTAGAAAACATTCCAAAGCCCAAAACGATGCCTAGGAAGTCATGCCAACTATCTTCTCAGGTCAAAATATTTCTAACGAGACATAGGAACTGGTCAACGAGGGAAAAAATGAAAGAGTCACCGTAACGACTTACAAACAACGTTGAGGAAAACATGTTGACTTGGCGATAGAAGAAGGATGAAATAATGGGCCAAAATAGAAATAAGTGAGTATTTAATGGTAAATTCCCTATATCCGGAACAACCTTCAATAAAATATGATAGACTCATGATGATGTAGAAGCGGAAGTCCAAAGAGGATACAAGAATTTCAGGCATAAGAAATTCAGAGCGTAAGGGAGCTGGAGCTGAGTTGCAAGCGGAATGGAGTAGGAAAAGCCTAAATAAGGAACTAGAGGATAGTAATGATAGTAAGAAAGGACGTGGAGAAGTAAGTTCGTATGAGATGACTGGATTATATTAAGTGAATAAAGACAAAGCTAATACCGGAATGAATACGTCTACTCGTAAGAGTTGCAGGTCATTAAGGATTACGAGAAAAGTTGTAGGATAGCATGAAACCATGTTTCACAAAAATGATATAAGTGTATGAAGGACTTACTAAGATAAGTATACAGTTTCAATTGTTGAAGTATAATATAGTCGGAAATGGTAATAGTTGATGCATGGTATACGTTGGAAAACCCAGGGATCAAGGGTATAGTACCCTGAACGTGATGAATCTCTATAGCCAAGCTAAAAGAAGCCCTAGCTTAAGGATCCCGTTTCTGGGACCATTAGAGAACGAATTTAGGAAAAGAACAATGTGTGTTTCTAATAGCGAGGTAAGATCATGACTGAAGTTCACTATTTCCGTACTCCACCTATTCAGAGGTAACATAGATGTGTCATGACTCAAAGAGCGGCATTGGTGGATCGATGTAAAGAAGGTATTACAGAATCCGTGATTCATCTATAGGAGAAAAGCGAGAACCAAAAGCCGGGTGAACTGTGGTAGCATATGGAGATACTGATATGGAAAGGGGAGATGATAAATGTGGAATTTGTAATAGCATAAAACTATGCAGAGCTTTACATCAGAGAGATTGTACGACATTTCGGTTCTATTGTACTTGACTGTGGTGCCCAGTACATAGCTAGCGTTTAAAGATCCTTACAGAGAAATCTGGGAATGCAGGTTAACCTCAGCACTATCTTCCCTCCTCAGATAGATGGGCAAGTAGAGTGCACTTTTCAAATGCTCAAAAATTATACTACGGACTTATGTGTTGGATTTAAAGGTAGTTAGGATAACCATGTTCCGCTTACCAAATTTTCATGTAGAAATAGCTACTATGCCAGTTTTATAAAAACTTTGTATGAGATGGTTGATTCTCTCAGAGAATAGTTATGGTTAGAATAATCAGACATTTTCAGACCCGATGTGATACACCAACCTTAGAGAAAAACGGAAGTTATTCAGGATATTTTGTTCGTCAAAAGGCATATGCTAAGGGTTTAAAGTTTTAAGTGAGCAGTTGAGTGTTCCAAAAAATACATATGAATTGGAATCTCCTCCAGAGTTATTTACTAAGTCTTTCATATTTTCATGTTGCGAGAATACACTAGTCATAGTACTGACTGATAATGTGCAAGTGACAGAAAACCTATCATTCGAGAAGGCCCCGATAGTTATACCAGATAGATAAATCCGTGAATCGAGGAATAGAGATGATACCTCCGCAAAAGTTTTGTGGTATAATAAGAACGGAAAAAGGATTACATAGCAGGCAGGAGAGAAGTAACGAGGAATGAATTTTTTATGTCTATTTCAAATTAAAGGTTCCACGCGATTTTGAAACTGCAACGATTTCCCTCTTCATGTTATCAAGGTGATACTAATTTGATGATCTATGTTAAACCATAATTTAGAGAAATATATGGGCCAAGATGAACACCTAAGGTACCTGGGTACTAATGTTTATCCTCCTACGAGATTCTACGTATGATATGTTGTGTAATGATACATATAAGATCCTTAAATTCACGGAGGAATTTTCCTAAGGGGGGAATAATGTTGCACCATGGAAAAATTTTGTATTGTTGGGGTCGTATGTGGACTAACGTAAGCTCAGAGAGGCCATGGAACCCCTATAAGGTTAAGAAAGACTTTTAACCCGTACTTTTGGGGTTAAACTAGGAGTGCTTAATATGATAAGGAGGTCGTGTTTTAAGGTAATTGAATTATATAGTATTCATATGTTAAGTTTTGAATTCAAGCAAGTTGTAAAATAAAAGTCAGCGAAAAGTATCGCAAGTTACGTACATAAATTTTGCGGAAATTTGGGTCTAATGTCAATGAGCTTTTCTCCCAATGTACTTGGAATTATGAGGTGTTCCACTCATCAAATTGAAGGTCTGCGAGCTTAGTTTCCAACGCAATAAACTATCATCCATACGACATAGTAATAGAGAGATATTCGCGATTATAGAAGACTGCGCAGTCATTCTCACTCGGACCCACTTAGGATGTGGCCGACTTTGTGTTATTTTACATACTTTTGAAGGGTCATTTCAACTCATTTTCACTTGCAATTTCGTCCACAGCCTCCAAAGAGCCTCCCAAGTCATATCATAAAGAACCTAAGCCAAAACAAAAGGGTTTCAACCAAGTTCTATCTCAAGAGTTCTAAGAGAGCATGAAGAAACACTCTTATGGCGTTGTTGCTAGATTGTGGCTTGTGTTGAGCAAAGAGGAGCTAGGTTCTCGACTGAGGTTGTTGTATAAGGTAAGGATATTAATTTTTTGGTTGTGTTTGAGATTAATTTGATGTTGGCTACGTTATGGTTCGCATTTCACGGGCGGGGTTAGAGCTCGGAAAGCTACTAGGAGGTAGTTGGTGTTGTTTCGGACTTTGTTTTAAAAAAAGAGTCGCCACCTAATTTTTAGGAAATTAGAAAAATAAGGTTAAAAGGATTTATTCAAATGCTGTGAAAAAGCCTTTGTAACCAAAGTTCTAGGTAAGGGTTCTGGTGATCCCCTGGGGAAGGTGTTAGGCACCCTAGTATTATGGATTCGTACTATACGGTTGACCTTTGAATTTCTAAGTATGAATTATGCATGAACTGTTTATATTGTGTTTAATTTCTAGCGTTTATAAAAAGATTGTCATTTGGCATATTATTTAGGATTTTTTGAAAAGAAAAGAATATATCCCCTTTATATAAGGGTACTTGAGGTTCAGATTTATAATATCCGGATAAAAGTAATTTTCTTTTATATAAAAGGATATATATATATATATATATATATAAGCATACATATCCCCTTGTATGTTGATGCATATTCCTTGCCTCGTCATTCTCAGTCAAGTCACATACTACTCCAAAACATCCCGTTTTAGAACCTCGTATTCTACAAGTGTTGTTTCATTTATTTGAATAAGTTCGGCTTTATAAAATGATTCAATTTCAACCTATTCCAATCAGTATATATATGTGTAAATAAAAACTAATTTTTGGTCTCAGTTGTGCTTGGGCCCAAAAATCCTGATCTTGTAAAAAATGTATTTTTTCCGATTTGGGCTTGGCTCAAAAATCTTTTTGTACTTCTAGTTGGGTCCTGGCCCAGAATTCTCATCTGTTTATATTGGGCTTCAGCCCAGAAAATCGCAATTGTTTTTCCTTCACTCAGATTTCAGTCCGTCTATATATATATATATATATATATATATATATATATATATATATATATATATATATATATATATATATATTTGAAACCTCTTTTGTCTTTGATGAAAAAAAAAACTTGTTTTTGGTTCAAAACAATATCCAACACTTTAAAGTTCTAAAATTCAATTGATTTTTTCAGATAAAGGCTTGTATTTGGCAAGCCATTTTGTTATTCTCGAGTTCTCAAAACCGTTGTATTTAATCCGGGTTTTTGAAAATCGTTTGGGGACTTAAGATCTACTAAACGGCATGAGCATTATTGTCCTAAGACGACTAGTTCTAACCGTAAGATTCCAATAATAATGTGAGTTTGTATAAGTGTATAAATACAATACAACATTTTGAAATAACAATTAAACGAATGAAAGAGAAAAGTTAGGCTGGGGCGTACCAGGCCCTAGTTAACCATTTTTACCCATGGTTGGGCCTCCAATGCACATTCATATATATTATCTTCCCTTTAACTCATCCACAAACTATTTGACAAAAGAATATCTGTTGGGTGAGGCCCAATAGTCGTTTTTGACATGGCCCGAATGGCGGAATAGGTGGAGAGGAGAAGGAAGAGAAAGAAAACCCGGTTAGACATTATTTTATGCACTTATCATAAGCATGTGTGTGTGTGTGTATATATTCCAAAATTAAAGATACAAATCAAGAAATTGAATTTCAATTATTTGTGGAAACATATCAATTAGTCGAACCCTTGATAAAGGAAAGAGATGATGTGTATGAATCACTCACATATTCTTCTGAATTATATGTATCCGCGAGATTAATTTGGAAAAACAGTAGGGATATACAAGAACAAACAATTTTTATCGAAAACATTCATCTAATGAATTCCCTGGGAACTTCTATAGTCAATAGAATATATAAAGTATACCGACACATTTAAGGTAAGGTTTTTTAAAGCGGAATTCTGCTATTCTTATTCACTCAAGGGGGCTATGATATTATATATATATGAGGGCTAATGTATAATCACATCATACAGTCAATATCCAGGAAATGGGCCTGGCAGCCCAATACTTAAGCTTCATAATGGGCACCCCACTCTCCATTTGTCCTCTTTGTTTTACTCTAAGTGCGAGAATGGGCTTCCTATATTAATCTCAGGTGGGCTGAGCCCAAAATTATATTAATTATTGAATTGACTAAGTGTTGAGGCTCAGAGACCATCTATCCCTCAAGTGACTGATATACACCTCCTATTCATTCTACGCAACTATGTATGGGCCGAGCCCAAACTGATATTAATTCTAGAATTGAGGCTTAGAGACCATTTATCCCTCAAGTGACTGATATACACCTCCTATTTATTCTACGCAGCTATGTATATACATTGTATATCACTTGAGATATGTATATCTAGTGTATATACCATGTATACCACCATCAAGATTACTTTTTTATGAAGAAATACTATGTATATCCTATGTATGCTATTTTAAACATAAACTAACCCTGAAAGCCTATTTTTACCATTAAGCAATCCTAACTTTTCATTTTGGTCGAACCGTACTAAGTTGGGTTGAAATCAACTTTGACCTTTCCAAGTAAAATCCTTTAAACCTTTGACTCTATTAAACACCTAGTTAACTCTCCATTTTAAGCAATGTGATCTTAAACTAATCCTAAGGCAAAATCTAGATTTATCCTCAACAAGAAAGCATTAAACCTGTACCTGCTCACAGTAGGTCCAAACATAGTCTTAACTAATTGATCAATCAGTTCTTAGAGTTGTCATGAGAAAGAATATCAAAATATACACAATGCTTATGGTTCTGGACAGTGCAAAGAAGTAGGAAAGGATACACATTTAACAAGTAAAGCACACCCCAAAGCAATACTACAAATGAGGACTTGCAATTCAACAAGTCAGAAGACCAGAAAAGGAATAAGATTATTATATGAAATTTTACTTTAGTATACTCTATTAAAAGACCAACATATCCTATCAGTTTTCCCAGGTTTTAGAGGACAGAGATGAAAAGATTAGGCAATTCAAAAGGGTCATCCCCAATTGTGACTTAGCCTTCACCTTGAACTGGAAAACAGGTTCATATGTAATCCAAAACAGCCAATTTTATACAATACAAACTCATTTTAACCCACCCTTTGATCCAATGACAGGGGAAGAGAATCAAATGCATAGGTTTGTAAGTTTCACCCATGGGATTATGAGGCATGCAATGATAACATTTTATTTTGAAGGAGACATTGTGAACCAAGTGAGACTTGGTTCTTTGTCCATCTTCTCTTAAGGTATCTTTTAAGAGTCTTCCTCATTGCCAAGTGGCCTATAACTTATTTATCTACACATATGACACTCTTGCCCTTTTTTACCTCTTTAACCTCTTTAAGACTAAATGACCAGTTTTTATTGAAAACACTATGGCATAAATATCAAGCAACCATCTCAATTCAAACTATTATTACCATTTTAAAGTGATTAAGGGATTATAGTGTTCTCAGTCAAAATTCAAACCAAATAGAGTATCACTGGAATCCTTTCAGTTTGCCTTATGGTTTAACTAAAACCATTGGGAAACTTGTTTTAACAACAAAAAATCAAATTTGAGTTTTAAAGTTCATCTCTTCCCCTACCAGTGTCACTAGATTCCTTTAAGACTTAATTATGGACTAAATTTAGGAGAAACAAAATCTGGTGACATAGGCAAATCCAAAATAAGCTCATTAACATCACATATTCAAGAGGATAAGCCTAACTAAAGAACTTGAATATTATGATTACAAAAAACCATACCAGTTTACCTTTAGGCTATTTTTCATCTTATTCAAGGTTGTTAAGCAGGCCTATGTGATCTAAATCATATGTACAAGTCTAAATTAGATTATATCATGGTCTTTTACCTTAAAATATTAGTTAACAATCCATTTAAACCACTTCCTATAATCAAAAATCAAACATAAACGCAAACTCCCCTCTCCAGTTTTAGAAAATCAATTTGGACAAACCTTGATCGGTCCATATTCTTCTCATTTAAAATGATCACCCCCTTCCGAACCAGTTACTACAAAATCCTTAACTAAATTAATCAATTGAAGAGAAACAACAGTATAAGTCAACACAAAGTTGATAACATAATATCAAATCAGATGGAAAAAACTATTTCTTAATTATTTGAACAGGGCAAAAATTAAGCATAACATTATCAAACAACTTTAAACTAGGCAAATAATACTTAATTAAGTAACAAATAGCTAGATTAATACACAAAACTAACAAACACAGAGCTAAGCTAAGTGATAAACACCTAAACTAAGCAAAAACCTAAATAAAGCACTAAAATGATAAGTAGTTACCTTTTTATAGCGCAGCCGGGTCGAGATCGACTTTGGAGCCTTAGTGCTTCCAATCCAAGAAGTCAGCCACCACAAAATGAAAATAAGGAGTTAAAATTTTGAAACTAAAGACTCAACTTGGAAAGCTAAGTCAAATTTTTTAACTAAAAACCTAATTTTAAGCTTTAAGTGCTCAAAATATGGGTCTATTTGTATGTGTCGCTCTGTGTTTGTGATAAAGTGGAGTTCTATTTATAAGAATCCCAAATCGAATTGAAACCCTTGTCCATCGATGTGGGACTATGCAAGTTTCTGAAAATTCTATATTCAAAAAACGAATCCTAAGGTTAAAAATGACTTAAATTAACACGGATGGTTTGATTTGAACCTCACTGGGCTCGGTGTCAATGGTGCATGAACCCAACAATAGGAATTAAGGATTATCAAGCACAAAACAATAAAATCCATAAAGAAATTGCAGGCCTTGACCGTAAAACGAATCAAAAATTAAAAAGGATGAGGGATATACCATGTTTGGGCATCCAAATGGTGGAAAAGAGGTGGCCATATGGATGTAGCATTAATTTCTACTCCATATGGCCCTTGAAAAGACAAAGCGAGGCCTGTCGCCTTTGAAAAATTGCCAAAAGTGGCTGAGATGATGAAGAGAGAGTGTGTGTGGAATCGAGAGGCAGCGTAGCTAGGGTTTTGAAAGCCTAGTTGAAAAGCAACAAAATTCCAAAAGGGGCGTATGGTCTGTGTATAAGGGTATATATATTAGTGAGGGGTTAGGCCGGGTCGGCCTTATTGGGCCGGACCCGACAGATTTAAAAAATGAAAAGGGGAGCCCGTGTTTTAATGTATATTAGCATAGATATGTCTTGTATACATACGTATATATATATTGTATATACACCATATTTCGGGGCAAATTTCAAATACGTATATATATATTGTATATACACCATTTTAGCACAATCAAATTATTTTAATTACAGCTAAATTGGGCATAAAAAATTAAACGAACTCTAAACGGTTATTTGCTAAAATTAAATGCACTTATCATTTTACTTAATCAATTCAAGTTCTCCGACTTTGATGAAGTATAATATTTGATAACTGATTGTAGATGCTTAAAATAGATGACTCATAATTGTTTTACTAGTTTGAAAAATAAACAAATATTCTTGAATTCCTTAGAAATACGCGAAAAATGTGAAATGAGATACAGCTGTACTCTTGTCGATGTTTTGCCAAATGTCATCGGGACAATTTTTTTATAATATTATGTTGAACTTATGTAATGCATATTTTGCTCTGTCTACAGTTCAGGGACTCTAAATAATTAAATAAATTTATCGGAGGTCAAAAATTAGGTGTCAACAATTGTAAATGTTTAAGTAAAAGAAATGCAAGATAAAGTTGAAAGGAGAATAGGATGTTCTTCTTGCATCGTTGGATTGTTTTGAAGTATCTATACATGTTTTTGTGGCTGAAAATCCTTGTAAGTAACATGAGTATGATGTTCATGATGGTGCTGAGTATATAAATATGTTTATGTAAGGATTTGATGGAAAAGGTTTGATGTAAAATTGGAATAAAACATAAGGACTATGACGGTATGTATATGGGCTGTTTTGAAGGGAGTTGAGGAGTAACTCTTGAGCTGTTTTGACCTGGTAAATTGTGTGTATGTTGTTGTTCATATTATGTTGTTGTATTGGACTGAATTGGACTTGCATGGGAGTAATGATTACAGGGGAAATGTTGTCCGAACTTATGCAAGTTATTTACAATCTTAAAGAAGTAAAATAATGAACTGTCACGAATTGTTCATGGTTAATTATACCTTTATGTAGATTGGCTAAGTGTCGGAGATGTACGTTGGAGGATTAACTTAAGTTGAGGAGGTAACTTAAGTGGCGGAGGTATGTTAAGGCTATTCTCTTTCTTCTTTCGGCATGACCAGAATAAAACGAAGCGTAAACGAACGATATTCGTAACGACTCTACTCATAGATATGCTAGAAGCTTATGTTCCTTGACCTCCTTTTGATGTTATTGATATTGTCTTATGGTTATTGATCCTTTGAGTAAGTTATGTTGATGATGTTAGGTTCATAATGTGAATCGGAGGTGTATCGACCTTACGTCACTCCGATAGATTCAGATTGTCCTAATCTATATATATACACACACACACACACACATGTATACCATGAACACACAAGCATTATATACGCACCACCATCTGCTCAGGTGGTATATGATGATTATTATGATGCCCATATAGGCTGATATGATACGATAAGATGCCCACACAGGCTTGATGGTGTTATATACACATATATATGTATGTCCAACCTTTATGTACGCACATGTATAACACATATGCATATTATCGCCCTCAGAGGCATTCAGATGTACATGTTGATTCTCTCTTGTCTCATGTCACTTTCATGTCTCTATTATGCTGTTTTCATTCCTTACATACTCTGTACATTATTTGTACTGACGTACCTTTGCCTGGGGAAGCTGCGTTTCATGCCCGCAAATTTTGAGATTCAGGTTGACGGCCTTCTCAATAGGATACCAGCTCAACAGACAGTGTGGTTGCACTCTACTTGTTCTGGAGTTTCCTTATGAATCAGTACAGATATGTATGCATATTTACGGGTGTGGCAGGGCCCTATCCTGACCAAATTCTTGTAAAACGTTATGTACAGTAAGATGTTTGATAGCCTTGATTGCCCATACAATATGTCCAACATGTTTATGTATTTATGTCCTTTGAGACTTGTCTCATTTTCAGTCTATGGCTTCTGCTAGTCAGCAGGTTTTCTTGTGATGGCCCTCATGGCCCACCTATGTTATGATTATCTTTACAGATTGAGAGGAGTCACAATATACCACAAAATCTTTGCCCTCTATGGGCAATTCTAGAATCGGAGCTATAGTCAATAAAGTCTTGAGCTTTTGAAAGCTCTCCTCAAACTCTTCGATCCACTAAAAAATTATTTCTTTCTAAGTCAAATGGGTCCTTATGAAGCAATGGAAGCAAAACCCTTCACGAATTGACGGTAGTTACTAGCTACACCGACAAAGCTACGAATCTCTGTCACTAAAGTAGGCCTAGCCCAATCTCTCACGGCCTCAATCTTCTTAGGATCAACCATAATCCTGTCCTTTGATACCACATGACCTAAGAAGGATACAAACTCAAGCCAAAACTCACCCTTAGAGAACTTGGCATACAACTCCCTACTCTCAACGAACCAAGAATAATCCTCAGGTGTTTCTTATGGTCCTCCATACTCCTTGGGTAGACCAATATATCATTGATGAAAACAATCACAAAGGAATCCAAGAATGGCTTAAGAATGCCATTCATTAAGTCCATGAAAGCAGCTGGCCATTGGTGTCACGACCCAACTAGGGGCCGCAACGGGTACCCGATACTTGTAACGAGCACCCCCTATCTCGTATCTTATTCTTATTACTAAGTGGGCCGTATCAAAAATACCATTATTTCTTTTCTTAATACTGTCCTTAATAGCATAATCATAATCATGTGTTAATAAACTCTGCTAACATATTATACAACCCCAAGAACGAATAAAAGTGCAAACATCTAACTGTACATTTCTGTCTACGAGCCTCTAAACAAAGTACACATATACTTAGGAAGGGCCGGGTTCTGCCGTGCCAGAATATATATACACAAAAATAGTACCAAGAAACTGAGGCTCCAGAACAACGGGAGCGCTGCCAAGTACCGCTGATAGAGCTCCTAGGAATCAAACCCGCCTACCTGCTGACCTGCGCGGCATGAAACGCAGCGTCCACAAGAAGGGACGTCAGTACGAATAATGTACCGAGTATGTAAGGCATAGAAAACAGCATAATAAGCGACATAAAGTATGAATAACAACATCATGGGGTCCTAGAACATAGAAGGAGGTAAGAAAGTAACATGTACATATGAATGCCTTTTTGGCCGGATACCATGCATGCTTGTCTTTTCCTTTTAAAAACAACGTTTCTTTTTCATAGACATAGAAAATAGAACTTATATCATATTATGTCATATCATATCATATCATATCATATCATATCATCTCATATCATATCATATCATGTCATAGCGTCGAACAACGTTAGCTCGCCCATATGTCCCGCGTCCGGGATGATACAACGCCAGCTGACCATGTGGCAATGCGTCTATAGTGCAACGTATGTCCCTTCCCCTACATATCTCCCTCCCTCCCCCCATGTACATATACATATCATATACATATATCATATAAGCATGCAGGAGATCCCAAGGAAAATCATGTATCCATCGGAGTGACGTAAGGTCGGTGACCTCCGATTACATTATGGAATGATCATCATGACTTTGTCTCACCTTGAAGGGACTAGTACTATAAGGCGAGACTATCAATAGGAAATGGCATTAAGAGAAAACGTAGAGTAAGATCACGAGCCTCATAAAACATTCATTCATACACTTTAGAGTCTTTTAGAAAATAGAGTCATAATAAGGAATAGAATTGAAATCAAAAACTAGCTTGTTGTTCTTATTTTCATATTGAATCCTTAACTTAAGACGTTGAGACGTGAAACCATTCTTATCATTGTCATCATAGAAATATTCTCATTAGAACAGTTACAACACTTATCGTTTGATAAATGGAACAACCAAGAAAAATCCGGGAACCATGGGCCCACCTCGGGCTGAATGAGGTGGTGTACACAATTTACATATGTTACATTCCATGACGTCACTTATGAGAGTTTTAAGGTAGACGGTCCTATTTGTGCGAGTTCTAGATGTTTAGGTAATTTCCCAACATTTCATGCAATTTTTAATTCAATTCTACTGAATGAAAGAGGGCCAAATTCAAATTCGGATTTCTAGGAATGGAGTTGTCCCCGAGGCCCATATCCAAACCTATTACGTCTAAGACATGCCAAGAAAGGAAGGGTAAATCCTTACATACCTTTTCCGCTTCTTACGCTACTCCGAATTCAAGTTCCAAATTCTCCAAAATTTACAAATTGGTCACATTTACCAAACATTAATTAGAGCCTTTAGAAGTTGAATCATAAGGTAACACTTGTCTACCGAATTTTCGGCAGCATTTCCCCTGTAAATACAACGTTCCCCAAGAATCTATCTTGGCCAATTTTACTCAACAACAATCCGGGAATTCAACCCGGCCAAACTATCCACAACAATGTCAACAATCATACTAACTACTTTAACGATTTATCCAAATTACATTCTAACGATTCAATCAATATACTACTTCCTTCAAGACCTTCCAACTCCAGCAATAACAACTTAATAATTTATACACCAACAACGTCATACTAATCACATTGTCTTCCATACATACAAGAACATTATATTCAATTTACATAAACTTCTAAAACACATCTCCAACTACTACAATTTCACTAAGATTATTAAGCTTTTATTAGCAACATAGAATTCATTCAACAACAACCAAAACACTAAATAAAATTGACTCATTTTCTTCCATATTACACCACCATCACACGGCCACACCACCATATGCCTACACGGCCACTCACACATACACTACACCTCACGGCCACCACCCCCACTTTCGTATTTTTCATGAATTTCACTCATTTTATACACTACAACATGCACAAACATCCATAACATGTAAAGGGAATGAATTCTTACCTTCTTCTTTGATTCTCCAATTAGCTAGAATTTCCAACTTATATGAATATATGTTTTTCTTGCTCCAAAAACCACTCTACTTTGCTAAGGACCCTTCAATGAATTGTTTGGCTAGAAGAGAATGATTTTTGGTGAAGAATTGTCCAAGGTTCTTGTGGGATTTTGCTATGGCCGAATGGCCCCTTAATGTTTCTTCAAGTTTTTGCTTCTTGAAACTTCTTGAATTGTGAAGAAAATAAGAGTGGTCTTCTATTTAATCACATGGATTTTAATTCAACATGGGCTTAGCCCATGCCCATGGCCGGTTGGGCCTTCCCTTTTTTTTTTAAGCCCAATTATTTCTTGGCTAGTTCTTATAATTCATGAAAACTATTTTTCCAAATTCCAATTTTGCCCTTTGTCTTCCCCCACATTTCCATGAGTCATATTACGAATTTACCTTTTTGCTCCTAGCCTTTCTTAATATTTCCGCTTCTAAATTCTTCATAAGCAACTCATATGCCAAACAAAATAAAAATAAGGCCTTGCTTGTTAACTTCCCGCAATTGTCTTGAATTATCCGATTGCACAAAAATGCGGGATATAACATCCTCCCCCCCTTTAGAACATTCGTCCTCGAATGTTAAACTTGCCTTATAGTGTATTATAATATTTCGGGGAGGTCTCCTTTGTAGTTATCTCACATGCCGCTTAACATATCCATCTTAGGAGCTTAGGTTGCCTGTAGGACGTAGGTCAATTGACTTAGCTCCGGGCTCTGGCCCTGAGTTAATAAGTCCCTTTTTATGAAGCTTAAACCGTCGCAGTTCGTTTTAGGTCTAACACGTTATCTCCCCCTTTATTAAGAGGGTCTACACACGCCTATGCCCTTTAAATAATCGTCACCTTCCACGATCTTTTGCAATTGTAATTCCCTCTTCGTGTAGTCTGCCGCGTCTATCCCCTCACTAGATATGCTCCCGTATATCACCGTATTAGGGCTTGCTAGCCTTAACCAATGTGGATTCAATATCGGTCTTACTCTGTGACATCTGTACTTATGTCCTTCACTACGTCTCTTAGATTCTGTCCGACTAGTATTTTCTATATATCGCGACTTTATTTCTGGGACTTGACAGTCACAATTGATATGTTACATGTTTATATATATATTTATTACCATTTCACTCACAACCCCTTTCCAAACGCTATTCAGACTTACTTTAATCCTAAGCCGTGCCGCGCTTTCTTTCCTTTCATCAGTCTAGTCTATCTCAGCCTACACGTCTTCTATAAGGCTTCTAACCGCTCCACACACTCTAATTCCCTTTAGGTTACCCTAATTTCACATTCGTCTCTTGTTCCCACATTTGTGAAATTTTCAGCATATTTCCCAGGGGTCACCCATCCTGAGATTGCTCTCACCCTAGCACGCTTAACCTCGAAACCTTAATGCATTTTAGTGTCTTAGTGTTAGTATTTTTGCCTCCACTCCCCCGCACAGCCTATATCACATAATATAGGACAAGTTGGGGTCTTGACAATTTTCGAAACGCCCTCGTAACACATCTTTTTCTTTTAATTACTGCTTTAGCCTCCACAATCCCTAGTATTTACTTTTTACCTATGTGTATGGCTACTTTTTGTCCTAAATTTCCGAATTCCTAATACGTTCAGCAATACACGGAAAGGTGTATGATAAAGTAAAATCCAGATCAATTTAACACACACATATCATAGAAAAATGCCGAAGGTGTACCTGTGGCCGCGTCTACGGAAGGTTCAGGATCCTGCTGTCCTGTCAATGCATATATACGGTGTGGAGGGCCGGCTGAACTGGGTGCCCCTTATCTGCCTCGACCACGACCTGCTGGAGCCTGGGAAGCCTGTCCAGGAGGGTGCACGGATGGTGATGAACCAACTGCCGACCCGGCGGGCTGAGCTCTGCTTCCCTCATTCCTTAGCGGGCAATCACTCATCAAATGATCAGTCCGGCCGCAGGCATAACATGCACCTGTATCCCGGTAACACTGTCCAGAGTGTGGCCTGCCACACCGAGCACACCGTAGTCGGGGTTGCCCCGTCCTGCTAGAATCAGCTCTATACTGGGACCCCGAAGCTCTAGTACCCTGATCTGGTCCTGAATAAGTAGAGCGGTCAAATCCCCTATCCGCAAATCGAGGTGGTGCACTGGCCACTGATTGGCCCGAATACCTAGATTGTTCCTGTGCCTGTCCCCCTCTGTACTCGCTTCTAGTCCCGGAAGATCTGCCCCTTTTTCTGGAACCCCTATCTGAATAACGCTCCTCTCTCCGTAACTGATACTGTTCCTCCAGGTTTTGGGCGTGGGCCTGGATACGAGTAATAGTCATCCCATCCTGGAGTGAAGCCGTCAAGCACTCCTTAACTAAATGTGGCCCCAACACACTCACAAACCGGTGTACGTGATCTCCCATATCAGCTATCATGGCTGGGGCATACCTGGCTAACGAGTTAAAACGAAGACTGTATTCTCGAATGCTCATATTTCCCTGTCTAAGATTCAAGAACATATCGGCTCGAGCCCGTCGAACCTCCGGTGGTAAGAAATGTCGCAGAAATGCCTCAGTGAACTCCTGCCAAACCGGAGGAGGTGCATTTTCTCCCCTCGAAGATACCCAGCTATTATACCACGGAACTGCCACATCCCGCAACTTGTATGAAGCCAACTCTACGGACTCTGTATCTGAAACATGTATGATCCTCAAGGTCCTCAGCATCTCATCTATGAAACTCTGCGGGTCTTCCTCTGGTTTCGATCAATAAAACTCTGGAGGCTTCAGAGTGATAAAATCACGAGCCCTCACACTCATCGCCCTGTCTCCCTGGCCCTCATCTTGCCGCTGAACCTGTGCGGCAACTAGCTGGGTCAGCAGCTGAATAGCCTCTACCATCTGCTGGCCCGCAGCTACTGGGGGTGGAACTGGTGGTACTGGGGTTGGAGCTGGAGCTCTTTCCTGCTCTGCTGATACCGGGGAAGTAGGAGAAGTCTGAGGGGGAGCTTCATTATAAGACTAATCTTCTTCTAACTCCCGTTCGACTCTGCTTCCAGCCTTTATCTTGCCCTTCTGGGCCGCCGTAGCCTTCCTCTTCATCGGCATTACTGAAACCATAACATAGAATTAAGAAAAGAACAAGGAAGCCTGGTAACATAGCTCTATTGCACGATCTAGAATACAAAGAAGGTCAGATTTCCTAAATGCCCTGCAGCCTCCTGTCTATAAGTGTGGCGCGCTACACACCCATAAACAGGACTCTACTGGACACGGCTCGTAGACAAACCCCTAGGACCGCCTGCTCTGATACCACTTCTGTCACGACCCAACTAGGCGCCGCGACGGGTACCCGATACTTGTAACGAGCACCCCCTATCTCTTATCTTATTCTTATTACTAAGTGGGTCGTATGAACAATACCATTATTTCTTTTCTTAATACTATCCTTAATAGCATAATCATAATCATGTGTTAATAAACTCTGCTAACATATTATACAACCCCAAGAACGAATAAAAGTGCAAACATCTAACTGTACATATCTGTCTACGAGCCTCTAAACAAAATACACATATACTTAGGAAGGGCAGGGTTCTGCCGTGCCCGAATATATATACACAAAAATAGTACCAAGAAACTGAGGCTCCGGAACAACGGGAGCGCTGCCAAGTACCGCTGATAGAGCTCCTAGGAATCAAACCCGCCTACCTGCTGACCTGCGCGGCATGAAACGCAGCGTCCACAAGAAGGGACGTTAGTACGAATAATGTACCGAGTATGTAAGGCATAGAAAACAGCATAATAACCGACATAAATTATGAATAACAACATCATGGGGTCCTAGAACATAGAAGGAGGTAAGAAAGTAACCTGTACATATGAATGTCTTTTTGGCCGGATACCATGCATGCTTGTCTTTTCCTTTAAAAAAAAACGTTTCTTTTTCATAGACATAGAAAATAGAACTTATATCATATCATATCATATCATATCATATCATGTCATATCATCTCATATCATATCATATCATGTCATAGCGCCGAACAACGTCGACTCGCCCACAAAGCGCCAAAATACGTCGGCTCGCCCATATGTCCCGCGTCCGGGATGATACAACGCCAGCTGACCAAGTGGCAATGCGTCTATAGCGCAACATATGTCTCTTCCCCTACATATCTCCCTCCCTCCCCCCATGTACATATACATATCATATACATATATCATATAAGCATGCAGGAGAGCCCAAGGAAAATCATGTATCCATCGGAGTGACGTATGGTCGGTGACCTCCGATTACATTATGGAATGATCATCATGACTGTTTCTCACCTTGAAGGGACTAGTACTATAAGGCGAGACTATCAATAGGAAATGGCATTAAGAGAAAACGTAGAGTAAGATCACGAGCCTCATAAAACATTCATTCATACACTTTAGAGTCTTCTAGAAAATAGAGTCATAATAAGGAATAGAATTGAAATAGAAAACTAGCTTGTTGTTCTTATTTTCATATTGAATCCTTAACTTAAGACGTTGAGATGTGAAACCATTCTTATCATTGTCATCATAGAAATATTTTCATTAGAACAGTTACAACACTTATCGTTTGATAAATGGAACAACCAAGAAAAATTCGGGAACCATGGGCCCACCTTGGGCCGAATGTGGTGGCGTATACAATTTACATATGTTACATTCCATGATGTCACTTATGAGAGTTTTAAGGTAGTCAGGTCTTATTTGTGCGAGTTCTAGATGTTTAGGTAATTTTCCAACATTTCATGCAATTTTTAATTCAATTCTACTGAATGAAAGAGGGCTAAATTCAAATTCGGATTTCTAGGAATGGAGTTGTCCCCGAGGCCCGTATCCAAACCTATTACGTCTAAGACATGCCAAGGAAGGAAGGGTAAAGCCTTACATACCTTTTCCGCTTTTTACGCTACTCCGAATTCAAGTTCCAAAATCTACAAATTGGTCACATTTACCAAACATTAATTAGAGCCTTTAGAAGTTGAATCATAAGGTAACACTTGTCTACCGAAATTTTGGCAGCATTTCCCCTGTAAATACAACGTCCCCCAAGAATCTATCTTGGCCAATTTTACTCAATAACAATCCGGGAATTCAACCCGGCCAAACTATCCACAACAATGTCAACAATCATACTAACTACTTTAACGATTTATCCAAATTACATTCTAACGATTCAATCAATATACTACTTCCTTCAAGACCTTCCAACTCCAGCAATAACAACTTAATAATTTATACACCAACAACGTCATACTAATCACATTGTCTTCCATACATACAAGAACATTATATTAAATTTACATAAACTTCTAAAACACATCTCCAACTACTACAATTTCACTAAGATCATTAAGCTTTTATTAGCAACATAGAATTCATTCAACAACAACCAAAACACTAAATAAAATTGACTCATTTTCTTCCATATTACACCACCATCACACGGCCACACCACCATATGCCTACATGGCCACACACACATATACTACACCTCACGGCCACCACCCCCACTTTCGTATTTTTCATGAATTTCACTCATTTTATACACTACAACATGCACAAAAATCCATAACATGTAAAGGGAATGAATTCTTACCTTCTTCTTTGATTCTCCAATTAGCTAGAATTTCCAACTTATATGAATATATGTTTTTCTTGCTCCAAAAACCACTCTACTTTGCTAAGGACCCTTCAATGGATTGTTTGGCTAGAATAGAATGATTTTTGGTGAAGAATTGTCCAAGGTTCTTGTGGGATTTTGCTATGGCCGAATGGCCCCTTAATGTTTCTTCAAGTTTTTTCTTCTTGAAACTTCTTGAATTGTGAAGAAAATAAGAGTGGTCTTCTATTTAATCACATGGATTTTAATTCAACATGGGCTTAGCCCATGCCCATGGCCGGTTGGGCCTTCCCTTTTTTTTTTGAAGCCCAATTATTTCTTGGCTAGTTCTTATAATTCATGAAAACTATTTTTCCAAATTCCAAATTTGCCCTTCGTCTTCCCCCACATTTCCATGAGTCATATTACGAATTTACCTTTTTGCCCCTAGCCTTTCTTAATATTTCCGCTTCTAAATTCTTCATAAGCAACTCATATGCCAAACAAAACAAAAATAAGGCCTTGCTTGTTAAGTTCCCGCAATTGTCTTGAATTATCCGATTGCACAAAAATGCGGGATATAACAATTGGTAAGCCCAAATGACATGACAAGAAACTCATAATGGCTATCTCGAGTCCTGAAGGCTGTCTTAGGAATATCTTAGGCTCAGATCTTCAACTGGTGATAACCTGACCTCAAGTCAATCTAGGAAAACACAGAAGCCCCTTAAAGCTTGTCAATTAGATCATCAATACGAGAAATGGAGTACTTGTTCTGCATGGTGATTTTGTTCAATTACCGATAATCAATGCACATCCGCATAGTCCCATCCTTTTTTTTTTCACAAATAGCACAGGAGCGCCCTAAGGGGAGACTCTCGGTCTGATGAATCACTTGCTAAGAAGATCCTGAAGCTGATATTTTAACTCTCTCAACTAGGCTGGCACCATCCGATATGGAGGAATAGAAATACGGCAAGTCCCCGGCTCCAAGTCAATATAGAAACCAATATCACGGTGGGGTGGCATACCTGACAAGTTCTCGAGAAACACCTCCACGAACACACACACCACGAGGACCAACTCAAGCCATGAAACGTCAGCACTGGTATCACGAATATGCACCATATAAGCCAAACAACCTCTATGAACTAACTTCTTGGTGAGAAGAAAGGAAATGATCAGCTTTGGGGAGGGACTAGGAGTACCCTTCCACTCAAGTCTAGATATACTCGGCATAGCTAAAGTGAATGTCTTGGCATGATAGTCCAGAATTGCGTGGTAAGGAGACAGCTAACTCATACCCAGAATAACATCAAAATCTACTATATCAAGAATTAGCAGGTCTACCCACGTACCATAACCCATAAAAGTTACCATACAAGATCGGAAAACTTTATCTACCACTACCGAGTCTCCAATCTGAGTAGATATATGAATAGGAGCATCAAGAAAATCACAAAGCATATCAAGACCCCTATAGAAGTACGTAGACATATAAGAGAATGTAGAACCTAGGTCAAACAACACAGTAGCCAACCGGTGACAGACTGAGATGTTACCTATAATGATTGCATCGAAACACTCAGCCTCAGATCTTCCAAGAAAGGCATAGCAATGAACCTGTTTGCCACTAGCCTGCGAACTTTCACGATCACCTGCTTAACTGAGCCCAACCCATATCGGGCTGATGTCCACCTATGCCTGAATAGGATCCGCCACTGCTAGGTTTAGTTCCACCTCTACTCGAGGTCTGGCAACCACACCTAGTTTGAGCACAGTCCCTACCATAAGATCCTTCTCCTCTAGCTAATGAAACTGGAGCCCTGAGAGTCTAGTACTGAGCACTTGTACCACTTTACCTGGGTCTAGGACAAGGCCTCTTAACATGCCCTAACTCTCCACACTTGTAGACACCGAACCCAACCTAAGCTGCTGAATAGAAATAGAAGAACCAAAATAGCCACCATGATTAGAAAGTTTGGAGTACAAACCCTCTAGCTGACTCAAAGATTAATGATCAGACCCTAATAGCCCTCCAACAAAAACCTGTTGTCACGTTCCAATTTCACTAAGTTGCGCGGGCACCTACCATTCCCCACTTCGGTAGGCGAACACATTTCCAAATCATCAATTCAACCATAATAAAGTAAATAGAGAGAATAAGAACTGGTCTGATTCGTAAAAGAGCAACTAAGTAATGTCTAGAAAATACAAGTCTCAAATGCTAAACACATCTATCTGAATAGTAGAAAATAAAGACCAAGATAGAGTAGTCTCCACGCAGTGACGCGTCAGGCCTCGGAAATCAGTGTTGGGAAGTGGAAATGAAACCTGTGTCAGACTCTACACCCCGAAAAGGAATGTAGAAAGGTAGGATCAATACAAACAACACGTACTGAGTAGGCATCATAGGCCGACAACATCTAGTTAACATATATAAAGAAATAGACTAAACAATAGACATGCTTACAATCAGGTATACACACTACAATATCCAAGAATAAAGACTCAAGTATATAAAGGTCAATAACCGAATTATAGCCTATGGTGAAGAAACTAAACACAAGTCTTCCCAAGCTTCCAGTGATTCCGCAGAATAACCATAAACACTAGTACAGCCAAAATGTTACTCCGTAACCTCAAGTTTCAACCTAGGAAAAGTCTCTACTCCCCGAATCCCTTAATTTATATATATATATATATATATATATATATATATATATATATACTGCGATCTCAAATCAGCAACGAACTAGGAAGTCAATGTTCACGATAACCGCTCCATACGATAATGAACCACTACTAGAAATCAAATCTATGGGTGAATGAAATATGAATGCAATGGAATAATACACACATGCTCCATGTGGATGATATCTATGCCTTGACAGTTAAGAAGCCTGGTGGACCCATGAAGTCTATGTACCTACTGTAGCATACAGCTCGATCCAAGTCAGTGTTGCAGAACGACCAACTCGATCCCAGTCAGTGTTGCGGTACGTGCAACCCGATCCAAGTAAGTTTTTATATATGTGTGTTGTGGCGCGCAACCCGATCCAAATACATGCATATTAATGCATGCATGATATCAATACTAACAGGAGTATATCAATGACAATTGTGCCACACATGGACACATATCCCAACATCAAGATCACTATCAATTCCTTCCTCTTCACCAGGCAATAACCAATAACTGAGAGGTACGGGTTCACAACCTTGAATAAGTCACTAAGTATTTATATCAGAGTATCATGAAATATGAGAATGAGTACACTGCATAATATTAATGAATGATGACGGCATATCAAATCAATCGTGCCACACATGGACACATAGCATAATAACAGTCTCAATATCATAGATTTCCCTTCCTTCCCCACAACATCAATACATGATAAAGTACGATCTCTAATCATAAAGTAAATCACTAGGCAAGAAGTCTGAAATCACTCACATGGCTACAAGACAATAAGTCACAACAAGGCAACAATTCAATAGAACACAACAAGGCGACAAGCCATAATCAACAACAATACCAACCTAAGTAATCCATCCCAACTTCATACCCGAAGGCGTAACATGCTTTCTCCAGCAACCACTAACTCTACATATGCTTTGTAATAGAAGTCTAACCATAATATAAGTCGTAAACTACCTGTTATGCCGAACAGGAGCCACGAACAGTCAAGCTTTGTCCTTGTCCTTTCTTTGTGCCTAGGAATACTCAAGTCTAACCATATTTGGATTGTTCATTAGAAATCTGGAAGAACAACACCCATATTGCTGAACTTCTAGTTAGGTCAAATTCTAACCCAAAAATTTTGGGGAAATGGTCCCACAAAGGTAAAACATGAAATTGAAGGATTGAATATGCAATTCAAATTCTAGGTGATAAAACCCACTAATCAATTTCTAAATCAACTCACAATTCAGCCTAATTCGTATTTAAAGCGAAACCCCCAAATTTGGGTATAAACTCTAACTCTTTAATCATCAAATTAAGCACTAATAATGGAAGAACTAGTCTTAACAACAATAAATTCATATGTTTATTCTAGTCAATTTCCATTTGGGAAATCTAAAACCCATTTCAAGAATTTATCATGAAACCCCATTTTCAAAATTCCAATTTCTCAATATTAATGGAGGATTCAATCTTATTGATTACTACTCCATCAAGTCCATACTTAGAACTAAACCTACCAACAAATCACAATTTAGTAGGCTAAAACTCAATTAGTGAAGAAACAATCAAGACTTACCTCGTTTCTTAGCTTCTAATGATTTCTAACATGGATTAAAGCTTACGAAGATAAAGGATGAAGTCTAAGTTTAAGAGACTTACCCACAAGAATAATTTAGCTAAAAGTCACCTCAAAAGTTGCTTAGAATGAATAATGGAAGTAGTGGAATGGAAAGGGTATTAACTTAGAAATAAATAGAGAAATCTGCCTCGTCACCTACTACAGTGGCCATGTGTTCGCCATGGCGGGCAATGTGCAATAGTTCCTAAACCGCTACCGCGCCTTCACCACAGCAGTATCCGGTCCACTGTGTCGGCTAACCCCAAAACTCCCTCAGCCGCTGTGGCGGCTAGTCTTTTGCAATGCGGAACCGCTACCATGAGCCTGGTGCCTCTACGGCGGACACCAGACATAAGAAAATCCAGGTTTTTTGCAATATCAACCCCGAAATCCAATAATCACCTGAGGCCCCACAGATACAAAACAAACATGCATACACATTAAAACGTGCTACGAATTCAACTACATCCTCGAAATTTCCAATGGAGATCTATTTGACCAAGTCAACCCCTAATGACCTAAAGCAAAGTTTCCAACCCAAGTCTCAAAACGCTCCCAAGTGCATAGGGAACCAAATCAAACATACTATCAAGTCACAAATGATCATCCAGACCTCTCAGAATCGACAAAATTCCAAAAAAAAGTCTGTTTCTGAAAAGTCAACTATGGGTCAAATCTACCTTACTTAAGGCTCAAAATACCAAAAGTCACACCAAACCCACCCGATGGCCTCAGAAAAGGGTCAACAGGGGCAAACACACTTATATTAGACACCAATTAAACAACCGTTCATCCTTGAACTAATAAAGAGAGTATGAAAGCTGATGGTAACCAAGAATTCATTATCATAACAACACGGAAGCCTTCACAACACGAAGTACACCACAAACACTGCCCTCTCACCTTATTAGTCAACCTTCTTCTAATTTAGCTAAAAGACCCAATTTCCATATTCCCATACTCGAAATGCTCTCACAAATGGTCCTCAAAATAAAGAACTGCTTTGCTGGAATTCTCTGATTCGCTATAATCATACCTCTTAACTCGAACAATAGGTCCCACAAACATCCCTCAAAACAACACAAACCTTTAGATATAGACACAATCATAGCCCACTCTGAATCGGTAAAATACTCTGATCCCGCTAACCTTTCTCTCACCCCTCTGAAGCCGTTCCTCGAACCATGATTTCTTAGAAACATGTAAAAACAAGCCCAAAGCCATGACTTACTCTTTCCAGAAAAGAATTCTTTCTTTACTGGAGCAACTCTAAGAATTCCATCAAATTGATCTTACTCATAGTCGACTTCACTAGTTTGGAGTCTTTTTAAACCTTCAAATTGCAATACAGGAAGCATACCACAGAATACCTTACCGAGCCAAGTCTGCAGGAACCATCTGATCGCTCTAAAGACCTCTCGCAACCATAGTACCTCCTCAAATGATTACCAAGTATCGACAAAACCATTATATCAGTCTGAATAGCTGCTCAAAGTCAAATGCCATCAACTTCTCGCGCAACCCCTAATAAAGCTTGATAGACCTTCCATATCTCATATATTAACTAAAACTCATCGAATCCGTGAAAGTGATTTACTGAAAACCAATAAGTCCCTCTGGAATATAACTAGTCCATCAATCTCTTACAAAATTGTTACACTTCAAAAATTTGGAATTTGTTGCCTTGTGAGTAAGCTAACGTGAGCTTAAGGTGATTATGAAACCCTTACTAGATTAAGGAAGGTATTAGATAGCTTAAGGTGCATACTATAAGATTTGAGGTTGTATGAATATATGAGCCTAATTTTGTTGAAGGAAGTGAAATGTAAGTCGTGTTCGGAGAGGTTTTCACTATGATTGAATTAACATCTATTTGGTGATGTCTTAAAGGGCTGCTATAGGGCCTATTTTATGGTTAATTAAGTGTTATATGAGTGCCAAGAAGGTTCCACAAGGATAGGAAGTCAAATGAATCAACGAGAGAATGTTTCGGATAACAGTGAGTTATACGACCACTTATATGATCTGTGTAAGAAAGGTCTGTATAACATGGCCTTTACAGAAAGGGATATATTCATGGTGGTGTTATACAGACCGTATAAGTGGTCCGTATAATTCCATCGGGAACATTTTTACTTTTTTTGTATAAATAGATAACCCTTGATCTTTTATTTTATTTTCTCACATTTCCACAAGTCTTGAGAGCTCCAAACCCTTCTCCAAGCATATTCCACTCCAACACAAGAGAAAACAAAGATTAAGAGGCAAGAATCAAGGTACCCATGTGTTAGAAGTCTTGCTATGGTTAGTAGGCCACAAGAAATTCTTGGGTATTGAAGCTAGAGTTTTCACATAAGTTGATAGTTGCTCCGAAACACATTCCTATGAGATAAAAGGTTAGTTTTGTCACGACCCTACCCCGTAGGCCGTGGCTGGTGCCCGAGATGGACACCCATACACACCTACTTACCCATCGATATATCCATATCTTATTCATATCAAACAAATATTAATTTATACAGATATTAATCTGAAGCGGTCACATATAACATACGTTTCATACAGAAGCCGCTAAGGCTGTCGTGGAACATATCATCCAGAGCATATACATAACCATATATACACACAAGCCGTTAAGGCTGTCTTAACAAATAGGACCGCTTAGACGCATATCGCAGACATAACCGAACAATAGCGACCCATGACCCACATATATGTCTACAGGCCTCTAACAAAGACAACAGAGTCATATGACGGGACAGGGCCCCGCCGTACCCCCAAATAGCCATATATACATAAATATGCACAACAGGAAGATCTGTACCAAAAGTAGGGCTCCGGAACAAGGGAGCACTTCAACACAGCAAGATGGATGTCCTAAGCTGGCGGACCACTCACACGCGCGTTTGTACCAACGGGCATGAAACGCAGCCCCCGAAGAAGAGGGGGTCAGTACGGAATATGTACTGAGTATGTAAGGCATGGAATACAGAAAACAGGAACATAACTGTAACAACGGTACAAAAAGTAAGTGCGTTGGTCAGAATGCCAAGGCGTTTATTTTCCGAACGTAATTCATACTTACCGATATCATATGTCAGAAAAGTACCGAAAATGGGTAAAACATCCAAAGTACCAAAATACTTACTTTCCAAGCACAGACCATACGTGCCGACATCGTATACCACCATATACATATACATATAACCGATCCATATATAATGTGATAGTGCCGAGGAACGTACGGCCCGATCCATATATATATAACATATACTGCCGAGAAACGTTCGGCCCGATCCATAAATATAATATATACTGTCGAGGAACGTTCAGCCCGATCCATATATATATACCATATACTGCCGAGGAACGTTCAGCCCGATCCATAAATATAATATATACTACCGAGGAACGTTCGGCCCGATCCATATATATATGACATATACTGCTGCGGAACGTACAGCCCGATCCATACATATATTATACTGCTGCGGAATGTGCAGCCCGATCCATACATATATTATACTGCTGCGGAACGTGCAGCCCGATCCATGCATATAACATATACATATCCATAATAATAATTCCTTTGAAAAACATATCTTACTCATATATATACCGAATTGAGAGCAATATTCAAACAATTCCACCAACACACCATACTCCACCCGAAACCTCCCCAACTTCAACTTGAATCATCAAATTCTCCTTTTCATCATGCAATACATATTAACAACAATCAAATTACTACATAGAAAATTGTTCATCTTTCCTACACAACATACACTTACACAGCTAACACCATCATGCATAGTTTCATGATTTTTATCCATTTCTACATACCACAACATACATAAATCCTCCATAACATATAAAAGAATATGAATTCTTACCTTTTTCCTCAACTTCCCACTTGAATAGAATTTCTGCACTTGCCACAAAAGTAGTTTTCTTGCTCTAATAATTGTACCACATTGAAGAGGGTCTTTGAATTAGTGGAAATACTAGGAAAATATAATTCTTGGATCAAAGATTAAAGGCTTCAAGAATTTTTTTTTCTTTCCTTGGCCGAACCCCTATCTCTTTCTTGCTCTCAATTCTTGTTTTTCTTGAATGTTCTAAAATGTGATGAATACTAGTGGCCCTCTCCTTTTATTTGACTTGGATTAAAATTCTACATGGGCCTTGGCCCATTGCCCCTAGGGTCGGCCCCATTTGGGCCTCTCCCTTTTTTTTTTTGATTTTGGATTTTCCAAGCCCCATTTGTTTATGACTAATTTTTTTGTAATTCATGAAACTATTTTCCAAAATTCCAATTTTGCCCTTAGCCTTCCTCAATATTTTCGCATCAATATTTTTCATGAACAACTTATATATTAAATAAGATCAAAAATATTGTCTTATCTCTTACTAGTCACAATTATCTCAAATTATCCGAATGTGTAAAATACGGGATATAACAAGTTTGCATGCTTATTTCATGCTATCATGAATGCTTGGTTGTTGAACAACTTGGGTGGAAGAAGAACGTAGAAAATGAGGGCTAAATGTAACTTTTTTGATGTTTTTGAGTAGTAAGCTAACTTGAGTCATTATTCTTAGTATGATATGGGTATAATCTTGTTACGGAAGGTAGTAATAGTGCTGAGGAATCATTTTTTGAAAATGTGATAAGAATGGATGTGAGGTTGTTAGTATAAGTTGAGCATGAGAATGAATTTTGAAGGCTTAATGGAATGTGGTTACTTGATTATGGTTTTGTGGATGTTATTGTGGTTGTTGGGAGTTGCTTTGTAATATAGTGGAAGCTAACGAAATAGGGTAAATGCTGCCCAATTTTCATTAGATCATGAATTATTCTAGTTTGAATTTAAGAGTATCATTAAGGCTTAACCATGGTATGAATCCTTCTAAATGTAGATTGTTCAAGCTTCGACGGTGAATGTTAAGTAGTTAAGAAGACAAAGAGTTATGTAAGGCTAACCCTTCTTTCATTAATGCATGATTCCTGTGCTATATACCCTCTCTTGAGTTCCATAATGTCTTCCAAACGACTCTATCTCAAAAATCACTAAAGCTCATAATCCTCGATACTTTCATTATGCTATTACCTCCCTTATATGATAGTTGATCCTCTAAGGATAGATGTAACGAAAACGATGATGGTAGTGATGTTGATGATACTTATGGATTCTTATGTATACGTGTCTAAGTATGTATGACTACTATGTAACACCGAGCTTATATGACCGGTAATGATACCTATCGCGCGCACACCACTGCAGTTGGGTACAGATAACACTGAGCCTTAGTAGGGTCAGGTACGTATGACACCGAGCCTTGTTATGGCGGGGTACGTGAAATACCGAACCTTTATGGTCGGGTATGATACTAATATATACATATATTGTTACACCTTGCACTTTTAAAGCATAAGTATGCCACATAATACACCGTATTAATGGAGTATCAGAGACGTTCCATGAAGTTGTGGAAGGCACAAGCCATTGGAAGAACGTAACATTGAAGTAAAGGATATATTACGATCTCGTAAGTCGTAATCGGGAAGGACAACCTTGGAACAAAAGGAAATGACTATTATCAAGTATGATCAATGATAAATATCATGTATGGAGTGTTTTGGAAGATTCCGTGACCAAGTAAAACAAAGAAAATAAGTTTGTCGAAAATTTGGAAAAAAGTTGGAATAATTCTGGACAAAATTTTTGGTCAACTTTGAAGGGGTATATCTCCGAGTATATAAGGAGTTTTAAGGTGTTTCAAAATCCTAAAATGAAGTTCTTCGAGTCTAGTTTCCAAACCGTTGGTCAATGCAACATGGGAGCAAGGAGTTATGGACGTCACAAGTTAGGCGGACGAAGCAGAAAAACGCTGCTACAGTACCCCGGGTGCTACTGTAGCCGGTTGCTACAGTACCCGACCCACAGACACCTATAAATACCCCTCTAACCCATTAATTTTCATCAATTTTCACCATTTTCTCATCCTCCCCACTTCTAAAGAGTCCTATAATTCTCCACAACCTTCCATAAATTACAATAATTTTCCCTAATCCTCCATAGTACTCCATAATCTTCCACAACCTTTCCATATCATCAAGAGAGAATATCAACATCAAAATCTCAAAGAAAATTTATGAAAGATAATTGTTCTTGTTTCTCTTCAAGGTGGTGATAAACTTGATCTTGGAAAGGGGTGAATGAAGTGAAGTTCTTCCACTATAAGGCATGTTTTTCCTATTATTTACATGATTGAGATGATGTAAAGGTTTAGAAATTCTTAGAAAGGAAAGAATCATAGGAGAAAACTCATAAAGAGTTGAATTGAAGTTGATGGCCATAAGGTGAGTTGGAAAGAGAATTTTGAATTAATTTGAGACTAAATTGAATATAATTCTTTGATTATGGTATTATGGATGTTGTTATGGTTGGTTTGAAAATTGGAGAAACATTATGTGGGATGTTTTATGGAATATATTGGTATTGATATTGTTGTTGATGTTGTTGGTATTGTTTGGGAGTTGTTTTGGTATTTGGAGGAGGTAAAGAATATAGGGGAGATGCAGCCCGAATTTCGGCAGATTCTAAAAAGATTTCATTTGAATGCTTGAGACAAGTGTATGATATTGAGCCTAATTATAACATGCATGGTTTATGTGTAGAGTTAAGAGCTTGGAAGAATACACGTTGAACGATTAAGGCGACCGAAAGGTAAGTTAAGGCTCGTCCCTTTCTTTCAAAGGTAGGATAACTATGTTGTGATCCCATAAATGCTTCCATAACCACCTTGTTTCCAAAAGCTAATTGTTCATGACTCTTAAAGCTTATTATGATGTTAAAGATGAGAATGTTTCAATGATGAACATGAAGATGATGATTTTAAATTCTAGAAATTCCGAAGCTATGATTTGAGAGCATTATGAGATTATTGAGCCATTCCACAAATCCCTTGATCTTACATATTATTGATAGTCTCACCTTACGTTAATCGTTCCTTCGAGGTAAGATATAGCAAAGATAATGATTCTATTTCAATTCTATCTCAGTTCATGGTTCTCGATACTCTCATGACATTATCGATTTCATCTTACGATGGTTGATCCTTCAAGGAATGATATAGTGATAATAATAATGCTAATGATGATGTTGTTTTGATCTATGTATTTTTATGTATATGTATGTATGTATGCATTGCATCCCACTGATTAGTTGGGTATAATAAACAGTCCTGAAAGGGCCGTGTACGGATAACAACGAGTCCCCAAAGGGTCGTGTACAGATAACAATGAGTCCCAAAAGGCCGTATACGAATGACATCGAGTCCTAAAAGGGCCGAGTAAGGATGATACCGAGTTCCGAAAGGGCCGGGTACAGATATGACAGATGTATGTATAGTAAATGTATGTGAATGCATATGTATATATGTTGTGTATGAAATGTTTTTTCCTGTAGACGAGTAGTTTACATGACAGAGATCTTAAGAAGAGTACGAGGTACAATTACTTACTTTATCGAATGTTATCTTCATTCTGATATCATACTACTATTCATGCCTTACGTACTCAGTATTTTGCTCATACTGATGTCCCTTCTTGTGGACGCGTTCATTCCCGAAGGTGTAAAGAGACGAGACGAGGATCTTTCATCGTGGGCTGCCATTAGGTACTGGTCTTGAGTGGTGGCTCCACTTCTTCTTGGAGCATTGCTGAGTCTGAGACTATATATATATATATATATATATATGAATTGTGTTAAGGGTACGTCGGGGGCCCTCTCCCGACTTGTATACCTCAGTCATGTTCATAGAGGCTTTGCAGACAGTTCCTGTGTACAACTTAGTCATAGTGTGACAGTAGTAATGTCAGCATCATGGGTCTATTGTACATATACTTATGCATGATATTATGTTCATATTTTGCCTCTTGATATTATTGTTGCCATTCGAGACATAGAGAATGTGAGTTGTAAGTTGGTTCGCTCGGTTTCCGCAAGGTGTCAGGTGCCAATCACGCCTTACCTAGGGTAGGGTGTGACAAACTGGTATCAGAGTAGTTCTGTCCTAGGGTTGTCTGCAAGCCGTGTCTAGCAGAGTCCTGTTTGTGGGTGTGAAGCTGGCCACACTTATAAATAGGAGGCTACAAGGCATTTAGGAATTATTGACCTTATTTTCTCATCTTAGATCGTGCGATGAGAGCCAAGTCATAGGAAATGAAATTCCTTGTACTAACCCTTGATTTCAGCGGAAGAATGGTGTTGACAAAGGAAGTGGATGATAATATTGGGATTACAGAGGTAAGTCACTTTGCTGAAACTACGTCATCAAATATGCTTCTTCTATGAGAATGAATTGGTCATAATCAAGATAAGCTGATTGTATAGTAAAGTAGGAGAATTAGTTACATCTATAATTTAATGGTAAGTTCAGCTGTAAAATTGCAGACGACAGAAGTTGAAGGAATCAGTACAGAGGTAACTAATGGCAAAAAGGATTATAAGTCAGATATGGTAAGAATGTTGCAAGTATTATTGAAATGTATAGCCAATGAATGGAAGAGAAAGTGACCAGGGAAATATAAAAGGACAGTTGATAAAAGTTAAAGTATATTCCGAGTTGTGATTCATGAGGTAAGTTTCATCATCTTTGCATTTTTGTTCGATATGGAGGGCCTTGTGAGGCATTGCATGTATTTTCTGGGCTGCGTGCAGGTTTGGATAGTAAGAAATATAAGGGAAACTCTGTCAAAATTTTCCTAAAATTTAAGGATGAGGAACAAAGATTTAAGAGATAACAAAGGTTATACGTCTATGATTTCTACAGATTGATTAAAGGGAAAGTATATGACAAGTTGATATGGATGATAAAATAAATATGACACTACAATTGGACATCGGGCATGTCACGACCCAGCCCCGTAGGCCGCGACTGGTACCCTACCTGGGTACCCAGACCAAATCACATATTCATTTACCAAATCCGAACGTATTTCAGAATTTCATAAAAGTCATATCAACATAGATTATATCAAAATATGTCTTGAGCGGTCGCGCAAATCAAAATGTCATATCGAATCCAACCGGAGCGGCAGCATAGACATCGCCGGTCAAAAGTGCAAATATAAGCATAAGGGCCATTTAGGGCCATCATAACAAACTGACCGCTGTAAGACCATAAAACAAAATCAAACAAACATACATAGGACCCTCGCCCCACATATATGACTACAGGCCTCTACGAATTCAAAACAAGGACATATGGCGAGACAGGGCCCCGCCGTACCCAAATAGTCAAATGTACAGAATATATACATAGCAAAAGAAGTCTGTACCAAAAGTGGACTCCGAGTCAAGAAGGAGTACTCCGAAATAGCAGAGAGTGAAGCCTACAGTGGAGGATCACCAATGTCTGTACCTGCGGGCATGAAACGCAGCCCCCGAAGAAAGGGGGTCAGTACGAAATATGTACTGAGTATGTAAAGCACGGAGTACAGAAATATGAGCCAAAACTGAAAGCAAACCGGATATCAAAGGGAAGTACCAATCAGTATGTCAAAATCCGTATCAAATCATATACATATACATAATGCAAACGAAATCATGCAAACGCTCAAGAACGTGCTCGCCACTCCGACGCTGGCGCCACACACAGCATAACACCAGAAGGTTTCGAATCTTCGTACATCCCCGAACACAAACGTAAGTGAGCGTATCGCATCACTAGCCGTATCACAGCATAACTCCAAACGGAACCCGGCCCTATGGTTAGACCTCGGGAACCGTAACACAGCATACGGCCGAATTATCATAGGGCGCACGAATCATAACCGGCCCGGGAATCGGTGAACGAAGTCAAAATAAGGCACGAGCGGAGGCGTGAGCAAACAAATGCAATTTATATTTCAAAATAGCCTTTCAAAACTTAATAATCTCATAAGTCATTTCATGAACCAAAATAGTCGAATGATTAGTTCACACGAATGTTTATCTCACAAATTGTTTCCAAAGTGGTACGTATGGCTCAAACAAAACTTAACATATCATAATAGTCAAAACATATTTCATAGAGGCAAGTTTCAAGGTCGAAGATCTCATATCGAAGTTCATCCAAAAAGGGAGCCCAATAGGACAAATAGGGCGTCTCGGGGTTAGCGGGCCCACCTCGAGTCAAATTGAGGTGGCGAACATAATTTACGAACATTTAAAGGCCAAAAGATCATACATAATGATTTCAAAGTGACCCGATCACATTTCGATAGGTTTCGAACATTTGGTTGCATTCTAGCCAAAATAGAGCCTTTAGGCTTCAATTGAATTGAATGAATAGTAGTCGTTTTGTAGATCGGGTTTCGAGGAGCAGAAATGCTCCGGAGGTTCCAATATTCACCTAACATACTAAGACATGCCAAACGAAGAAGTGGGAAGCTTTACATACCTTATGGACGTCTTATGCTTTCCTTAAAATCAAATCCCGTTTCGTCCAGAATCTACAAATGGTCAAAGTTACCAATTAGAGATTCTTAGGCTTAAGATTTCCATTAACTTGATTTTTGTCTACCGAAATTTCGGCAGCATTTCCCCTATAAATCTAACACCCCGAGACTTAGCTCGGCTCAAAATACATCAACAACAACAACCCAAACATCATCAAACAACACAAACCATAATCAAATCATTCTAGCTTCAAAGTTCTACCTTACTACACAAGTTGACAATCTTTCATTCAAACTTCACAATTCCAAACTTATATCCACATTATTGTATTCATTCACTCATACAAATATATTCCAAACCATATACAAAGTTTCCCGAAATTCATTACTTTCCATATTTCATTCAAAACATCAAAAATTACGACGAACCTTCTAACTCTCATTGTTTCACTCCAAATTCATTAACATCAACCATAAGTCATATTTAAAGTCTTTAGCATCATAGATATACAATGATATACACAATTATACCAAACGTATACACTTTCCCATAATGTTCCGAAATCATTTTCCAACACCAATTCAATTCATTAAACGATCATTCACGTCATAAATGTCACAACGACGCACTAAACAAACTAAACAAGACCAATTCACATTTCTTTCTCCTTCTTAAGGCACACGGCCATAACATCCTATATACACACACCCACGGTTTTCTACACACATCAAAACTACGGGATTCTCGTCTATTCTCAATCCTTATCACATTCATACAAATTCCATAACAAAAGAATAACAAAATTCTTACCTTTTCTTGAATTTCCGACTTGTCGCAAACGCGCACCTTTCGCCAAACTAATTGTACCCCGTTGAAGAGGGTCTTGAGTACTCTACAAATATGTGAAAATCAAGATTTTTGGATTAGAATCAAAGGCTTGGGAATTTTTTTTCTAGCCGAACGGGTTTTTGGAGTCAAGATTGGAGTTGTGATTTTTCTTGATTATTTCTAAGGAATGCATTGATATATATCCACTTAGGGAGCACATGCATGTCACATGACTTAAGAAAATGGGTCTTGGGCCTTGGCCTTTGGCCGGCCACCCCATTAATCTTGGGCCTAAATTGTTGTTCTATTTTCTTGGCCCATTTCATTAAAAGTCCCGTTTTGTAATTCCCGAAACTAATTTCCGAAATTCCAAATTTACCCTCGGCCTTCCCCAATGTCTTAGCACCAATTATTTCATAACCAACATAGTCATATCCATTAAAATCAAAATATTTCCTCATAACACACAAGTCTTAATTATTTCTCGATTTCCAATTATACGAAAACACGGAACATAACATTCTCCCCCCCCCCCCCCCCCTTAAGAACATTCATCCCCGAATGTTAAATTATCCTTATAAAGTCTTATGACCCAGGCGGGGGAGTTCTTTATTATTAATGGCATACAATTTTTTTTTTTATCAACCAACATAACAAACTGAAAGGTTTAGATTACCTGTGGACGTCGGGAACAAATGGGGGTATTTCTTCTTCATCTCGTCCTCCGCCTCCCAAGTCATCTCCTCCCGATTATTGTTGTGCCACAGGACTTTGACGGAGGGCACTTCTTTAGTGCATAGTCTCCGCACCTGTCGATCCAGAATAGATACAGGTTGCTCATCATAAGATAACCGCTCTGTCACATGAATGTCATCAACTGGGAATATCCTGGAAGGATCACCAATACATTTCCGCAACATAGACACACGAAACACCGGGTGTACGACCTCCAAGTCGGATGGTATGTCTAGCTCATAGGCGACCTCGCCTATCTTTCGAACGATCTGATACGGCCCAATGTACCGGGGGCTCAACTTACCCTTTCTACTGAATCTCATGACACCCTTCATGGGCGACACCTTCAGGAATACCCAGTCGCCAATCTGGAACTCTAACGGTCGACGTCGTCTATCTGCATAAGCTTTCTGTCGACTCTGAGCAGCCAATAATCGTTCTCGAATAAGCTTTACCTTATCTACAGCTTCCTGGATCACATCTGGCCCAATCAGCTTAGTCTCGCCCACGTCAAACCAACCAATAGGAGATCTGCATTTTCTGCCATAAAGGGCTTCATACGGTGCCATCTGAATGCTGGAGTGATAACTATCATTATAGGCAAACTCAATAAGCGGCAAATGATCATCCCAGCTGCCCCTGAAATCAATAACGCAGGCCCGCAACATATCTTCTAGTGTCTGAATAGTGCGCTCGGCCTGCCCGTCGGACTGAGGATGAAAAACTGTATGAGGCTCACCTGAGTCCCTAATCCCTCCTGGAATGACCTCAAGAAATTTGCCGTAAACTAGGCACCTCGGTCGGTAATAATAGATATAGGGATTCCGTGATGTCTGACTATCTCTCTGATGTACAATCTAGCGTAGTCCTCAGCCGAATAAGTAGTCCGAACCGGAAAGAAATGGGCTGATTTCGTCAATCTATCAACAATAACCCAAATAGAATCATACCTGCGTGGAGTGCGCGGTAACCCAACAACGAAATCCATATTAATCATCTCCCATTTCCAGGCTGGAATTTCCATCTCCTGTAATAATCCACCGGGCTTCTGATGCTCGATCTTAACTTGCTGGCAGTTCGGGCACTGACTAACAAACTCAGCAATATCTTTCTTCATGCCGTCCCACCAATACAAACACCTGAGATCCCGATACATTTTAGTGGAACCAGGATGAACAGAATACCGTGCATTATGGGCCTCGCCCATAATCTGCCGCCGTAAGCCCGCAACGTCCGGTACACAGAATCTGCCGTCATATAATAATACTCCTTCAGGCGAGATCTCAAACTGAGTATTTGCTTTATTAAGGGCCACATCTCTGTACTGAATCAGGAGAGGATCTTCAAACTGGCGCTGCTTTACCTATTGAATAATAGATGATTCAGCAACTGGACGAATAGAAATCCCAGAATCTCCAGAATCCGCCAAACGAACTCCGAGGCTGGCCAGCTGATGAATATCACGAACCAAATCCCTCTTATCAGATGGTACACCAGCCAGACTGCCTACGGACTTGCGGCTAAGCGCATCAGCTACCACATTGGCTTTCCCCGGATGGTACAGAATATCAACGTCGTAATCCTTTAGTAACTCAAGCCATCTCCGTTGCCGCAAATTTAGCTCCTTCTGCTTAAAAATATACTGGAGACTCTTATGGTCCGTATAAATATCAACATGGACCCCATATAATTAATGCCGCCAAATCTTCAAAGCATGAATTACTGCGGCCAACTCAAGATCATGAGTGGGATAGTTCTTCTCGTGCGGTCTGAGCTGCCGGGAAGCATAGGCTATGACTCGACCGTGCTGCATCAATACACAACCTATCCCAATACTAGAGGCATCACAATAGACAACATACCCGTTTGATCCCTCTGGAAGAGCCAATACTGGGGCCGTAACCAATCTCTCTTTCAGCATCTGAAAGCTGCACTCGCAGGCATCAGTCCACTGAAATTTTGCTGCTTTCTGAGTAAGCCTCGTCAGTGGTGCTGCAATAGAAGAAAAATCCTCCACGAACCTGCGATAATATCCGGCCAATCCCAGAAAACTGCGCACCTCCATCGGTGTAGTAGGTCTGGGCCAATTCTGTACAGCCTCAATCTTCTGCGTATCGACCCGAATACCGTCTGCACCGATAATATGGCCCAAGAATGCCACAGAAGTCGACCAGAATTCACATTTGGAGAATTTAGCATATAACTTCTGCTGACGGAGAATGCCAAGTACCGTCCTCAAATGATCTGAATGCTCCTCGGCTGATCGCGAGTAAATCAGAATATCATCAATAAACATAATAACAAACATGTCCAGAAAAGGCCGAAATACCCGATTCATCAGATCCATAAATACCGCTTGAGCATTAGTCAGCCCGAAAGACATAACTCTGAACTCATAGTGCCCGTACCGGGTCCTAAAAGCAGTCTTCGGGATATCTGACTCCCGCACTCGCACCTGATGATAACCTGAGCGCAGATCTACCTTCGAAAAATATTTAGCACCCTGCAGCTGATCAAACAAGTCATCAATCCGGGGGAGGGGATATTTATTCTTAATAGTCACCTTATTCAGCTGCCGGTAGTCGATACACATCCACAGTGACCCATCTTTCTTTCTAACAAACAATACCGGCGCTCCCCTGGGTGATGTGTTGGGTCTGATAAAGCCCTTATCCAACAAATCTTTCAGCTGCTCCTTCAACTCTTTCAACTCAGCCGGTGCCATCCTGTACGGGGGAATAGATATAGGCTGCGTATCCGGCATCAACTCTATAGTAAAATCAATCTCCCGCTCAGGCGGAGGGCTAGGAAGCTCGTCAGGAAATACATCTGGAAACTCACTGACAACCGGAATAGACTGAAGGGTAGGTATCTCCGCTGTAGTATCGTGCACACGAACCAAATGATAGATATAACCCTTCTGGATCATCTTCTTAGCCTTGAGGTATGAAATAAACTTACCCCTCGGCGATGCTGTGGATCCGAACCACTCTATAACTGGTTCCCCTGGAAACTGAAAACGGACTACCTTTTTCTGGCAGTCAACATTAGCATAACAAGAAGACAACCAGTCCATACCCATAATGACGTCAAACTCAAGCATGTCTAACTCTATCAGATCAGCCCTAGTGTAACGATCATAAATAGTCACAGAATAATCCCTATAGATCTGTCTCGCTATAACAAAATCCCCAACTGGCGTAGCTACCTCAAATGGCTCTATAGGCTCAGACACTATCCCAATTTTACTAGCAACGAGCGGGGAAATATATGATAAAGTAGAACCAGGGTCAATCAATGCATATACAGATCTGGAGAAAACCAGTAATGTACCTGTGACGACGTTTGGCGAAGCCTCCTGATCTTGGCAGCTGGCCAAAGCATATATGCGGTTCGAGGGACCGCTAGAACCTGAAACGCCACCGCGGCCTCGACCGCGTCCCGCCGGTGTCGGCGCACCTCGCCCTGCAGGGTGTGCAACAGATAGAGCAGATGATGAACCGGCGGCTGACCCTGTCGGCTGAGCCACACTACCAGAACCGCTGGCCAACGGACAATCTCTCATAAAATGGCCCTGACCACCGCACGAAAAACAAGCTCCAGTAGCTCGATAACACTCCCTAGGATGAGACTTCCCGCAATGAGAACAACGGGGCCTGGGTGGTCTGGTATGGCTGGGACCTCTAGTCATCTGTGAACCTGCCGCTCTGGACCTCTGACCGGCCCCAGACGGTCCCGCACTGTCAAATCTCCGGCTGCCTGACTGAGTACTCCGGTCGGACGGAGGTAGCTGTCTGCCTGACTGCTGCTGCTGAGGCTGTTCGCCTCGAGAATCCCCGGAATAACCTGCGGACCTAGCCCTCTTGGGCGGCCTCCTGTCCCGATCTCTACCAGAATGATCAGACCTGTGACGGTCCTCCATACCCATCGTATAGGCCTGAAGTCGGGCAATATCCATATCTGTCTGTAATGACACTGCCATACAGCCGTCAATAAAATACCGATCCAATCCCATAACATATCTCTGCATCCGATCGGACATATCTGCTACCACGGCCGGTGCATATCGGGCCAGAGAATCAAACTCAAGATTATACTCGCGAACACTCCGACCCCTCTGCTGCAGATGTAAAAATCGGTCAGCCCGCGCCCGCCGTAACTCTGGGGGCAGAAAGTGGCGGGTGAATGCTGTCACAAATTGATCCCACGTAGCTGGAGGAGCACCCTCACCCCTAGATAACTCCCAAGTCTCGTACCAGTGAGTGGCAACATCTCGAAGTCTGTGCGAAGCCAGCTCGACCGACTCGGTCTCTGAAGCCCTGACCAGGTCCAGTGAGCGCCGCATCCCCCGAATAAAGTCGTGGGGGTCCTCGTCGGGCTTAGACCTGAAAAACTCTGGAGGGCCACATAATAAAAACTCCCGAACTCTCAGGCTGTCCCGCCTGTCATCATCATCATCGTCCCTCCGCCCGCGTCTGCGAGCCTGTCCTGCCACCAGTGTAGTCAACAACTGTACAGCCTCCCACAGGGTCCTATCCTCCGCCCCTGGCTGAGGAGCTGGAGTCTCGGGAGCGGGTACACGGACCTCTGGAGTAGCTGAAGGTCCTGCTCCAGGCTGTACTAGTGGGGGTGTAGTAGACCCCTCAGAATGAGGCACAACCTCAGGCAAATCATAAACACGAGCCCGGGTAGATCGCTGTGCCTGACTAGTCTCTCCCATCCTCGCTTTGCCCTTCTGGGCCACTGATGCCTTTTTCGGAGGCATCACTGCAAACACAAGAACGAGTCAGATCAGAATCATCCTAATAGCACAGCTCTATCGCACGATCTAAGATTCCAAAGAAAGTAACATCCTAAATGCCCTGTAGTTCCCTGTGTATAGATGTGGTGCACAACACATCGATAAACAGGACTCTACGAGACACGGCCTGTAGACATTCCGAGGACAAACTGCTCTGATAACACTTTTGTCACGACCCAGCCATGTGGGCCGCGACTGGCACCCTACCTGGGTACCCAGACCAAATCACATATTCATTTATCAAATCCGAACGTATTTCAGAATTTCATAAAAGTCATATCAACATAGATTATATCAAAATATGTCTTGAGCGGTCGCGCAAATCAAAATGTCATATCGAATCCAACCGGAGCGGCGGAATAGACATCGCCGGTCATAAGTGCAAATATAAGCATAAGGGCCATTTAGGGCCATCATAACAAACTGACCGCTGTAAGACCATAAAACAAAATCAAACAAACATACATAGGACCCTCGCCCCACATATATGACTACAGGCCTCTACGAATTCAAAACAAGGACATATGGCGAGACAGGGCCCCGCCGTACCCAAATAGTCAAATGTACAGAATATATACATAGCAAAAGAAGTCTGTACCAAAAGTGGACTCCGAGTCAAGAAGGAGTACTCCGAAATAGCAGAGAGTGAAGCCTACAGTGGAGGATCACCAATGTCTGTACCTGCGGGCATGAAACGCAGCCCCCGAAGAAAGGGGGTCAGTACGAAATATGCACTGAGTATGTAAAGCACGGAGTACAGAAATATGAGCCAAAACTGAAAGCAAACCGGATATCAAAGGGAAGTACCAATCAGTATGTCAAAATCCGTATCAAATCATATACATATACATAATGCAAACGAAATCATGCAAACGCTCAAGAACGTGGTCGCCACTCTGACGCTGGCGCCACACACAGCATAACACCAGAAGGTTTCGAATCTCTGTACATCCCCGAACACAAACGTAAGTGAGCGTATCGCATCACTAGCCATATCACAGCATAACTCCAAATGGAACCCGACCCTATGGCGAGGCCTCGGGAACCGTAACACAGCATACGGCCGAATTATCATAGGGCGCACGAATCATAACCGGCCCGGGAACCGGTGAACGAAGTCAAAATAAGGCACGAGCGGAGTCGTGAGCAAACAAATGCAATTTATATTTCAAAATAGCCTTTCAAAACTTAATAATCTCATAAGTCATTTCATGAACCAAAATAGTCGAATGATTAGTTCACACGAAAGTTTATCTCACAAATTGTTTCCAAAGTGGTACGTATGGCTCAAACAAAACTTAACATATCATAATAGTCAAAACATATTTCATAGAGGCAAGTTTCAAGGTCGAAGATCTCATATCGAAGTTCATCCAAAAAGGGAGCCCAATAGGACAAATAGGGCGTCTCGGGGTTAGCGGGCCCACCTCGAGTCAAATTGAGGTGGCGAACATAATTTATGAACATTTAAAGGCCAAAAGATCATACATAATGATTTCAAAGTGACCCGATCACATTTCGATAGGTTTCGAACATTTGGTTGCATTCTAGCCAAAATAGAGCCTTTAGGCTTCAATTGAATTGAATGAATAGTAGTCGTTTTGTAGATCGGGTTTCGAGGAGCAGAAATGCTCTGGAGGTTCCAATATTCACCTAACATACTAAGACATGCCAAACGAAGAAGTGGGAAGCTTTACATACCTTATGGGCGTCTTATGCTTTCCTTAAAATCAAATCCCGTTTCGTTCAGAATCTGCAAATGGTCAAAGTTACCAATTAGAGATTCTTAGGCTTAAGATTTCCATTAACTTGATTTTTGTCTACCGAAATTTCGGCAGCATTTTCCCTATAAATCTAACACCCCCGAGACTTAGCTCGGCTCAAAATACATCAACAACAACAACCCAAACATCATCAAACAACACAAACCATAATCAAATCATTTTAGCTTCAAAGTTCTACCTTACTACACAAGTTGACAATCTTTCATTCAAACTTCACAATTCCAAACTTATATCCACATTATTGTATTCATTCACTCATACAAGATTATTCAATCACACCCCAAATATATTCCAAACCATATAAAAAGTTTCCTGAAATTCATTACTTTCCATATTTCATTCAAAACATCAAAAATTACGACGAACGTTCTAACTCTCATTGTTTCACTCCAAATTCATTAACATCAACCATAAGTCATATTTAAAGTCTTTAGCATCATAGATATACAATGATATACACAATTATACCAAACGTATACACTTTCCCATAATGTTCCGAAATCATTTTCCAACACCAATTCAATTCATTAAACGATCATTCACGTCATAAATGTCACAACGACGCACTAAACAAACTAAACAAGACCAATTCACATTTCTTTCTCCTTCTTAAGGCACACGGCCATAACATCCTATATACACACACCCACGGTTTTCTACACACATCAAAACTACGGGATTCTCGTCTATTCTCAATCCTTATCACATTCATACAAATTCCATAACAAAAGAATAGCAAAATTCTTACCTTTTCTTGAATTTCCGACTTGTCGCAAACGCGCACCTTTCGCCAAACTAATTGTACCCCGTTGAAGAGGGTCTTGAGTACTCTACAAATATGTGAAAATCAAGATTTTTGGATTAGAATCAAAGGCTTGGGAATTTTTTTTCTAGCCGAACGGGTTTTTGGAGTCAAGATTGGAGTTGTGATTTTTCTTGATTATTTCTAAGGAATGCATTGATATATATCCACTTAGGGAGCACATGCATGTCACATGACTTAAGAAAATGGGTCTTGGGCCTTGGCCTTTGGCCGGCCACCCCATTAATCTTGGGCCTAAATTGTTGTTCAATTTTCTTGGCCCATTTCATTAAAAGTCCCATTTTGTAATTCCCGAAACTAATTTCCGAAATTCCAAATTTACCCTCGGCCTTCCCCAATGTCTTAGCACCAATAATTTCATAACCAACATAGTCATATCCACTAAAATCAAAATATTTCCTCATAACACACAAGTCTTAATTATTTCTCGATTTCTAATTATACGAAAACACGTATAATAGTTAAATTTAGGCTTATGTTATCTTAATTATTGACTTACAAGTTTGAGAGGTAAAAGTTAGACGATTGGATATACTTCAAGGTATTTTAAGGCTATCCTTTCTTTCTTTTGGAAAGACCTTATGATATGAACCAACAAACGAGTAAGCGAGCTTCCATATTGCTCTACTCTTAGAAGCATTAGGAGTACTTCAGTCTTTGATGTTCATGTACCCTGTTTCTGATTATTCCTTCTGTTTATGGGTCCAGTTCTATGCATACTGTTTATTTATGCATTACATTCATTCATATATATGCATATTGACTCGTGACTAGAAGGCGTTATATACACAAGTATTATATGTACATGGGGTATGGGGAAATTGATAGGCGTTATATATGCATTACCACCTAAGCAGCCGGTGCACCATGATGATGACATAAGGATCGGGCTGCACGTACCGTAGCGATGTATATGATGATGGCCGCAGAGAGGCCGATATGATATGATGGGATGCCGTAGAGGCTTGACAGGTGTTATACACGCATATGTGTGTGTGTGTGTGTGTGTATGTGTATGTGTGTATGTATATATGTATTAACTACGTTGATAGGCATGAGCATGCATATTATGCGCCCACAGAGGCATTGTCAGTTACACAGATTTATGTATATACATGCAGATAGTAGTTCATACAAGTACATGTAGATACTCATTTCATCTTATGAGTTCAGATCTTAATCATGATTCTTATATATACATGTTGTTAGTATGCCTTTCATACTCAGTACATTATTCGTACTAACTCCCCGTTGCTCGGGGGGCTGCGTTCATGCCCGCAGGTTCAGGTAGACCGACAGGTGGTCCAGCTTAGTAGGACTTCTATCTAGTAGTGGTCAGTGCGCTTCATTGATCCGGAGCTGTAGTCTATTTTGGTATGCTAGCCTTTTGAGATGTACATGCAAATGGGTATGACGAGGCCCCGTCCCGTCCTTTCTACAGCTTTTATTCCAGTAGAGTTCTGTAGACAGTTTTATGTATTAGTCAGATCATGGATCCTTGTCGGCTTCTATTCTTTTGTGTACAGTATATGTAGCAGCCTAGCTGGCTTGCATTGTTCTTTCAGCACGTTTATGTACATACAGGTTGTACAGAGTTCATGATGTCACCTTGTTATGAGATAAGTTTAAGTCACTTATGGGCCCTTGATGTTCAGTAAGATTAAGATATGAGTATAGGGTTGTTTGGTTGCTAGAGGTAAGACACTCGTCACGATTCATCAGTTTGGGTCATGACAGAACTGGTATCAGAGCGGTTTTGTCCTAGGGTTGTCTAAAGACCGTGTCTAGTAGAGTCTTGTTTATGGGTGTGTTATGCACCACACTTATAAACAAGAGGCTACAACACATTTAGAATGATGTTGTTCTTTCTCTCTTAGATCATGCGATAGACCGATGTGTTGAGTGTTCGCTTTCTAATGATTTGTTCTGATTTCAGCGATGCTTCGCAAGTAAGCTAAAGCTACCCAGATGGGCAAGAGAGTGGCCGATAAGGCCACTAGCCGTACTTGGCAGGCTACGAGGGCTCAGGATGAGATTTGGAGTGAGGGCATGTCTAAAACATCTCATACCCCGCTTCCAGCACCTGCCCCAGTTCCTCAGCCGGATGTACGGGGCCAGGATGTGCGGGATGCTGTGTAGTTATTGACTAGATTGGTAGCCGCCCAGGCTCAGCGGCAGGGAGTTGGTGTTGACCAGGCAGACAAGGCTGGTAGTTCAAGGGTTAAGACTTTTCTCGGGTTGGATCCTCCAGAGTTTTTCGTGATAAAGCAAAACATGGACCCTCAGGATTTCATTGATGGTATGCAGGGGACCTTGAGGGTTAAGCACGCGGATGAGGTCGAGTCTGTGGAGTTAGCTTCGTATAGGCTTCGTGATATTGCAGTACGGTGGTATCAGATTTGGGAGCTATCTAAGGGAGAGAATGCCCCTCCAACTGTTTGGCGAGAGTTTTAAGATGCTTTCATTCGCCATTATTTACCTCCTGAGGTCAGGCGAGCTCGAGCAAATAGGTTTCTACGTATTGAGTAGGGCAGTATGAGTCTCCATGAGTACTGTGTATATTTTGATTCTATGGCAAGATATGCCCCAGCCATAGTGGCTGAGATGGAGGATAGAGTTCATCGCTTTGTGGCTGGTCTAGGGACACATTTGATAGATGCTTGTACGACTGCTGCATTACAACCGGGCATGGATATCTCCCGTATACAGGCATATGTACAGAATTTGGAGGATCGCAAGCGTTAGCGAAGGACAGAGCATGACCGTGATAGGGGCCATGGCAAGAGGGCTAGGTCTTTAGAGATTGGTGGTGAGTCTAGGGGAGGACAGAGACATCAATATCCCCGATATCCATTCCATTCGGTTGGGAGCGCACCTTCGCGGGTTTAAGGTCTGAGGTTTGATCGGTCTTCTTATTTCGGAGCAAGCCAGAGTTCTAGAGTGGCAAGCTTTCACCGCAGACCAGAGCCAGGCCAGATGAGACCCCTTTTGTCATGGTGTGCCTGGTGCGGCAAGTTACACGCAGGTTAGTGTCGGCTGGGATCAGATGGTTGTTATGCTTGTGGCCAGCTAGGTTACAGGGTGCGACAGTGTCTGATGAGATAGAGTGGAAATATGGTTCAGACCACCGGGTCCGCAGCTGGTTCATCTTATACAGTGCACCCTTCAGGGAAATTTTCACAGACACCAGTAGGACGAGGTAGAGGGAGGAGTAGAGCATATAGCTCGAGCGGTCCTCAGCACCACATATATGAGCTAGCCGGTAGGTAGGATCGTGAGTCGTCTCCTGATATCGTCAAAAGTATATTATCAGTCTCCTCCTATGCTGTGTATGCACTAATTAACCTAGGTTCCACTTTATCATATGTTACGCCCTTTGTTATCGGCAAGTTTGGGATATAGCCCGAGTTCATTAAACCTTTTGAGGTGTCTACGCCAGTTGGTGATCCGGTTATAGCTAGGCGAGTATACCGGGCCTGTGTTGTTATAGTTTGTAACCGCCATACCATAGCAGATCTGATTGAGTTAGATATGATTGATTTTGATGTTATTATGGGCATGGACTGGTTGGCTTCTTGTTATGCTAAAGTTGATTGCAGAACAAAGATAGTACGATTTCATTTCCCAGGCGAGCCAGTCCTAGAGTGGAAAGGCAATACTGCTTCGCTGAGGGGTAGGTTTATTTCCTACCTTAAAGCAAGAAAGATGATAAGAAATGGGTACATCTATCACCTGGTTCGGGTTCAAGATGTGCAAGGAGAGTCACCGACCCCGCAGTCTATTCCTATGATTAATAAGTTCCAAAAGGTGTTTCCAGAGAAGCTTCCAAGCTTTCCCCCAGAGAGAGAGATTGATTTTACTATTGATCTATTACCAGCTACTCAGCCAATATCCATTCCTCCTTATAGAATGACACCTGCGGAGTTGAAAGAATTGAAGGAGCAGTTGAAAAATTTGCTTGAGAAGGGCTTTATTAGGCCCAGCACATCACCGTGGGGAGCACCTGTATTATTTGTGAGAAAGAAGGATGGCTCTTTGTGAATATGTATTGATTATAGGCAATTGAATAAAGTGACTATAAAGAATAAGTATCCGCTCCCAAGGATTGATGATTTATTTGATCAGTTGCAAGGTGCTAAATATTTCTCGAAGATAGACTTGAGATTGGGGTACCACCAGGTTAGGGTGAAGGAGGAAGACATTCAAAAGACGGCATTCCGGACTAGATGTGGTCACTATGAGTTCCGTGTTATGTCGTTCGGGCTAACTAATCCCCAATCGTATTCATGGATTTGATGAATCGTGTATTCAGACCCTTCTTAGATTTGTTTGTGATTGTGTTTATAGATGATATTCTTGTTTATTCGCCGTCTAAGGCTGATCATGCAGAATATTTACAAGCGGTACTTAAAATACTTTGAGACAAAGAGCTATATGCCAAATTCTCCAAGTGTGAGTTCTGGTTTAACTCTTTGGCTTTTCTTGGCCACGTTCTTTCAAATGAAGGCATTAGAATGGATACTCAAAAGATTGAAGTTGTATAGAATTGTCCAAGGCCCACGACACTAACGGAGATACGTAGTTTCTTGGGTTTGGCTGGATACTACAGAAGGTTCGTAGAAGGGTTTTCTTCTCTTTCTGCCCCATTGACCAAGTTGACTCGGAAATCAGCTAAGTTCCAATGGACAGATGCTTGTGAGCAAAGTTTTCAGATATTGAAGGATAAGTTGACTTCAGCACCAGTTTGAATCTTCCAGAAGGAGCAGATGGCTATGTGGTATATTGTGATGCTTCAAGCAATGGATTGGGCTGTGTGTTAATGCAGCACGGTAAGGTTGTCGCTTATGCTTCTAGACAGCTGAAGAAGCACGAGAAGAACTATCCAACCCATGATTTTGAGCTAGCGTCAGTGATTCACGCTTTAAAAATATTGAGGTAATACTTATACAGTGTCCATGTTGATATCTATACTGATCATAAGAGCCTCCAGTACATCTTTAAGCAGAAAGACTTGAATTTGCGTCAGAGGCAATGGTTAGAGTGGTTGAAAGACTATGACGTGGATATTATGTACCATCCCGGGAAAGCTAATGTGGTAGCCTATGCTCTCTGTTGTAAATCCTTGGGAAGCCTAGCATATGTACAGCCAGAGAAAAAGGAGATAGTCCATGCAGTTCATCAATTAGCTAGCCTCGGAGTCCGATTGATAGACTCAGGCGATGCAGGAGTCACAGTTCAGAACACAGTGGTGTCGTCTTTGGCAGTAGAGATAAAGAAGCGTCAGTACGAAGACCCTGTTCTACTTCATTACTGAGATACAACACCTCAGAAATAAAAGACACCCTTTGTGACAGGAAATGGAGTACTCCGATATAGAGGTAGATTATGCGTCTGTGATGCTGCAGGGCTTTGTCAGAAGGTTATGGGGAAAGCTTATTATTCTCGCTACTCTATTCATCCAGGTACAACAAAGATGTACCATGATCTCAAGAAAGTTTATTGATACGATGGTACGAAAAGAGATATAGCGGAATTTGTTGCCCAGTGTCCAATTTGTCAGCAGGTCAAATTAGAACACCAGAAGCCTAGAGGTCTACTGCAGGCTATGGAGATTCTGACATGGAAGTGGGAGGTAATTAACATGGATTTTATTGCAGGTTTGCTCCGTACTCAGCAGAAGTATGATCGATATGGGTCATAGTTGATAGGCTTACAAAGTCAGCCCATTTCATGCCTGTCGGAACTACTTATGTAGCTGAAGATTATGCGAAGCGTTATCTCAAAGAGATTGTGCGACTTCACGGTGTTCCTACAACAATTGTTTCAGATAGAGGAGCACAGTTCACAGCTAATTTCTGGAAGTCTTTTCAGAATGGATTGGGGACTCCGGTGAGTCATAGTACTGCATTTCATCCACAGACAGATGGACAAGCGTAGCGTACTATACAGACACTTGAAGATATGTTGAGAGCATGTGTACTTGATTTTCAAGGGTGTTCCTACAACCGTTGTTTCAGATAGAGGAGCACAATTCACAGCTAATTTCTGGAAGTCTTTTCAGAATGGATTGGGGACTCCGGTGTGTCTTAGTACTGCATTTCATCCACAGACAGATGGACAAGTGTAGCGTACTATACAGACACTTGAAGATATGTTGAGAGCATGTGTACTTGATTTTCAAGGCAGTTGATATGACCATTTGTCCCTTATTGAATTTTCATATAATAACAGTTACCATTCAAGAATTCAGATGGCTCCTTATGAGGCTTTATATGGGCAGAGATGTAGATCGCCCATAGGATGGTTTGATGTCGGGGAGAATCAGTTAGTAGGCCCAGACTTAATTCAGCAAGCAGTTGATAAGGTGAAAATGATCCGAGAAAGATTCCTAACAGCTCAGAGCTGACAGAAATCTTATGCGGATAATTGGCAACGCAAGTTAGAGTTTGAGATAGGCGATTGGGTTTTCCTGAAAGTTTCACCTGTGAAGGGAGTGATGAGGTTTTGCAAGAAGGGTAAGTTCAGCCCTCGGTATATTGGGCCATATAAGATCATTCGAACTGTGTACATCCGGTATTTCATGTGTCTAAGCTTCGTAAATGCATCGGAGATCCTTCAAGAGTTGTACCAATAGATGATATCCAGGTGACCGAGCAGTTATCATACGAAGAGGTTCAAGTGGCTATATTGGACACACAGGTTCTTTGGTTACGAACCAAGGATGTAGCTTCTGTTAAAGTTTTGTGGAGGAATAAGAATGTTGAAGAGGTGACTTGGGAAGCAGAAGAAGCAATGAAGATTAAGCACCTCTATTTGTTTCCAGCAGTATAGGAGGTTTAGTCTGAGGCATCATCACCCCCAGGTGTGATTCCATTTTCAGTTATCGTGATTGGTCGTGTGAGGCCATGGTATTGTATGTTGTAGTATGTGGCCCTATGTGGCATCGGTTGGGTTACTGTGTGCATGTTGGATTGGTATACTTACAGGGGAAACTCTGCCAAAATTTTTATAGCTTGTGATTGTTTGTACATTCGAGGACGAATGTTCCTAAGGGGGGAGAATGTTACGACTATCGTTCTCGTCATAGTAGAACCTATGGTTTCATAGTCAGGTATGCCTTTGGAGTTGAGACCCAGGTCCAAGTTTTGGAGATAGTAAGTGTCTCACCCAGTGTACAAGGGTACCAACAGGTATTCCTTGTAATTTACAGGATTTAAAAGTTGAACGAATCAAATCGATGCGACCTGAGCTGAATCTGAGAAATATGCAAACACCAGTCATCGTTGACCAGCCATTGACATGGTCGATAGACCGTCGTTGTGCGGTGTCGACAGGGTTCCACAGCCTTGAAATCTACAGTCGTAGGTCGACGGGCAAGTTAACCGACCGTCGACACGTCGACGGGTCATCGAACCGTACCGCTGGGACTTTTTAATTCCAAGTATAAATATGTGGTCCATGACTCTATTTCTTATTTTCTCTCGTCAAAGTTAGATAAAAACCCTAGTATATTTACTCCCATCATTTTCTATCTTTGTAGTGATGATTTGGCAAGATCTGAGCCCCGTAAACCCAAGCTTGTGAAGAAGAAGGTTGTTTCTAGGGTTTCTTCAAAGTTGTGAAGCTTAGGGAGTTGGAGTTGAAATTAATCTTTGTAATCGTAGACCCCTCAAGGTATGTAAATGGTTTCTACCCATATATTTAAGTTAATTATCAAGAGTTTTAGGGGTTTTAAGTGAAGAGAGGATACTTATGGAAGTGGTAAGTTGATGAAGGATAAGATAAGGAATTGGGGCTATTTTAAGAGATGGTTGGGAATGGATTTATGTATATTTTTATATACGAGTGTTTTCCTTGTTGTTGTGGTGGATGTTGGACCGAATGGGAAGTCGAAGGGTTGTTGAGCTTACAAGGAAATTATTGTTTACAATTCGTTAAGCTCTATATGTATCTAAAGATGGTTAGTAAGTGAGGTAAATAGTCTAATTAAGGGCTATGTTATCTTAATTGTAGACTTACAAGTTCGAGAGGTAGAAGTTAGAGGATTGGATATACTTCAAGGTATTTTAAGGCTGTCCCATCTTTCTTTTGGCATGACCTTATCATATGAACCAACAAACGAGTAAGCGAGCTTCCATATTGCACTACTCTTAGAAGCATTAGGAGTACTTCATTCTTTGATGTTCAAGGGTCCAGTTCTATGCATACAGTTTATTCATGCATTACATTCATCATATATATACATATTGACCCGTGACCAGAAGTAGTTATATACGCAAGTATTATATGTACATGGGGTATGGGGAAGTGGATAGGCATTATATACGCATTACCACCTGATCAGCTAATGCACCATTATATATATATATATATATATATATATATATATATATATATATATATATATATGTATATATATGACCTACATTGATAGGCATGAGCATGCATATTATGCGCCCACAGAGGCATTGTCAGTTACACAGATTTATGCAGTAACATACATATACTAGTTCATACAAGTATAGTCATTTCAGCTTATGAGTTCAGATCTTAATCATTATTCTTATATATACATATTGTTCTTATGCCTTTCATACTCAGTACGTTATCCGTACTGACTCCCCGTTGCTCGGGGGGTTGCGTTCATGCCCGCAGGTTAAGGTAGATCGACAGGTGGTCCAGCTTAGTAGGATTTCTATCCAATAATGGTCAGTGACCTCCATTGATCCGGAGCTGCAGTCTATTTTGGTATGCTAGCCTTTTGAGATGTACATTCATATGGGTATGACGGGGCCCTATCTTGTCCTTTCTACAGCTTTTATTCCAGTAGAGGTCTGTAGACAGTTGTATGTATTAGTCAGATGATGTAGCCTTATCGGCTTCTATTCTTTTGTGTACGGTATATGTAGCAACCTAGTTGGCTTGCACTGTTCTTTCAGTACCTTTATGTATATGCAGGTTGTACAGAGTTCATGATGTCACCTAGTTATGGGATCAGTTTAAGTCACTTGTGCGCCCTTGATGTTCAGTAAGATTTAGATATGAGTATAGGGGTGTTTGGTTGCTAGAGATCAGACACTCGTTACGACTCATCAGTGTGGGTCGTGACAGTTAGTTTTTGAGTCGTCCATCTTTTAATTAACAAGAATCTATTCTTTCACAAAAATTAGCAACCTTGTGAATTGATTTGGGATTAGTGATTTGTTGCCAACTTTGGAAAAAGCTTTAGGTTGAGTGGTAAGGCTTGAGTGCAAACACGAGTGACGTGAGAAATTTTACAAGTGACGTTATTTGCTAAGTTTTGCAGGTTTAATGTCTAATTTTGGAAAATATTCCCAAGAAGGGAAGGACTCGAAGGCTATCATGCGTTCGCTTTCTTTCATCCATAAACTCATGGATGATCTAAGGAGTGGTATAGGAGGAATGGAAGAGCAAATAAGACGTTTGGAGCATAGGTGGGAACAAATTGAGAGAGAAAAGATAGAGAGGAGTGAGGGAGAGAAAAGTGACAACCCTAGAGTAGAAAAATGTCACGCCCCGAACCATAGCCTCCGCACAGCACAACACTCGATGCCTGACTGTCTATGACCGAGCGAACCCGTGGCTGCTGAATCTAACAATTGTATCATGAAAGCATGCAAGATATAACATGAAGTAAGAGAATGCTCTAACTCAAATATAATAATGAATGCAGAAATAGATATTGTGAGGCAAAACCAACATAACTGACTAAGTTTGTGTCTATGAAACCTCTATGATCAAAATACTGAAAGAATAACTAGGTCAGGACAAGACCCTGACATGCCTCAAATACTAATGAACTAACGAATACTCAAAAAACTGGGAATAGACGGGAAGCCCTAGACTATAGGGGCTCACCGACTAGCTGATGTACTCAAAGAGCAAGAAGCTAGGCGGCTGTTGTATCCTCCTGAAAGTCAGACTCTGCACCGTGAAGTGCAGGTCCATGCATAAGGACGTTAGTACATTTGAATTGTACAAGTATGATAAGCAACTGAAGCAATGATAGGGGATATATGAACAACAAAGCATAATGAAACTGAATCCTCATATCATAAGCTGATCTGTATAGAAACTACATGTGCAAATATCATGTAACTATGGCCTCAGGCCCAATAAATAATGAGATCTCAAGCTATGGTCTCAGACCCAAAAAAATTACATATGCTTATGAATCATAACTACGGCCTTAGGCCCAATTATATATGAAGCAACGTGTGTAAAATTAACTGTTGGCTCTGTAACCTGACTGATGACTTAGACTGCATTCTGAGACTCGTAGATTGAATTACAAGTCTTTAAGATTAAGCTAGGTTCCATAGCATGCATAACAAGTATGAACATAATCTAAAACTGAGCTCTAACCCTAGGCTATGAAAATCAAGATCCAGGGCAAAATCATGAACTGGCTGGATTTCTGAGAATTAGGATAATTGAGGTATGAGGATGATTAAACAATGTTCCTCATGTAGATAGTATGCTTGACATACCTAGGATTGCTCTCAAACTTGAATAATAATGTGGTCTTGGAAAAAAGGTTCCAAGGTTTTGCTCTTTATGCTCTTTAATTGGGTTTTCTTGAAAACCCTATGTTAAAAACATGGTTTCATGATTAGATTAAGACCATATATGATAGAATTGATTTGGACGAGTTTCGAATGACTTATCTTGTTATTTTGGATTGTTTGGAGAAGAACACTTCGTTTCTAGGGCTTGGAATTATGAAAAACAAAATAAAACAACTGAAGGCTGGTATTTATAGGTTCTAGTGCGGGTTCGGAAATATGGGCCAAAAAATGGTCTGTAAAATGATTTAAGGTCCGTAAACCTGGATTGTAATTCAACATGTTTCAAACTGAATCACTGTCTTCCGTTTCCTCCTCAAATACGATCACACTTTACGGGCCGTATTTCAAAATACGTTCCATTTTTTACAATATGAAATTCCACCAGACAAATTCCAGAATGCACAGTGATTTTCGGATATCACTATACGACTTGAAATACGGGTCGTATACTGGTTTACTGTCCGTATTCTTGGGCGTAAATCCCCATCTGACAGCCGAAGAGAAATTTCTAATTCTCACATTCTTTATCTAGTTTTCTAAGTCTGGGATCATGATCAAGGCATAAGTTAAAGTCTGACGTGTTACAATATCTCCCCTTGGGATCATTCGTCCTCGAATGATGGATTTTGGTCAGAAGGGATTGCTGAGACATGTGCACACTAACTGTCACGAGCACATGAAAACTGAATTGAAAGAGGGCTGGACTGAATTATCTATTGAACTAAGTAACTACTAAACTGACTGTCTAACAAGCTGAATACTGATAATGGAAACTATGGAAGGAAGGATCTGAGAGGGGAAGTACGATACCTTCACCATTTCTGTTGATTCTTCAAAGATATAGGGATATCTGGACTTCATGTCTTCTTCAGCTTCCCATGTAGCCTCCTCAGCCTTCTGAGTTCTCCACAAGACCTTTATTGAGGCTACCTCTTTAGTTCTCAACTTGCGAACTTGACGATCAAGGATTTTCACTGGGACTTCTTCGTAAGTCAAACTATCATTGACTGTTATGTCATCAGTCGGGATAACCAACGAGGGGTCTCCCACACACTTTCTCAACATGGTCACATGAAATACTGGGTGTACGGCAGCCAAGTCTTGTGGCAATTCCAGCTCATAAGCTACTAGCCCAACTTTTCACAGAATTCTGTATGGTCCAATATGGAGGGGACTAAGTTTCCCCTTCTTACCAAACCTCATGACACCCTTCATAGGTGAGACTTTAAGAAATACCCAATCATTAACTTCAAACACTAAATCTATCCGTCTCGCATCTATGTAAGACTTCTGGCGACTCTGAGTCGTCTGCAAACGCTCTTGAATTAACTTGACCTTTTTCATAGCCTGATAGACCAAATATGGTCCTAAAAACTCTAGTTCACCAACTTCCAACAAACCAATCGGTGATCTACACCTCCGCCCATAAAGAGCTTCAAACGGTGTCGTCCCGATACTAGCATGGTAACTGTTGTTGTAAGCAAACTCAATAAGAGATAGGTAATCATCCTAATTGTTACGCCTTGGAAAATTCCCCGTACATGTACAGTGAATAGGTCGACGAAGGTGACGACGTATGCGATGTTTTCACGAGTAAGAAATGATATTTGATGACCCTAAACGAGAATTCGAAAGCATACGAGGCAAGGAAAGAAAGTTGCTAAGAAAAGAAAACCATATGTGGTGTATCGAATAAGAATAAAGAGCAACGATTTGGTGATGGCATAATGATGTCTTAGAGACAAGTAATAGCATCCCTTAGGTTGGTATTAAAGTGTTAAATTGTCACGACCCAACCCCGTAGGCCGCGACTAGTGCCCGAGATGAACACTCGTACATACCTACTAGCCAAAATCTACTTGCGTTTAACATATTAAGGACTTCGTGCATACAAGACAATATATCGTTTAAATCGTTACTTATAATATAACACCTAAACCGATCAGGTTATCGTAGTGTGGGGGAACGCCGAACACAAACCATATAAACATTACTGAACAAATACGACCCACGACCCACACACATGTCTGCATGCCTCTAACAAAGACAACAGAATCATATGACGGGACAGGGCCCCGCCGTACCCCTAAATAGTCACATATACATAAATATATACAACGGATGGATCTGTACCAAAAGTATGGGCTCCGGATCAAGGGAGCACTTCAAAATAGCAGAACGGATGTCCTAGGCTGACGGATCACCGTAATGAGCGTCTGTACCTGCGGGCATGAAACGCAGCCCCCGAAGAAAGGGGGTCAGTACGGAATATGTACTGAGTATGTAAGGCATGAAATACAGGAAACAGAACCATAATCAGAACAACGGTACAAAAAGTAAGTACATTAGCCAGAATACCAAGGTGCTTATCTTCCGAACGCAAATCATGCATACCGATGTCATATGTCAGAAGAAGTTCAGAAAATAAGTAAATCATCCGGAGTGCCAAAATGCTTACTTTCCAAACACAGACCATGCGTCCTGACATCATATGTCATCATATACATATACATATAACAGATCCCGACCCTCTAGTGAGGGACGCGGTGAATGGAGTCATCATATATGCCGACATCATATATCACCTATGCATATAACAGATCCCGGCCCTCTAGGGAGAGACGCGGTGAATAAGATCATCACATGACATCCTGGCCACCATCCCCATATCATCATATCATCATATACAGATATACATATAACAGATCCCGGCTCTCCAATGAGGGACGCGGTGATCAATGCAGAGGAGGCGCACGATAACAGAACCTGGCCCGGGGCGCAATGAAGGACATACTGAGGCTTGCACGAGCAGAGTAGTGTGACACCATATGCACATAAATCAAGACTCGATAGATACGTACACTTACCGACATTTGAAGGATCATAAACATGTTTCAAGTCAATCCGGTTTAGTATGAGAAAGTTATGGACATTTTGGTACAGAAACCATTACGAACATTTCAAAGCAATCCGAGATCGTTTACAAAAGTTAGGGACATTAAAACTTACAGAACTCTTTTAGAAGCAAACCTCTTTATGCTCATCTCGTTATCTAATCATATAATAAACTCGATCATATTGAGAATACTCATATCAAGAAGTAAATGAGAATCATAGATAGACTCGGAAACATATCAAATAGAGCTTCGGAGATCATAGATACATATCAAAACCATATGAAGTAGCTTATGGAAATCAAGAATATTAGCCAAAATGCGGGATATAACATAAATAAATGCCAAGAAGGTTCCATAAGGATCGGAGATCAAACGGGTCGACGAGAACGAAAACGGGATCACTGGGAATTATACGGTCCAACCTACGGACCGTATAAATTGTACCAGCCGTATATGAGACCGTATAATTGGCCAACGAGGCCATCAACTACTGGACCAAATATACGGCCACACATACGGCCGTATAAATTATACGGACCAACATACGGTCCGTATAAAGATGGTCGGCCAACTTTTAAGTTTAAGTATAAGGGACCCTTTCCACTTCATTTTTCATTTCACTCCTACTCTTCACTTCAAGAACCCTCTAGAAAACTCTCCAAACACTTCAACCATGAGAATACCAAGGAAATTAATGATCAACAACATTATATCCATGAAACAAAGTGTATGAAACTCAAGTGAAGTTCATCCAAACCAAGAAATCCCAAAAGAGGTGAAGTAGGGCTTTGGTGTAAAAGGAAGGATTTCACTCTAGGCTTGTTCCACCATCATCTAAGGTACGTTTCATGACTTTATCATGTTGTTTAAGGCGTTGTAAAGCTAAGATGCTTGAATTGTAGAAAGGCATGGAAAATGGGTCTTAAATGGGTGAATAGTGTCACAATTGAATGGTAATGGAATGGAATCATGAATGTTGGTATGCTATGATTATGAATATGTTGTAAATGATGTTTAGGCCAAGAAATAAGTATTATATATGAGAAAACACGATAACGATCTATAACCATAAATGTGATGAAATTGGAGAGAAATGGTGGATTTTGCTTAAAGTATATAAATGATGATTGTTGATTCCAATATTGTGAGCGTTGTTGTAAATGGTTGGGAGTTGAAATAGAACATTGTAAAAGTAGTAGAAACAAAGGAAGTGCTGCCCAATTTTCCCTAGAAATAACGACACGTTTTTATAGTCAATTAACTAATGTTAATTCGAATTCTCTCATGAAGGTAGTGACGTGATATCGAAGGAGAACAAGTGAACGATAGATTAGCTAAATGAAAAAGGTATGTGAGGCTAGTCCTTTTCTTTCTATGGCATGAATCCTATGACATGATTCTTCTTTTCTCTCCACGACTCTCCTATGTTCTCAAAAGCTAAGAGTCTAAGATCATAAGTAGTTATACGAGACAAGAGAAATGTCATGAGTTTAGTAGTGAGATGATGTCATTCCTTGCTTACACTCACCTCATGCATTAATCTCTTCGAGGTGAGGCAGAATGTTTATAAATGTTCATAATGGGATCGAAGGTTCACGACCTTATGTCACCTCGATAAAGTATAATTGTTCTAGAGTCTTTATGCATATATTATGATGAGCATGTTATGATGATATTACACCGCGCCTAGTTGGCCGGGCAGTCACCGCTAAGGCAGGCAGCTTATACACCATGGCCAGTTGCCACAGGCATACACCACTAGTGGGCGGCATGAGATGATACCACGGACGCGGAAGGCCTGGACGCAGGCTAATGTTATTGATTATCACACCGCACCTATATGGTCGGGCAGTTTTTTTATTCATGTACATGTTATGCATACATGAGATGATGATGGGTATAAAAGTAAGTCAACATACATTACTTCTTATACGATTCACAGTCAGTTACAGTTTGCTCCATATTTGATACCTTCCTTATTTTCTTGATGTATTGTTATTGTTTATGCCTCTCATACTCAGTATAACATTCATACTGACGTTCGTTTTCTTTGGACTTTGTGTTCATGCCCACAGGTAGACAGGGAGGTGAGCTTGACCCAGATTCCTAGTAGCTGTCAGCGGATTGAGAGCACTCCATTGTTCGGAGGTGCTTATGATTATTCTTTTGGTACATATGTACATTTTTGGACACGACGGAGTCCGTCTATATGTATAGCATGTCGGTAGAGGCTCGTAGATGCGTAGTGTGGGTTAGATGGTCTCACGATATGTACATTTTTGTTTTTGATAGCCTAAACGCCCGTATGTGTATATATATATATAAAGGTATTCAGGTTTTCATATGAAATATGATTTTCCCCATGCTTTGAGTATAAATGTGATAAATAGGGCATCAAATGAGTAAGGTGAGTAACAGAGCGAGTGGTGTTCGGTGGTTAGCCCCGGGTACCCGTCGCGGCCTCTAGTTGGGTCGTGACACTAATTGTCTTTGAAATCAAGGACACATGCCCTTAACATATCCTTAAGGGTCTGAATGGTGGGCTCTGCCAGGCCATCTGTTTGACGGTGAAAAGCTGTACTAAGGTTAACCTTTGAACCCAATCCTTTCTGAAAGGATTTCCAATATTTTCCTGTGAATTAAGCACTACAATCTGAAATAATAGACACTGGAGTCCCATGAAGTCTAACAATTTCGCGAAGATACAACTTGGCATAGTCCTCCGCTGCATCTGTTGTCTTAACTGTTAAGAAGTGCGCTGACTTCGTAAGTCTGTCCACAATCACCCAAATTGAATCATGCCTCCTAGCTTAACGAGGTAAACCTGCTATGAAATCCATATTTATCATCACCCACTTCCAAACAGGAATATCAATATTCTGAGGCAAGCCACCATGCCTCTAGTGTTTTATTTTCACTTGCTGACAATTTGGACACTTAGCCACAAAATCTGCTACATTCTTCTTCATGTCATTCCACCAGTAAATCTCCTTAAGATCGTGATACATCTTTGTGGAACCTGGGTGAATGGAATACCTGGAGTGGTGAGCTTTAGACATAATTCACTCTCTGAGCCCATCTACATCTGGAACATATAATCTGCCTTGATATCTCAAGGTTCCGTCATCTTTCCTTTGTTTGAAATTCATCGCCTTATACTTGTGAATCCCCTCTTTCAGCTGCAACAAGTAGGGATCTTTATACTACTTCTCTTTAACTTCCAGCGCTCTATTCTAAACAACCACACTACCATCCTCGGAGTCCAATAGTCGAACCCCAAGACTAAAGGTGGACTTCCTTGGTCAAAATTATCTTATCTGCAGCAACATGAGCTAAAATTCCAATGGAACGCCGACTGAGAGCATCGGCTACAACATTTGCCTTCCCTGGATGATAGAGAATATTCACGTCATAGTCCTTAAGCAATTTGAACCATCTCCTCTGCCTAAGATTCAACTCCCTTTGCTTGAAAATATACTGCAAGCTTTTATGATATGTGAAAATATCAACATGCATTCCATACAAATAATGACGCTATATCTTAAGTGCAAAAACTACAGCTGCCAACTCTAGGTCATGAGTCGGATAATTCTTCTCGTGAACCTTGAGCTGACGAGATGCATAAGCTACAGCATTACCATGTTGCATTAAGACATAACCAAGACCCACACCCGAAGCATAACAATAAAATACGAACCCCTCGGTCCCTTCCGGCAAGTTCAAAATTGGAGCTGAAGTCAACCTTGTTTTCAACTCCTCACACTTGGAAAATTTTAAATTTTGCGACTAGCTCACGGTCCATAAGTGTCTACAATACTACTCTGAGGTGCTGAGCATGATCTGACTCGCTGCGGGAGTATACTAAAAAATCATCAATGAAGACAATCATAAAGAGATCAAGATACGGCTTAAACACTCTGTTCATAAGATCCATGAAGGCTAATGGCGCATTCGTCAACCCGAAAGACATGACACAAAACTCATAGTGCCCATATCTAGTTCTGAAAACTGTCTTATGAATATCCTTTTCCTTAACCTTAAGTTGATGGTAACTAGATCTGAGGTCTATCTTAGAATAAAACTGGGCACCCTGAAATTGGTCAAATAAGTCATCTATTCTAGGAAGGGGATATCTGTTCTTGATAGTGACTTTATTGAGTTGGCGGCAGTCTATACACATACGCATGGAACCATGTTTATTCGCATGAATAGAACTGGTGCGTCCCATGGAGAAACATTGGGGCGGATGAATCCCTTATCTATGAGGTCTTTTAACTGAGCCTTAAGTTCTTTAAGTTCTGCTGGAGCCATTCTATATGGCGAAAAAGAGATAGGCATAGTGCCAGGGAGTAGATCAATTTCGAACTCTATTTCCCTATCAGAAAGGATTCCTGGAAGATCCTCTGTAAGGACTTCTGAAAACTAACAGACTACTGGAACAGACTGAAGAGTCGGGGTCTGGGTATCTGCATCCCCATGTCACACCCCAATCCTGATAGGGCATGATGGGCACCCGACCCCTTACTCAGAGCCGAGCGAACCCGCTGGTTCTCATTATGTTCATAACCTCACTGGACTCTTAAATCACGAAATAAAATGCATAATGTAAGATTTTCAAAACATAATGCATAGTGATACGTCGGCTTGCAGAGTCGCTTATAAGACTGACATGCTATATACGTGACTTTGTCTGCAAAGTTTCTAACATCAATCAAGATATCATAACATAGATACTCTGACGCGGCAACACTCCGGAAGGAAATAGAGCTCGCCAATCCAGCTGGAACATCTTCTAGCAATATCCTCTACTCATCAGTACGAGCAATGTACTGAGTATGTAAGGAATGAATAATACTATAAGATCATAGTAAGAGACGTAAAGCATAGTACGACATAGAGTAAGGAAATAATCTGTACCTTTGTTTGCCTCTTAAGGCGGATATCATGCATACTAACCTTATCTTTTGAAACAACGTATAAATATTTACAAGTAAACTGCCCGACCATATAGGTACGGTGTAATGCTGCCCGACCATATAGGTACTATGTAATGTTGTCCGGCCATTTAGGCATGGTGTGATCATTATTAGCCCGCGTCCAGGCTTCCCGCGTCCGGGGTAATCATAAACTTCCCACTGCAGTGTAGTGTCTGCCCGGCCACCTATTGGACGGCGCGATGTTATATTGCCCGACCATGTAGGCACGGTGTTATACTGCCCGGCTATGTAGGCACGGTGTTATTAAAATACATACATATTTATAAAGCATGAATAAGAGCCCAAGTGAAAGCTACAACCCTATTGGAGTGACGTAAGGTCGGTAACCTCCGATTTATATTATGGAATAATCATCATCGATATATCTCACCTCGAAGGAACAATTCATGAGGAGAGACCAACAACAATGAGCAATTCAAGGAAATCATGAAATAAACTCGATAATCTCATAGTAGCATTAAAATCATAAGCTTTGGAACTTCTAGAATCAAAATCATCGTCATCATGCGCATCATAGAAAACATCTCATCTTCATTATCCTTATAAAGCATACTCATCTTTAGCGTCATAAGAGACTCTTGGAATCATGAAACTTTAAATTTTGAGGATAAAGACGTTATGGAAAACATCTCATCTTTAGTATCATAGGAATCTTTTAAGAATCATGAGTTTCTAACTCTTGGAAATAAGAAGGTTATGCAAACGTATGTGGAATCACAACATAACAATCATGCCTTTGAAAAAGGGGGACTAGCCTTAACATACCTCGAAGATCGCTTCTTGACTTTCCAACCTACCTCCTGTCTTGAAATCTACATATAAAACCATTCATTCTATTGTTAGGCTCGTTGTTATATACTTATCCTAAGCCTCCAAATAAATCTTTCTAGAATTTGCCGAAATTTCAGCAGCATCTCCTCTATTTATATTCCTAGCCCAAAATCTCAATTCAGCAGCCAACAACAACAACAATACCAACATCAACAACAATATTATCAACACCAATATGTACCATAAAACAGCCCACACACTGTTTTTCAACTTCCATAACTAACCAACTTACTACACAATTATTTAACGACTTTATCTCCGTAAATAAACCTTAAATAATACCAAGAGGGAAAGATTCATATCTCTTTTCTTGTTAAGACAGCAATACCCTCAATATCCACCCTAAAATCTACTGCAAAACAATACAAGAATCTCAACCATGCGTCACCCGGACCTAAACCACAACTCCGCGACTTAAAAATTGCTCACTTTTTGTTTCCCTCTCCCTCTCTCTTCAATTTTTGGAAATTTCTAGCAAAATCTGGTGAAAAAAAGGGGTCTTTTTTTAGGTTCAAATTCGGGTAAAATACTGTAGCACGCGTTTCTGCTCTGTCAGCTGAACTTGTAACGTCCATAATTCTCTACTCCGATGTCCTATCGACGAGCGGTTTGTTGTGTTGGAAACTAGACTCGACGAAATTCATTTTAGGCTTTTGTTTCACCCTAAAAAACTTCATATGCTAAGATATATTCGTCCCCCAAGTTGGACCAAAATTGCTACTCATATTTTCTCCAAAGTCTGACAAACTTAATTTCCTTGATTCACTTGCCCGTCAATCATTTCGGTACTTCTCATACACGATATTAAACCTTTACAACCATAAAATAGGCACATATCACTTCAGTGTTCACAATTAAGTAGTTAACACCTACAGAACTCAATGTCCGAACTGCGAGGTGTAATATTCTTCCCCCCTTAAAAACATTCGTCCTCGAATGTTGTAGTTACAACTCCACGACGTTTTTACTGATGTCTTGAAGTTACTTTCTTTCTCTTATACTCCGATCGCTTTATTTTTAACATAGGTTGGTCAACCTCTTCTCTCGCAATCATTTAGAATCTCCAACCGTGAGGTTCACACGCTTCTAATTTCCCTCAAACTGTTGTAGTTCTTCATCCTCCCTTCATGTCTAAACCTGTAGGTATCCTTAGCACACTTCCCAGGGGGGTCACCCATCCTATTACTACTCTGGCCCAAGCATGCTTAACCTCGAAGTTCTGATGGGATCAGGTGCATTAGTGCTGGTATGATCACATCCATCCTACTGCATGGCTTTTATCACGTGACCTCAATCAAGTTGAAGTTCTAAAACTGCTTTCCATTCCTAATTTTAAGACTCCTTGTAGCGGTAAAACTTCTTAGTCGCCGTTATCTATAAGTACCTTTGTTATCGGTCCCTTTAAACTTCCGTTGTCTACTATCAATGGCATCCTACAATAATTGTACACACATAAGAAGTACCAATAAAAGACTCATATACCTATAGCCGGCTGGTCCTCTTCTTGATCTGGAGGGCTGTAAAGTGAAGTATCCCCCTCCTCGTTCTTGCACCATTCTGTTAGCCATCTCATCATGGCGATTTTTTATATGGTTCTATGTCATATACCCTCACAATCGGGATAACTAGCGGCTTGAAATTTTCACAAGGGTTCATTGTCACTAGCTTGTTTTGACCAATCGCAATATCCTTGAATCCTTTTCTTATCATCTTATCTCCGTCTACTTTCATGGATTCTCCCTGCATTCTTTAGCTCATCTTGCTTCGTAACTCCCTATTACTTCTCGATTTTCCCATTGTCGGGTATCATAATTCCTCTAATACATTAGTCAGCCCTTGTGCTCGTACCTAAGCTTACTTGTTTCCCCCCTTAAATGCTTTACCTTATGGTGTTGTATTCCATTGCCATTCTCGATCGAAATTTCCTCCCATAATAATCCCTTCGTCACCTCTTTTGTTCTTTCACTTACGAATCCTTCAAGTGCCCTACTTGTCATTACTCAAAAATACTACTTTAAATCTCAAATCTTGCTTATAATAATCCCTAGGGACACTCGAAACGATGATGTACCCAACTATCCGTCCAGCCGGAATAGTACTTTTTATTTCAATAATTAACGCCCAATGTCCACTTGTTGTGTCATCTTCATCTTATCATTCCATTAATCAAGTTATTTCTCTCTTTCCCGTAATCGACTTACAATAACCGTAAATGCATTTCCTTTACACTGCCTTCTGTCTTATCAAGGATCTAAGTCTCATGTGCAACTAATACCCCTTGTACGTCATACTCTTTTATTCTTGTGTTGTACTCAGCATTGATTTCAAAGACAATCATAATCATATCCTTACTTGTTATTGGTGATAGCCTTACTTTATCGCTTTATCGTCATGTGGTGAACTCGTAACTCATAGCCACATTTTTCTTTCCAGCTTATTCCTTTATGTACTTTACTTGTTCTGTCTTGGTATAGGGTATCCGTAGGAGACGCATCTTCCTTTTCTCATAATACGACTACTTCTTAAACTTGTGTACTTCGCATGTTTCCTTTTCTTTCTATACCCATACTTACTCCGTTTTATAATTAATCCTTTATTCCTCGCACAAGGAACCTTTCTCTGATTTTTTTTCGAGTTGAATTCCTCTTCCCTCATGCTTGCTATCACTCCTATCATTGCGAAACCTCTATGCTGAAATTTCCCTAACAAGGTCTTATAAGCTTTCTTATCCACTGCTTCATGGCTCTCTTATTGGTTTCACACTTGCATTCACTCTCTATTCACATAGAACATGTCACCTCTTTAGTCGTTTCCTCGCTACACTTTACTTACTTTGTATTACAGTTCTTGCTACGTTCTCATTATATCCCAATCATAATCAATTCTATAGTGTACCACTTCTTGATCTCATTCGTAACACTGCTTATAAAACAGAATAAACCTCGTGGAGTAAGCATACTTAACCTGTAACGCTTTCTGATTGACCCTATTACACTTACCACATAAGTTGTCTTACCAAGTTATTCACATTCATTACAAACCTTCGTATTCTATGCCCCTGTCTCTGTCATGCTGTTACTTCATTTTACTAATAAACTCGTCGTATTTCACTTGTGGTTATCCATCCCAATCGATACTTCAGTATCACATTCCATTAGAGTTAACCTTTCTCTTTTTAAATCATATTTTAGTACTACCAATCTTCCCAATTTTCTCTAGTATTTCTCTTTACCATAAATATCATTCCGTGTAATCATCCTTACCTTCCTCTTTCCTTTCACTTCTAGTTATCTTTTAATGCTTCCTTTCCTTTGGCACTCTAGTTCTGTCCTTGGTCTTCTTTCGATCTCAATTTCGTTATGTTCTACTTAGCTTACTCAACGATACTTTCATAGCTTGCCTTATGTCCTTTCACTCTTATCATTCCTTAACATTCTAGCTTGAGTTGCCTTGCACTTTCCCTCAATTCATCTATAATATCATAGGCGTATGTCCTTCGCTTATCATCCTACCTTTGGCCTCAACTCTTCGCGTAGTCCCTTCATATTGTATCGCCTTATTAACGCAACTCTACTATTCCCCTCAATCCAACTTGTATACAACTATCTCCATAGCTTCGACATCTATAATATGTCAAGATTAGGCCGTATCTATATGCGGTAATACTCTTTAACTTGACTTAAATGTATAACTAATCCCATAATCCTTTCGATACTTTAATATCTTTGAATTTGTCATAATAACCTTCTCTTCGTATAACTCACCTTCCTCACAGATCATTCTTCAGGCCATGCCAAATCCATAACTCCTCTAAAGCAACACATCTCACTTATTGTCTATCTACTATATTTCCTTTTCACGCTTCTTCCTGTTAGGTGTACCTACCCAAATGACCTGATTTTGAAAAATTCTGGCAGAGTCACCTTTATAATTCTTACTATCCAAAACCTGCATGCAACAAATACCAGCAATGCCTCACAGGGCATATATATATATATATATATATATATATATATATACATATACATACACGACATATCCTAGCCACCCAAGGCTCCCAATTTCCAGTAAGAGAACAAATATATCAAAACTTACCTCGTATATCACACCTCGAGATGTACCTGATCCTTTAGCGATCTGCCCTGTTATATCTTCTTGTTTACCTTCCCTTTCATTCTTCATCTTTACATTTCAATCATACATGCAATATTCTTACCTTACCCGACACACATCCTTCGTGCCATTGCTTACCTTTTGTTATATCCCGCATTTTATACATTCAGATAATTCAAGATAATCGCGGGAAGTTAACGACAAGGTTATATTTTGTTTTTTGTTTAGCACATAAGTTGCTTATGGAAATTTTGATGTGGAAATATTAAGAAAGGCTAGGGGTAAAAAGGAAAATCCGCAAGATGACTCATAGAAATACGGAGGAAGGCTAAGGGAAAATTTGGAATTTGGAAAATAAATTTTCATGAATCACAAAAAAAAAGGTGGGCTTAAGTAAATGGGACAAAGTGGCCGGCCATGATGGTGTGGGTCAAGGCTCACATGGAAGCATAAAATAAATAGTCCAAAAGATGACTTATTAGTCATATTATTCATCTCCAACCTTAGAATTTTCAAGAAACTTGGAGAGGAGAAAACATAGGGTACAATTCGGCCAAGCCAAGGGGAAATTGAACCCTCAATTTTGATCACAAAAAAATATTTTCTCCAAGTATTCCTACTAATTTGAAGGTCCTCTTTAACGTGGTATAATTGTTAGAGCAAGAAGACCTCTCCTTGTTGCAAGTTCATAATCATAGCCAAGTGAGAAGTTAAGGGAAAAAGGTAAGAATTAATCTTCTTTTATATGTTATGGATGGTTGTGTATGTTGTAGTATGTAGAAATGGATGAAATTCATGAAAATATGGATATATGTGTTGTGGCCGTATGGTTGTTGTATGATATGGAAGAGAATGAATAAAATTTCTTAAGTATTTTGGTTGTTGTTGTAATGGAATCTACGATGGAAATGGAAGTTTGATGATTCTAGTTGAAGTTGGAAGTGTTGGAGAGTTGTTTAAAAGCTAATGTGATGTCAAAAACCATTTCTTGTATTTATGGAAAACAATGTTGTTACTGTGTGAATTGTTGGTGTAGTTCATGAATTTGAAGAAAGGAAACGTGTTGTTATTGTCCTTGTTGCATTTGGAAGGTTTCGGGTGGAATGGCATATTGGTTAGATTATTGTGAATATTGTATGGATTGTTTGAAGTATTCTTGAATATTGTTTGAATAGTTGCGGATTAGAACTTGAATATGTAAGCAATTATGAATTAAACGTAAATGGAAAGTCGTCAAAGTTTGTAGAAAGAAGTTGTTAACGTTAGTATGCTTTTTGAATGGCTTGTGGATATTGTTAGAATAACTGTTGGTATTGTCGTTGATAATTTGGCCGAGTTAAATTCTCGGATTTGTTGTTGATGATTTCGCCGAGTTGGATTCTCGGGGATGGTGTATTTACAGGGGAAATGCTGCCGAAATTTCTGTAAATAAAGTGTTGGTTTAGAATTGGACCCTTAAGTGTTATGGCTAATGTTTGGTATATATGAATATTGTTGTAGATCTTGTGAAGCCAAAGACTTAAGTTCGGATTAGCATAGAAAGCGGGCAAGGTATGTAAGACTTACCTTTCTTTCTTTTGGCATGATCCTTATGAAACGAGCAAATGACGTATATGTATGATTTCAAAGAATTTCCTATTCTTATAGCCACTAGGATGGCTAATATTCTTGACTTCCATAAGCTATTTCATATGGTTTTGATGCGTATCCATAATGTCCGAAGTTTGTTTAATATGTTTCCAAATGGCATTCGAAAGATAATTAATATGACTAAAGTTTTGATCTGCAAATGCTAGCACGTTCGATTATTCCATTGAGTCCTTGATATATTTTGATATGTACATATGGTTCCAAAAGCTATATTTGATTTGATCCATAACGATATCCGAAAGGTACTTGATATGATTGTTGCTTTGATTTTCCAAAAACGGCATCGGAAATGTTCGTAGAAGGTTCTGTACTTCAAACGCTCATAACTTTCTCATACTAAGTCGGATTGACCCGAAACTTGTTCCGAGCCTTCAGGTGTCCGTAAGTATACTTGTCTATCGAGTCTTGATTTATATGGATATAGTTTCTCACTACTCTGCTCGTGCACGCCTCAATATGTCTATTCACCGAGTCCCGGGCCGGGTATGTTATCGTGCGCACTCCACTGCATTGTTCACCGAGTCCCTCAATAGAGGGCCGGGTACGGTATATGTATATGATGATATGATGAGATGATGACATTTTATGGTGGCCAGGAGGGCATATGATGATTTGATTCACCGAGTCCCTCACTAGCGGGCCGGGTACGGTATGTATATATGTATATACATGATGATATGATGGCATACTGATATGATGATATGACTTCACTCACCGAGTCCCTCACTAGAGGGCCGGGTACGGTATGTGATATGAGAATGTTTGATTCTGTCTCGTACTGTACAGGTACAGCGGTTCTTTACTATCGTACTTGACTCCTGGATCTTTATTCAGTTATGATCTTTCCAGTTGTATTTCATGCCTTACATACTCAGTACATATTCCATACTGACCCCCTCTTCTTCGAGGGGCTGCGTTTCATGCCCGCACGTACAGACGCGCACGTGAGTGGTCCGTCAGCTTAGGCCATCCATTCTGCTGTGTTGAAGTGCTCCCTCGTTCCGGAGCCCAAACTTTTGGTACAGATCTTTTTGTTGTACGTATTTATGTATATATGACTATTTAGGGGTACGGCGGGGCCCTGTCCCGCCATATGGTTCTGTTATGTTTGTTAGAGGCCTGTAGACATGTACGTGGGTCATGGGTCGTTGTGGTTCAGATATGCCTGTGTGGCTTGCGTCTAAGTGGTTCCATTTGCCATGACAGCCTTAACGGCTTGTATATATGTATACTTATTTATATATATTTTGGACGATATGTTCGACGATAGCCTTGGTGGCTTCTGTATGATATGTATGTTACATGTGACCGCTTAAGACGACATCTGTTCTCTGTATCTGTATAAATTAATATATGTTGGATAAGAATAAGTCATTGATATGTCGATTTGGTAAGTAAGTGTGTATGGGTGTCCAGCTCGGGCACTAATTACGGCCCACGGGGTTGGGTCGTGACACCTTTGTACTGATTCATTCAATTGTCTAGTTCACAAACTTATGACTGAACTCATCATCAAGAGATACATTTAATCAATTCCTCTACTTGTACTTACACTGACTTACCTCTATGTCAACCAATCCATTATCATATATATATATTTTGATAACGTAGCCTCAACGAAATGACTTACATCTGTGACTTCCTATATCATCGCTCACTTTCTCCCGTCGATACTGTGCTTCTGCTGAGATCAAAGGTTAGTATAAGGAATCTCATTTCTTATGACTTGGCTTTATCGCACGATCTTAGATGTGAAAAAATAGTAACCACCCTAGATACCCCGTAGCCTCATGTTTATAAATATGGCGCGCTTGACACCATAAACAGTACTCTACTGGACACGACTTTGCAGACAACCCCTAGGTCGAACTGATCTGATACCAATTTGTCACACCCCAATCCTGATAGGGCATGATGGGCACCCGACCACTTACTCAGAGCTGAGTGAACCCGTTGGTTCTCGTTATGTTCATAACCTCACTGGACTCTTAAATCATGAAATGAAATGCATAATGAAAGCTTTTCAAAAACATTCTTTTCGTCGTTCTCAAATCAAGTAAAATCTGTAATCATATGAAATTTGTAACATAATGCATAACAATACGTCGACTTGCAGAGCTGCTTATAAGACTGACATGCTATATACGTGACTCTGTCTGCAAAGTCTCTAACATCAATCAAGATATCATAACATAGATATTCTGACTCGGCAAGACTCCGGAAGGAAATGGAGCTCGCCAATCCAGCTGGAACATCTTCTAGCAATATCCTCTACTCATCTGTATACACCTGTGTGGCATGAAACGCAGTGTCCACAAGAAGGGACATCAGTACGAGCAATGTACTGAGTATATAAGGCATGAATAATACTATAAGATCATAGTAAGAGACGTATAACACAGCACGGCATAGAGTAAGGAAATAACCTGTACCTTTATTTGCCTCTTAAGGCGGATATCATGCATGCTAACCTTACCTTTTGAAACAGCGTATAAATATTTACAAGTAAACTGCCCGACCATATAGGTACGGTGTAATGCTGCCCGACCATATAGGTACGCTGTAATGATGCCCGGCCATTTAGGCACGGTGTGATCATCATTAGCTCGCGTCCAGGCCTCCCGCGTCTGGGGTAATCATAAACTGCCCACTGCAGTGGTGTGTCTGCCCGACCGCCTATTGGACGGCGCGGTGTTATACTGCCCAGCCATGTAGGCACGGTGTTATACTGCCCGGCCATGTAGGCATGGTGTTATACTGCCCGGCCATGTAGGCACGGTGTTATTAAAATACATACATATTTATAAAGCATGCATGAGAGCCCAAGTGGAAGCTACAACTCTATCAGAGTGACGTAAGGTCGGTAACCTCCGATTTATATTATGGAATAATCATCATCGATATATCTCACCTCGAAGGAACAATTCATGAGGAGAGGCCAACAACAATGCGCAATTCAAGAAAATCATGAAATAAACTCGATAATCTCATAATAGCATTAAAATCATAAGCTTTGGAACTTCTAGAATCAAAATCATCGTCATCATGCGCATCATAGAAAACATCTCATCTTCGTTATCCTTATAAAGCATACTCATCTTTAGCGTCATAAGAGACTCTTGGAATCATGAAACTTTAACTTTTGAGGATAAAGACATTATGGAAAACATCTCATCTTTAGTATCATAGGAATCTTTTAAGAATCATGAGTTTCTAACTCTTGGAAATAAGAAGGTTATGCAAACGTATGTGGAATCACAACATAACAATCATGCCTTTGAAAAAGGGGGACTAGCCTTAACATACCTCGAAGCTCGCTTCTTGACTTTCCAACCTACCTCCTGTCTTGAAATCTACATATAAAACCATTCATTCTATTGTTAGGCTCGTTGGTATATACGTATCCTAAGGCTCCAGATAAATCTTTTTAGAATTTGCCGAAATTTCGGCAGCATCTCCTCTATTTATATGCTTTGCCCAAAATCTCAATTCAGCAGCCAACAACAACAACAACAATACCAACATCAGCAACAATATTATCAACACCTATATGTACCATAAAACAGCCCACACGCTGTTTTCCAACTTCCATAACTAACCAACTTACTACACAATTATTTAACGACCTTATATCCGTAAATAAACTTTAAATAATACAAAGAGGGAAAGATTCATATCTCTTTTCTTGTTAAGACAGCAATACCCTCAATATCCACGCTAAAATCCACCGCAAAACAATACTAGAATCAAAACCATGCGTCACCTGGACCTAAACCACTACTCCGCAACTTAAAAATTGCTCACTTTTTGTTTCCCTCTCTTTCTCCCTTCAATTTCTGGAAATTTCTAGCACAATCTGGTGAAAAAAAGGGGTCCTTACCCTTTTTATAAGGGTCAAATTCGGGTCGGGCACTGTAGCATTTCTGCTCTGTCAACTGAACTTGTAATGTCCATAATTCTCTACTCCGACGTCCTATCGATAAGAGGTTTGTTGCGTTGGAAACTAGACTCGACGATATTCATTTTAGGCTTTTGTTTCACCCTAAAACACTTCATATGCTAAGAGATATTCGTCCCCCAAGTTGGACCAAAATTGCTCCTCATATTTTCTCCAAAGTCCGACAAAATTTCCTTGATTCACTTGCCCGTCAATCCTTTCGGTGCTTCTCATACATGATCTTAAACCCTTACAACCATAAAATAGGCACATATCACTTCAGTGTTCACAATTAAGCAGTTAACACCTACGGAACTCAATGTTCGAACTGCGAGGTGTAACATCCCAACCCGGGCTATATGATAGATATATCCCTTGGAAATCATCTTTCGAGCCTTCAGATAAGAGATAAATTGACCTCTGGGTGCTACTGAATCACAGGACAAAACTAAGGCTGGCACGTTTGGGAATTCAAATTTGACTGTTTTGGTCCGACAACAAACTGACACATAACAAGAATATAGCCAATCCATCCCCATGATCACATCAAAGTCTACTATTTCTAACACGTGAAGGTCTACTATTGTCAATTTATGGTACACTCTCACCGAATAACCCCTATACACATATCTGGCTAGAATTGCCTCACCAACAGGGTTAGATGCTTCAAAAGGTTTGGACAATGGTTCTGGCTTGACTCCAAACTTTTTAGCAATAAAAGGAATTACATAAGAAAAGGTGGATCCTAGGTCCATAAGTGAAAAAACATCATAACTGAAAACGGTGATAGTACCTGTGACAAAATCGGTACGACCCTCAATATACTATCGAGCACCTAAAGCATACAAGCGGTTTGGACCACAACTTGCATTCCTTGATCTCGCTGGGGCTCTACCTGATTGAGCCTGAGTGTTCTTGTTTGCAACCGAATTGGTGGACTGAGTTATGGTCCCACCTGTACCCTGCTTAGCAAATGGACAATCTCTCAAAAAGTGACCTTACTGGCCACATCCAAAGCAACCATCTATGCCCGAACGGCATGTCCCTGACTGTCTCTTCCTACAAGTATTATAAACTGGGTGGAAGCCATGACTGCTCGAATTTACTTTAGATTGGGAGCCTGACGCTCGAAAGCTTCCTCTATTCTCCTTTCTGAACTTAGGAGCTCGAAAGCTTCCTCTCTTCTCCAGATGACCTGTTGTTGAAAATTTTTCTGTTCGTTCCACTATTCTCGCTGAGCAGCCGGGTTGACTTAACCCTCTTGTTAAACCCTTTGTCTTTCTCTTTCTGCATAGCTTCCTCCTCCTTGAGCTTCGTTTCATTTCCTTGCACAAATGCCAATACCTTGGTGATAGTCTTACCTCCATTCTAGGCTACAATATTCGCCCCATCATATAAGTGAGAATCAAGACCAGTGACAAACCTCTTTTCCCTGGCCCTCATGTTAGGAACAAGCTCAGTAGCATATTTTGCAAGACTCATAAACTCCAAGTAGTAATCCTGAATAATCCTACCATTATGTTTGAGCTTCAAGAACTGCTCAGTTCTGGCTTTTCGGACCTCATTAGGCATAAACTGGTCCAGAAAAGCCTCTACAAACTCATCCCATGTAGCATAAATATCATTATTACGTCGGGATAATTCCCAAGTCTCGTACCAGGCATTTGCTACTCCTTGCAGCTGGTGAGCTCCAAACGTAGTTGTTTCTGTCTCCGTCAAAGTCATCATTCTATAAATCTTCTGAAGACCATCAATGAAATCTTGAGGGTCCGCTTTCTTCTTTGTCCCCGAGAAGACTGGGGATTCATTATCAAGAACTATTTAGCCCTAGAGGATTCTCCATGATTTCCAGAATTAGACCCCGCTTCCTGACGCTGGGCCTAAGTAGCTACTCACTATGTGAGCATTGCAGTAGCACTCCCAACATCCACATTAGTTGTTCCAGTCGGAGGGGCCAGAATCTCTGTCGGAGCTAGAGCAGTAGGAGTAGTCTCTGGTGTAGGCGTCTGATCAGAATTGGCTCGGATAGCCTCGCGATGAGCAGCGTTGGAAGCTGCCCTTAAATTGTTGGTAGACTTTCTCTTTGAAGCCATAATCGTCTAAAATTACGCAAACGGAGCCATAATCATTGGTAGTCCTTCCTTAATATGTCCTGGTGGTCAGTTATTTATATGTATGCGGCCCTCATACATATAAAGGAGACCCCACTGGACACGGTTTCATAGACTCCCTACGACACTGAACCAACCTGGCGGCTCTGATACCAAACTTTGTCACACCTCGAACCATGGCCTGGGCACGACACGGCACTCGGCGCCTGACTGTCTATGACCGAGCGAACCCATGGTTACTGAATCTAATAGTTGTATCATGAAAGCATGCAAGATATAACATGAAGCAAGAAATGCTCTACTCAAATGTAATAATGAATGCGGAAATAGATGTTGTGAGGCAAAACTAACATAACTGACAAAGTTTGTGTCTATGAAACTTCTTTGATCAAAATACTGAAAGAATAACTAGGTCAGGACAAGACCCTGACATGCCTCAAATACTAATGAACTAACGAATACTCAAAAAACTGGGAATAGACGGGAAGCCCTGGATGATAGGGGCTCACCGACTAGCTGATGTACTCAAAGCACTGGAAGCTTAGTGGTTGTTGTATCCTCCTGAAAGTCAGACTCTGCACCGTGAAGTGCAGGCCCATGCATAAGGATGTTAGTACATTTGAATTGTACAACTATGATAAGCAACTGAAGTAATGATAGGGGATATATGAATAATAAAGCATAATGAAACTGAATCCTCATATCATAAGCTGATATGTATAGAAACCACCTGTGCAAATATCAAGTAACTATGGCCTCAGGCCTAATCAATAATGCGATCTCAAGCTATGGCCTCAGACCCAAAATAATTACATATGCATATGAATCATAACTATGGCCTTAGGCCCAATCAAACATGAAGCAACAAGTGTAAAACTGACTGCTAGCTCTGTAACCTGACTGCTAGCTCTGTAACCTGGGATTGCTCTCAAACTTGAATAATATCCGGTCATGGAAAAAGAGTTCCAAGGTTTTGCTCTTTAATTGGGTTTTCTTGAAAACCCTATGTTAAGAACATGCTTTCATGATTAGATTAAGAGCATATATGATACAATTGATTTTGGAAGAGTTTAGAATGACTTACCTTGTTGTTTTGGATTGTTGGGAGAAGAACACTACGTTTCTAGGGCTTGGAATTATGAAAAACGAAATAAAACAACTGAAGGCTGGTATTTATAGGTTATGGTGCGGGTTGGGAAATACGGGCCAAAATACGGTCTGTAAACCTAGACTGTAATTCAACATGTTTCAAACAGAATCACTGGTTTCTATTTCCTCCTTAAATACGATCACACTTTACGGGTCGTATTTCAAAATACGATCCGTTTTTAACAATATGAAATTCCACCCGAAAATTTCTAGAATGCACAGTGATTTTGGGATATCACTATACAACTTGAAATATGGACCGTATACTAGTTTACGGTCCGTATTCTGGGACGTAAATCCCCATCTGATAGCTGAAGAGAAATTTCCAATTCTCACATTTGTTATCTGGTTTTCTAAGTCTGGGATCATGGTCAAGGCTTAAGTTAAAGGTCTGAGGTGTTACAAAAAAGAAAAAGTTGTGAGGAGTGATGTGAGAGGGTTGTCACAACCTTTTTCTAAATCATGTAACTTTTCTTTTGTCTCTAGTTGTTTTGATAATGACATGGGTATTCTTGGAAGCAAACCTGATGATGAACCTCAAATCATGTTGTTGAATTGAGTGTGAGTGAAAGCTTATCTTTATGTGAGCTTATTGAGAC